>NC_141389.1:21804256-22030038 GCF_017979445.1 Akebia trifoliata
GACATATTCTCCATCAATTTGATTTTGAGACCTTGCAGATGGTAATAAGGGGCCTATAAATGAAGAGGGTATCAAATTCTACAACCGTCTCATAGATGAATTGCTGTTAAAGGGTATAAGAACAAGTTTTTTCTTCTTATGACAGTAATTTTATATGCATTTTTTCTCATATTGTTTTCATTAATTAATTTTTTTAAATTTTTTTTCAGGAATAGAGCCCTTTGTGACATTGCTCCATTTTGACGTACCAGAAGCTTTACAACAAGAATATAAGGGCTTTGTGAGTAGCAATATCGTGTAAGTATCCCGTTTTCTTATTTATTTGACAAATGATTTTTTGACTGAAAAAGACTCACTTGGTCTTTTCAGGTCAGAATATCATGACTATTTACTTTTCTTAGAGCATTTATTTCAGGAATTTTTTTTTTTTTTTTAATTCAAAATTTGTGCTTTTCATTCCTTTTTCCGATTCTAGGGACGATTTCAAAAACTACTGCGAAATATGCTTCCAACACTTCGGAGATAGAGTCAAACATTGGACAACAATCAATGAGCCAGATGTATTCTCGCAATTTGGATATTTCAGGCAATTTGTTGCACAGGATGATGTTATAGACGATGATCCCACAAAGAATCCTTACATCGTTGCTCATAACATCATAATGGCTCATGCTACTGTTTATAGACTTTACGAAGAAAAATATAAGGTAATACATCAAATCTAGTAGAAGAAAAAAATTGCACTCACCATTTTGATTGAAATTAAAGATATTTATAGATAACTATAGATACAATCCCAAACTTGAGATTAACTCTAACCACAGTTGAATTACAATCACTAAACGCATCCAATGCTCATTTTAAGATGATGATCATGTATCTAAATTTTGACCTTATTACAATGCTTCTTTTCTTATATTCAAATAAAATCTTCTTCTCTATTTATTCAACTTTTCCATTCTTCCCTTGTCTTTAGAGTAACTTTAAAGATGTTGTAGTTGCATAAAGTGATATTAATAGGTATATCCTTGAAAATCATACACTGTATTTAATAGGGGTGCACATTGGATTGGGTAAATCCAAGAACCAAACCAATCCGAAGGCTTTAGGATTGGATTGGTTTAGATTGAGCATGGTTTGGTTCAGGTACAGATTGTATATAAAAATATCCGATTGATTTGGTTCGGTTCCGGATTGTATATATATATGTTATAAAGAGGTAACTCATCAAAGTCTTCAATTCTATCTCCTCTATTTTTTTTCTAAAAAAACTCATAAAAAATATACACATATCTCTCTCTCAACTCTCAAATGAATCAACTCATTTATGAAAAAAAAAATTCAAAGAGTTTGATTCCTTATTTTTTTACGAGAACCTTTATGCCGTGTTTGTTAAATGAAATATACTATACGAACCTAGGCTTGAATTCATTAATCTACTATTTATGAATTAGTTTCCTCACTAATCCATCCAAAATACCAATTTTAAAATTGTAAATTTTGTTTTAGTCTCATTGAGCTTCCTCTAATTTTCAATTTATACACATTTTAGTCAGAATTTAATCATAAAATCATTTTCATTTTAAAAATAAGCATTATTTATGATCTGATCCAAATGGTTCCTCTTTTGAAAGAAAAAAAATACTATGTGAATTGACTTTTCGAAGTGCTTTTGACTCTTGTGGGGAGTTATAAGCACTTTAAGGGTATTTAGATAAATAGCTTCTGGAGAGAACTACTTTACTATGGAGTCATTTTAGTACTTTTTCACGAAGTACCAATGGTGCTACTTTTTCAAACTACTCTTGCACAGAGTCACAAAATATCGTCAAAATAACATGATTGGGACAAGTATGCCCCTCATAAAATTAGAAAATTACAAGCATACCCTTGACAAAGCAATTGAAAGAATATTATATTACCATCCATTGATGTGGTGATAGCCTTTTGGTGTAGCATTTGAGACAAGTATGCCCCTCATAAGTTTTGAAAATTACAAACATGCCCTAAAAATGCAATTGCATTAATATTATATTACTATTCATTGATGTGGTGGTAGTTTTTTAGTGTAACATTTGGGACAAGTATGCCCCTCATAAATTTTAAGAATTACAAGTATACCCTTAAAAATGCAATTGAATAATATTATATTACTATCCATTGATGTGGTGATAGCCTTTTAGCGTAGCATTTGGATTTGGATTTTTAACTCTTCCCATTGTTCACTCAATGATTTATCTATGAGGGTTCCAACCATGGTTGAAAGTTTATTCTTACAAGATTGATGTGAATAATTACACACAAATTTACTATGCATTGGTGTGGTGAAAGTTTTTTCATATTTTTAGTGGTTGTATATATTTGCTTACAATATCTTCCATTTGTTTATATTTATTGGGTGTTTATATAAATTTTTATAGAGAAAAATAGTATTTACTTTTATTTTTTTCGGAGCATAATTTGTTAAGTTATAATGTTAAAAATAGTAAATGATACTTATAAGGGCATTTTGATCATTTTAGCAGAATTCAGAATATTTTTCAGACACAAAACTCTATCAAAAGTATTTCTCACAGTACTTCTAAGAATTTGCATCCAAACACATAACAATTATCCATCTACTTTAGGCAGTACTTCAAAAAGTACTTTTGGGAGTAATTATGGTCTAAGTACTTCTGGCTCCTGAATCCACACGGGCTCCTAGTTTTTTCTATTTTGAAAGTATGAGAACCAAGAACCGATCCAAACCAATCCAAAATAAAGGTTGGTTTGGATTGGTTCGGTTCTATAGGGTAATTGGATTGGATTGGTTTGGTTCCAAATTTGTAAAACCGATCGTGTTTGGTTCAATTTCAATTTTGCCAAAATCTGAACCAATCCGAACCATGTGCACCCCTAGTATTTAATATGTTACGTGCCATTTGCAATAGTAAATTTCTTCTTTCTTTTTTTTTTTGTAAATGATTTTTTTCCCCTACTAGTCTTTCTGTAACCAATTAATTTTCAGGCCACTCAAAATGGAAAAATTGGCGTGTCAGTGAGCCTTATATGGTTTGTGCCATTCTCCGACTCGTTCGACGATAAAGCAGCAGCAGAAAGAGGCCTTGCTTTCCATACGGGATTGTTAGTATCTGATCTCTAATCAAACTTCTAGCTGAATATTTTGGATTATCACATTTAATGCTTACTCTAATGTATATTTTTCTTAATAATAATGTCAAATCTAATTACTTTTGTAATCATAACAATGCTAATTAGGTTTCTGGAGCCATTTGTCAAGGGAGATTACCCATCTATTATTAAAGAATTCGCGAGGGGCAGACTTATACCATTCTCAGAAGCTGAGAAAAAAATAATTAAAGGAGCATTTGATTTTGTTGGTGCCAATTACTATACTTCGCAATATGCCAGAGCATTACCACCAACAGATCTAAAAGATGTACCTATTAGCTTTTCTAGGGACCAATGTTTGGAAGCAACAGGTGATTTTGACTAATTTGCCAACGTATATTTAAAATTTTTTCATTTTAAACATATAGATATATTCTTATATGTTTTTTTTTCTCTTTATCATGCGTGTGTTTATTTGTTTCTCTCAGATGCTAGGGCCGGAGTACCCCTTGGTGAGAATGTAAGATTTGTCATTGTGTCATAACATTTTAAAAGTTTCTTATTTCTTTACTAGAATAGCCTTCAGTATGAAATTTATTTTTAATAATTTGAGTAATTATTTTAATGTGTAGCTTGTGAACAAAATTTACATGGTACCGGAGGGGCTAAAAAAAGGACTGATATATTTGAAGGAAAACTACGACAACGACAGAAACAACCGTCTTCTGATTTACATCACTGAGAATGGTTGGTATCATGTCGTACTCATACATGTATCATGATTCCTTGATGATCTGCATATAAACAGCTTGGATTAGAATTACCTTTATGTTTCTGACTAGAGAATTTTCAATGCTAAATGCAGGTGTTGCTGATGATTCTGGATCAACATCAGTAACATTCGATAATTACCGAACTATTTTCATTATTCACCATCTCAAGGCAATTCTTGAAGCAATGAAGTAAGCCCTGGACCCTTAAATGAAATTCTTTTGTACCATCTGAGCCATTCAATTAGTAGACTGATTGATTAGTCAAGCATACAGAACGCAACTGATCGAACATTTTAGACGGATGCATTAATGGATCAAGAACATAGAAATAATGAATTATTTTACAGATGTTGAAGATAGAATTATTAATCTAAGGTGTTTTTTTTATTTATTTAATTTTTTTGTTTTTTGGGTGTAACAGGGAGGGTGTGCAAGTGAAAGGGTACATCCATTGGTCTCCAATTGATGTTGTGGATACCCGGATGGGGCTTAACCATACAAATTATGATAATTGGGACAGAATCCCCAAAAATTCTGCCCATTGGTTCTCAAAGTTCTTGAAACCAACCCATCCCATTGTGAAACCCACGCCCTTAACAGCTGGGACTGTGCAGGTGTAAATCACTAGAGGCAGTTTGTTGTTCTTTGTTTGCTCCTGTACTTATTTAGAATAAAGCTGGTTTCAGTTATTAGCTAATATGGCACATATTTAAATTAGAAACTTCCCTTAAAATGCATTTTGGAGCATTGTTTAAAATCTCATCCGCAACTGAGAGGCATGTTCACTTACAAGACGGTTTTAGATCGAGTGTCAAGCTCCACACTATCTCACGAGACAAAATCAGTTTAGACTAAACTTAAACTAGTAGATGTTAATCCGACAATTATTTGATAACATAAAGGCTGTGGTGTCTTTTACGAATAAATGGGTTCAATGCTGGCTTGATTGCGGGCTCGATCATTGCTAATGGCCATTATTAGGCCTTAACGTAAAGGATATGATCTCTTTTAGGCTAGAAGGGAGCTTTTCACTTTTGATTCCGGGGCTCTTTGAATAAAAATTTGATTAGGCAAAGCCTAGTAGACTTGAAGCAATGATTTATGCATTTTTTTTTAAATCTTTTTTTTTTTTTTAATAAAATCGGTAAGTTGGGGTTGTAAGGACCCCACCCTTTTTATTAAGAAAACTAACGAGAGTACAAATAAATTTGGTCTTCTACTACAATTCTCACAAGTTCATGAGGTTTTAGCGACGCATCCTCAATTACAATAAATTCCCCAGAATGAGTACCAAGTCTCGCTAGATAATCTGCTTCTCTATTCGCCTTCCTCCACCAAAATTCAAAATTGCATCCTGTAACTATTGCCACTGGACTCATGCACTAGATTGGACTCATGTTTTGGCCTAAGGATAGGGAATAACCCTATAAGTTTACAAGTCTAAATTGAGGTAAGTGGAGCTTATCTCCTTTAAGGGACTTCCTGTTGTAAAAATCTGATCATTCAATCATTCAACATGACTTTCATTGTCCCAATAGAAACTAATCGACACATATCTCACACATACATATTCATGTTAAATCAAAATCAGGTATGGTTACTTACCTTGTGCCATCACAATTTAATCTTTGATTCCATGTGTTTGGAGGTGCGAACTTCAATCCACGTTCCTCATAGCCTTCGAAATCCTAATCGAATTTGATCCCCTTTATTGCTAGACTCACCTTCCCCTTCTCTCTATGTGGATCAGTTAAGTTAGTTATTGATGGATATCACTTCTCTTATTTTGTTGTTTCTCCACAAATCTTTATAAGTTCAACGCACTCAATATGGGTTAGCTGATCCCCTCTTATAGATGAAGGTTGAGGGCCTAGAATTATTCTTTTAGTAGATTTCCTATCCATCAAGGTCTCTTACTAATCTTTAAAAAATATAGAACTCTAATTATATTGATTTCCAATAATATTGATATTCTATTATTTTGTAGAATCTTTGTGTGATTTGGAAACAAAATCGTGGAGGTCAATATGACTAAGGTCAATAAGGCCACACGTTACATGGGTCTAACATTGTCCCATTTGGCCCACTAGAACGATTGTACTAATAGTGAGTTTCAAAAATAATTTTGAAAAATGACTCAACTTTAAAATTCTATAATTGAAAACATTTTATACATGATCATGACTTTTAAAATCATCAATATTCCCAATATGTAATTAGATTCCTTAATGTCATATTTCGATTAAATATTAATGTGAGTCATGACGGTTGTATGTCATATACATCATACTTCCTTTCATGTATCATGCCATCAATACCTTATCTGATATAGCCTTAATCGTATCTTTTTTATTGGTCTTGTGGAACGCCAAGAAGAAGAGCGTCAAGCGAATGTTGAGGAAACCAACTCAATAAATCTTGGGTCCAAAGATGACCCAAAAATAGTCAAAATTGGATCTCTTCTAACCCTAACCTAGCAGACCAAAATGATTCAATTCCTTTGATAATACCAAGATGTGTACTGAAAATCTGAGCACCAAATCAGAGAAAGAGAGGTACAATATGTGTTGATGACAAGTCATTGACAGCAGTCCTAAAGTAGAAAAAATGATCTATTAATTGGATGATCATCATCATCAATAAAGTCTTTATTTAAAAAATTCGGTGAAAAATCCTGTTGCTTGATTCATTTCTATTTAAAGTTATGTTTTGTTGCTTTAACATCCACTATTTAAAAAACTCAATCCTCATCTTTTTGGTTCTTCATTAATTTTTTAATAACTTTTTATTCTCACTTCTAATTGGGACTGTCATCGATTTTTTTGCACATACCAAATCATGTCAACTGATTTTCAATGTAATCGGTTGTTGTTTCACAAATGTGTTTCATTTTGAATTTTCTCTTTTAATATTTTTACTCATTTATCCTAGCATCTTCTTTTTTGCTAGACTTTATCCATGAACATATTATTTGGAAATTAAGAATTTCACACAAAATTTTACACTGACCTCTTAGAACATCATATCTCACCTAAATCTCCCAGGTCTATGCAGCAACTTTGTTCTTTTTTTAACAAAGCATCTGAAAACCATTAAATTTTGTTTTATGTGGAATTGGGTAATTCTCATTCAAGAGGGGTCGGTATTGCAGCAAATTGAATGCCTTGCATAAATCGAGTGACAAACACTAATTGCTGTGTGCACCTTTTGTACCATAGTCATGACCTAGACATTGTGGTTTCTTCTCTCTTTGTAATTTCTTACTCAAAATTAATGAATCTCTCTCATATTATTCGTAGACATAGGTACTACTGAGCTACATTGAATCTTGCTGTCTATATTTGTTTGTATATTTTATTATTTTCATTATTTGATTTGGAATTTGTCGCTTGCACGTATTATATATGTTTTGTCAAAATCATGCCATCACTTTCTAGGTTGGGTATGTGATTCAAGAAACCACGAAATTTTGGGGTCGATCAACTTAGCAAACTTTGTGGACGTATAGAATTAATTCTTCACCGACATATATTATTGCATTAAATTCATTAATGTTTCTTTTGTGATTGTAAATTTAGGAGAAAATACTACCTCAATCATTTGAACTTCCCCATTATACCATTACTTACCTAGAAAATAGATATTTATTTGGACTTGGTTGAGGTTCATCCAAGAGAATAAATAAAGATATTTTAAAGATTTCTACTATTTCTACTATTTTAACTTTGGTTATTAGTTTTGTTGGTTTTTTATTTTTCTTCCTTGAGTTGGTTTGTATTATTTGTAGATATAGTACAAATAAGGATTCTCATTTATGAGCTGAATTTTCAACATTTTTCTTATCCCATATACTACTAAGGATTCTCTTATTCGTTTCAAATTAACATTCTTGTGATATGTTCTTTTGTGTGTGTGACTATGTGTTATTGGTTTAAAGCTGACGTCGTCGTAAAGTGGACATGCCAATAGATAAAAGTTGGATTCAGTTGCCTAGAAGTACCCTTGAGTATGATGAAGTAGTTATTAAGTTATTAGATTTTGCATTTTCTCGTTCAAGGTTTGGTAACATGATTAAGTGCCCATGCGTTAGATGTCTCAATGTGATTTTAAAGGATCGAGATAACGTGCATGGTGACTTATTATGGTATGGGATGAATAAACATTACACTCGTTGGACGTACCATGGAGAGAAATTTGAAGATAAAGATAATAATAATGAGTCTGAAGAGGGTGATGATATGCAAGGGATATTACATGATGCATTCGGAATCCCCAATTTTGATGATGAAGAGGTTAATGAGTCAAATGATGATGGTCCGGATCAGTCAAATGATGACACAAACAAGTTTTATAAAATGTTGAAGGATGTTGAGACTGAGTTATACCCGGATTGCACTAAATTTTCAAAACTATCTTTCGTTGTAAAGTTGTTACACCTGAAATGTCTTAACGGATGGAGTAATAAATCATTCGATATATTGCTTGAGTTGTTAAAAGATGCATTTCCTATTGGAGAAAAGTTGCCGAAGAATTACTATGAATCAAAGAAGATTTTGCGTGGACTTGGTTTACATTACAATAAGATAGATGCGTGCCCGAATGATTGTATGTTATTCTGGAAAGAACATGAGAATGCAAATGAATGTGCAGTATGTGGTGAGTCTAGGTGAAAAATTGTTAAATGCCAATCAGTTGAAAACTCCTCTGATTCGTCTTCAAAGGAGAAGAAAATACATGCAAAGATTTTGCGTCATTTTTCGTTGATTCCTAGGTTGAAGAGGTTGTTTATGTCTTCAAAAACATCTGAACATATGAAATGACACGCCGAATGTCGTATAAAAGATGAGGTAATGAGGCATCCAACAGACTCTATGACGTGGGAAGCTTTAGATAATAAATACCCATCATTTGATTCTGAACCTCGAATGTTAGACTTGGATTAGTCACTGATGGCTTCACTCCTTTTAGTTACATGAGTACTCCTCACAGTACATGGCCCGTTGTTTTGATTCCATACAACCATTAGTAGATGAATTGCATGAATTGTGGATAGAATGAGTTATAACATATGATGCTTCAATAAAAAAAAAATTTCGAATGCATGCAGCGGTTTTATGGACTATCAGCGACTTTCCTACATATGCTAACTTGTCAAGATGAAGCACTAAAGGAAAACTTGCTTGTCCATCCTGCCACAAGGATACTTGTTCAATACGATTGCAAAAAAGAAATAAAGAATGTTACTTAGGACATCGTCGATTTTTACCACTTGATCATAAATTTCGACATAATAAAATGTCCTTTAATAGCAGAAATGAGTTGGGAATTGTGCCAAAACCGTTGACAGGCGAGGATGTGTTCAATCAATTATGTGACTACGGGCAAATCATATTTGGTAAGGCAGATAAAGATAAGGATGGGAAGAAAAGAAAAAGGGATGATTGTAAATTACCGAAGAATTAAAAGAAAAAGAGCATTTTTTTCAATTTACCGTATTGGAAAGATCTTTTGTTGCGTCATAGTTTGGATGTTATGCACATTGAAAAGAATGTGTGTGAGAATGTGATTATAACATTATCGAACATCGAGGATTCTGTAGAAGACAATTTGAAAGCCCGTCTTGATTTACAATTAATGGGTATAAGAAAATAACTTCACTCGATATCGTATGGGGGAAAGTTGTTACTATCACCTGTATGTTACACAATGTCTTCAGTTGAGAAAAAAAAGTTTTGTGAATGCTTGAAGGATATAAAAAAGTACCAGATAGTTATTCGTCTAATTTCTCAAGGTGTGTTCAAGTCAAACAATGCAAGATATTATGGCTCAAGAGTCACGATTGTTATGTTCTAATCCAACAATTTATTCCACTTGCACTAAGAGGAATCTTGCCTAGGAATGTGTGTTTGGTTTTGATTGAGTTGTCCACATTCTTCAGATAATTATGTTGTAAGGTTCTAAGGATAGGAGAGTTAGAACATCTTGAATCTTAGATTACGCTAATACTTTGTAAAATGGAGATGATATTTTCGTCGGCTTTTTTGATATTATGGTGCATTTGCCTATTTATTTAGTCGGTGAGGCCAAGTTGGCCGGACCAATGCAATATAGGTGGATGTATCTAATAGAAAGGTATTTGCACAGGCTAAAGTCATATATGCGTAATAAAAATCATCCAGAAGGTTCTATTGCTGAAGGGTATCTTTGTGAAGAATCGTTGATATTTTGCTCGAGATACTTGCATGGGATTGAAACGAGGTTCAATCGACCAATGCATAATAATGATGTTGTTGATGATGGTTCAAGTGAAAAATTGTCAATTTTCAAAGAAAATGATCGTGTTATAGGAAATGCAATCTCACAAATGTTGGGACGGAGTGAGTGGGAACAAGCTCGTTTATACGTGCTAAACAACTGTAATGAAATTACTCCATTTGTTCGGTAAGATAAGTCATTTCAAATCATTTTTATTTATATTCATAATTGATAGTAGTCTCTAATCAATGAAATAATTTATTGTACAGACAACACAAACAGATGATTAAAGACACTCATAATCACATGAGTGTTAGGGATGTGGAGCGAAAACATGTGAAGGAGTTCGCCGAATGGTTTAAACATCATGTATGTGATAAATATCATCAAAATTAACCCACTTAAATATAGTTTTAAATGTATTAATTTCATTCTTTGATCTTAATAGGTTTCACAAATGCGATTAAATGATGAAGATGTAAATAAACAAATCTATTAGTTAACTCTCAGCCCTTCTCCTAATGTGATTTGTTTTAAGGGCTTCATTGTAAATGGCTTTAGATTTCACACCAAAAAACGAGATAGTCGGAGAAAAACTCAAAATAGTAGAGTATTTGTCTTTACAGAAACACATAGTTTTGCAAGAGCTAAGGACATTAATTCGGTGACAGGTAATGTAGGATATTATGGCATCTTAAATGATGTTTTAGAGTTGAAGTATCCAGGTGGGAATCGAGTAATACTATTCAAATGTCATTGGTGGGATGTCATAAACCGTGGGGGATTCAAGCAAGATGAATATGGTTTCAAGTGTGTAAATGTTACACGGATCTTAACTACCAACGAACCATATATTCTTACAAATCAAGCACAACAAGTTTTTTATATAAAAGACAATACCTATTGTGATTGGCGTGTTATAATAAATACACAACCATGAGACTTATACAATATGGAGTCGGAAGATGATGTAGTAGCAAAACCTTTCCAAGATAATGAGCAAGGGTTGCATCAAAATGCAATTGATACAAATGATGATGTTATCACTTGGAATAGGAACGATATCTAAGGAGTACTTGTCGAAGGATATGTCGGTGATGATCAAGGCTTCATTAATGATGATGATGACGATTACATCTAATATATGATTGATTATATAAATTGTTGTTTTTTTTTATACTAATAGTTCATTTTAATAAAATGAAATTACTTTGTCATTTGATGAATATATTGATTTTAATTATCTGAAAAATTGTTGGTTAGATATGTTGCGTAGAAAATCATCCAAGCAGGTGGTCCAACAGACAGAGGGAAGAAATAACCCCTCAAATCCAATCTCAGATGCATTATCTAGTATAGCTAGACCATCTATGAGAGGTGGAAATGGGAGTAGTAATACAGGTATGATATGTTTTATTAAATTATTTTGAACCTTATAGTATCATTAATACAATGTTTGTCTAAATAAGTTTTCATTGACATATTTTTTGTTTTGTTATATTTTTTTTAACTCTTTAAACAGCTTCTAGCAGTACTAGGAGGAGAGGGCCTACGCGAGGCGTAGGAAATTTTGGACAAAAAGTAGGGTAGAAGATGTTAGTGGATTGGAATGTTTATTGTCAGCCAATATGAAAGAATGTTAGCCATTTTACACATTTCCTAGGGTACGTTGTGAGGCACTCTGGTCATGCTCCATTACAATTCAAGTCATGGACTGATGTTCCAGAGCATGCGAAGGATTCCTTGTGGTGAGAGGTTCAGGTAAATATAAATTACTTTATATTTTAGGTATTGTTTCATGTTTGCCTTAACAATATGATATATGCTTATTATTTTTCTTGTAATGTTTATTTTTTAGAGATTTGTCGAGATTGATGATGATAAAAGAGATTGGGTAATGCTATCTATGTCAATGAAATATAAATATTGGAAGAATGACTTAAAATAGAATTACCTACAATTCGATACAGATGAGTAAAGATTGCTCAATATTCCTAACGATGTCTCAGAAGTTGATTGGACCTGACTTGTCCACTATTGGAGTACTCCTGAGGCTCAGGTATAAATTATAAAGAATTTGTTAATTAACAACCCTTTAAAATGAATAATATTATTATATTTTTATGAAATTTGTGTAAGTTATATCCAAAAGGAACAGTAAGAATAAGAAAAATCAAGTAATCAAACATATTGGGGGGACAAAAAGTTGTGCTCAATATTGTCATGAATTGGTGCGTATCTAGTATCGGTCATTTTGATTATATCACTATCTTTTAATATTCAATGTGATTTATGATATATATTTAATATGATTATGTTTGTATTATTAAAGGGTGAGGGTAGAAAATTGGGTAATTTACCTACTCGAGTTGATATCTTTAGGAAAACCCATACTAAAAAAAATGGGTCACCACCTGATCCTAAGTCGGCTGAGCTTATGGTATGTGATCTTAAATAAATTTTAATATAATGCCAAATAAATAAATTTGAATAGGTTCATATTAATTAGTTCATTTTTGTTGTATAGGCTAAAATGAAAATGGATCATGAAAAAGGTGGTGGATCAGATTCTACGCTTATAGGCAAAAAGATATTCATTGACGCGTTTGGACCAGATGGGCATGGTCGAGTACGTACATATGGTCTAGGCCCGACACCAAAATCAGTTTTTGCCTCCTCTTCTCGCTCCTCTCGTACTAGTTATGCCGAGATGCAATCTTAGTTGACCAATCTACAACAAACGTTAAAGGAAAATAAAAGAGAACATGAGGAGAGGTTTGTTGAGATGCAGAATCAAATGCAAAGTCAAATCCAGAGTCAGGTGCAAGAGCAAATAGCGCAGTACTTTCGCACCATGTTTCCAGACGGCCATCTTCCTAGCCAGGGATTATGAGACTTTCTATGGGCTTGTTTGTCATTCTCATGACATTTAACTTTTTTTGTATTATCTTCGTACAATACTTAGACTATATTAGATAACTCTGCATGTATTAAGTAAAATATTTTTAAACTCTAGATGAATTAGGTAAAATCTTTTTAACTCCGCCAATATACAACTAACGTTTTACATTGCCGGTCCCAAGCCCGGATAAAGGAGGAGGGAGAAGGTATGCCATGGATTCATCACTATGAGTTTATTTGCTGCAGATTTTAAACTCATTAAATTGTTATAGGCTAACAGGGAAAAAAAAAAGAATTAATCATAACAGTGCACTTATTTTCTTCATCTTATCTGCATAGACACAAAAAGGGATTTTCAAATTTGTCAGACTCTTATCTTGATACATGGTCAGAAAATCCCCATGTAAAAGTAGGCAATCTTCTTTCAAGGAAAGAAACGAACTTTATTCTGGTTGCTAGTTGCTCTTGGGAAGTAATACACATTTCTAATGAAAGATGTGAATGCTAATGAAAAACAAATTTCAGCACAAATTTTTTTCCAGAAAATAAGGGATATACCGACGGTAAATTTATTGCGTTGTCGCTAAAACAAATACTGTCGCGACTATCTCCGACGAGTACCGACGAAAAATCTATCCGCCAGTAAAATATTCTACGACTGATTTAGGAGGATTTAGCGATTGATCTAACCGTCGGTATAGGCCTCTTTTCTAGTAGTGGATGGTGACTAGGGGTAGATCCAGGATTTTATTATAGTGGGGGCAAACTATAAGTAATGGTACAGTTGAAAAACTTGAATATGAGTAATTTTGGGGGGAAATTCAAAGATTTTTGGTTGGAAGTTGAAGAAAAGATTATTTAGGTCTTTCCAATTAGTCCATGAGAGAGGGCCCAATCAAGAGACAATGTCATCTTCAAAAATTGTAAGGGGGCTGGGGAAAAAATTGGAGGGAGGTGATGGGGTGGGGGAAAATAAGGAGGGAGATGAGTGAGTGGGGGCAAATGATGCATATATGTATTTAGTTGAAAATACATGACTGTCTCAAAATTCTATGGGAGCAATTGCCCCCACAACCTCCTTACTAGCTTCGCTCCTGATGGTGATAAGGATGAGATAGATTATTAAATGGTGTTTTTATTATTAAGTTTTTGTACTAGGCTATGGACACTCTTTTTCTTTATTTTTGGTCCCTTTAATCGGTTATGATTCATTTTTTAAGATAAAACTTAGTTTATGTTTTGTGATCCTTAATTTGCATTGGTAGATATTGATTCATCAATTTTATTTTATTTGTTAAGAAAGATGAAATTATGGTAGGAAGGGACGAATGTACAAGAAAAGACCCTTAATTTACAATCCGAATTGATGGCAGGCCCATCTTATCTCCTAGAAAAGCAATTTTTACTAAGTGGGAAGATCACTAAAATTACTAAAATTTTCAGAACTGTTATGGAAACACCAAAGCTTGCTAATGCATCCGCCACTGCTGTGCATTCTCTCCAATTATACTGAATTTTCCACTTTAATCTTCCAAAAGTTTTCTTCAACGTGAAGCACGCCCTTGAATTTGATGAAAGAGAGGAGTTTCTTCCAAGCTCTACCGGGATCTCTCCTCCTCTTCAAAACATGTGGCTCGTAAAATGCCACTAAATCTATTAGATAATCCATATACTTTCACATTTGTCACGTGGCCCTCTATTTTCTTTTTTAAAAAATAAATAATATTAGAGATGCTTTTTTGTCTTTTTCACCCATGTGCTTTGGACCTATAGCTCGGTTATGGGGTGGGGCCAGGATTTTCTTGTAGTAGGGACAAATTATGATAAATTGTATAGTTGAATAACTTGAAAATAATTGATTTGAGAGAGAAATTCAGATATTTTTTTATTAAAAATTGAATAAAAGAATATTTAAGTCATTTTCAATTAGTATATGAGAAGGCCCGATCAAGAGGCAATGTCATCAGCAAAAAATTGAAAGAATTGAAAAGTTGTTATTACAACTTTCAAAATCAATAAAATAAAAAAAGAATATTTGATTTCAACCAAAACAAAAAAGTAAAAAGGAAAGAGTTCTTTTATGTTTTACCAAAAAAAGGAAAATACTACTTTTTTTACAAGTAACACTCAAGAGATCTTCAGTTCAAATCTTATCCTCAACAAAATAAAAAATAAAAAACTATGAATTTTACAATAATTACTACCTCCGCCCCTGGCTCGGTTGGTTTGACACTTTTCAAAGCAACTTTGAGGTCTTGGGTTAATATGCCATAAAAAGTGATACCTATTTTATTATTATTATTTTATTTTTTATATTTTATCTTTTATGTTTTCAACCTATCTTGTTTCAACTATTTTAATATAACCTGAAATCTTATAAAATAAAAAGAATTATAATGGTAAAATTGCATAGTATAACAATTAGAAAAGAAATATAGTAACAAAAAAATGGTTTGGAATTATTCAATTTGACCGACTCAAATCAAATAATTTGGTCGGGTTAGATCTAAATCTGGATTTAACCAAAGTAAAATAGTTCGGATATGATTTTAGCTAATAGGATCCGAGCCGGATTCGACTATGGATCTGATTATGGATGTAAATTCAGACCTGGCGATATACTTAGATCCGACTCAAACCCGAATCATTTTAAACCCTACAACCAACTTAGCTATGGGTCTAAGACTTTAAGACCTTTTCATAGCAATGATATTAGAACTTACAAATAAACATCATAAGTAATTTTATTTTATGGTGTGACTTTACAATAAAATCATTTATGATATTTACTCATAACATAATGGTGTTGTAATATCGAAGTGCTTTTTAATTTTAATTGGTAAACTGTTGTTCTATGGGAACTCACCCACTCTTATTTATTAAAAATACTAGTTACATACGAGTATAGTTACAAGTGGAACCTTCCTCGAGAATTTTAACTAGATCGTGAGGTAAGTAATAAGAATCCAAAACATAAAATTATGAACCAGCAACACCTAATTTAGCTTAAAATAAGCTACCCCACTAACTTCGCTATAATAGAACTCGAATCTACAAATATTGAATGTCACTTTAAGATTCCAATTCTCTCAAAGCACAAGTAGATACATTCATGATGGCTTAATTTATTTGTTAAAATACTGGATGGCATATTTTGGAATTTATAGAAATACCAACTCTACTCAGCTTTTCAATCTATTTAATTTAAGGGCCTTCCAGATTGCAAGAATTTCAATAGCAATAACTGTTAGAGTCATCGACTCAAATTCTTTAGGATCGGTGATTTAGTCCTATTTAATTAGATTAGGACTTTATGCAAAATTAGATATCTAGGTAGATTAGGATTTGTTTAGTAATTTAATTTGAGTTAAATTTATTTTACAACTTAGAATAGGATTCTATCTTCTTTTGTTTTTTAGAGTTTTAGTTTTATTAGGATTTTAAATTATTTTTCTTATATATAGAAGACCCAAAACGTGTATTGGGTGTGTGCTGAGTTTTATAAAAAAGTAAAATACTATTTTATTGAAAGAGAAGTTCTCCATATTCTATTATTCTTTTCTTTGGTTCGTGTGTGTTAATATTCTTTGGACGTGCCAATTCGAAACAACTAGATCTAAAGAAAAAGAGACTTCTTTGACTACATAAGTGCAACTTCATGGCAAAATAACTTCAACAATTGTTTTTAGAGTGAGATGATTCGTTGGAAGAAATTATTCGACATGCCTACACATCGACTTTGCTTCAAGAAGAAGAAAGTCGGTGACTCGGCTTTCTTGTTTTCGCAAAAGCTCAAAAACTTCAATTATAACTTATGGAAATCATGTATGGACCCATACATTATGGATCACGATCTCTAGGACGTGACATGTAGAGACAACACGGTGCCGCTAGAAGACCCTACGTAGAAGACGAAGTGGAACGCCGAGACTGGTCGAGCTATCTACGCACTAAAGCAATCCGTATAAGACGACATGTTGGTTAGTATATCAGATGTGAAGACACCAAAAGAGGCATATGACGTATTTGTTGGTCTATTTTCAATGAAGAACATACATCACTCTCAACTTTAGAAAAAGGAGATTGGAAGCCTTGATGAAAGTGCCCTCGATCTGCGGGGTGCGCGGATCCGCTTTTGACCTTTGAGGTTTGAGAGTACCCACCTAGTTATTACGGTCTAGGAACCGAATATTGACTCTAAAAGACAAAGAAACTAATCTACGAAAAATAAGAAACTCAGGCCAGGGATCACGTTACGGAATTGGATGGTGTTAGGCACCAACCCCGCCCGGCAAATGCTGGTCTCTACTAATTCTCAAATATAACTACATTGCTAAAAAGACCTAATGAATAAAAAAAAATAAAAATACTTACCTTTTCCGAACACAATGATTTTTTTCTTTCTCAGATCTGATAGAATAACTTCTTGTATAATATTCATTGCTTCGTTCTGTCACCGGATCTGATTTCTGATCTTCAAGTTGAGGTATCACCTTCTTAGATCTGAATTCTTCGAATTTGTTTATAGGTTTCTGGGTGTTTTTGAAAGGCTTTTAGGTATTTTTTTTAGCTAAAATTGATATATGGGTGTTAGGTAAGGAGTTAGGATTTCAAAATTAGGGTTTATTGGAGGCTAGAGAAGCTTTTTAACCTACTTTTTCTAGGGTTTTTTATTTGATACGAAAATAGGGTATAGAGGCTCCTATTTATAAAGTCTTTTAAAAGAATTAGGGTTTGATTAGGGTTTCTTTTAGGATTTTAATTAGGATTTTGACTTTAATCTTATGAGATTGACTTAGTCTTTAGGGTTTTAATTTAGGGTTTTGACTTTAGTCTTATGAGATTGACTTGATTAGTTTAGATTAGGGTTTTGACTTTAGTATTATGAGATTGACTTGATTAGTTTAGATTAGGGTTTTGACTTTAGTCTTATAAGATTGACTTTAATACTTTGACTTTAGTCTTTCTTGGTTGACTTTTAATATCTTGACTTTAGTCTTACTTGATTGACTTTAATTTTTGGAGAACCCCTTTTTATTATATCTTTAATTCTTTAGGCCCCCAGATGGAGGGGTCGTTGAATAAATATGCTGGCAACCATCAACAATTTTGTCTGAAAGCCTGATTGATCGATTTTTTGGTTCAAAATTTTAAATTAATTTTATTAATGTTTCACTTTACATTATTTAATGGTTTATTTATTAATTTCAAAATTTTTAATTATTGAAATTGTAAAATTACCATTTTTCCCTTAGGGAGGATTTTTTGCATTTTAAGTCATTTTTCAATGTTCCAAGATGTTTTGGAATCGATTTTTCATAAGGAATTCAATGGGAATGTTGTTTTTTTTTTATCATTTATGAAGTTTTCTTGTATGAAATGATCGTGAACTTTATGAGGGGCATTTTTGTAATTTTATCGAATTCTGTGAAAATTGGCGAAATGATTTATTTGGTTTCGATTTATTATTTTATGTGTTTGAATGAGTTTTCTTAATCGTAACGTAGGCTCTAGGATTATTTTAAGGTTAGGGGTATTTTGATAATTTAGTGAATTTTATCGTAAAGCTTCTTTTTGTTTGTAAGATGATGATTTCTATGTTTCTAGGGTCATATTTTCCTAGCGTAGCGTGGTTTCTAAGGTTTTGTCAGTTCGAGATACCTCATCCGGATTTCTGAAACATATCTAGTAATAAAATAAAGCATTGGCATAAACGTCCATCATTGGGAACCGTTGCAATCGGGTTGACAAGTTGATAATCAGGCGAGTGCAAAAATGGGGTGTCTAGAGATGCCCCTCTTTGACAGAGGGTTGAAGTAAACTAGATAGCAAATCTATTTTGGTAGATAGTGCGATATCCGAATGCCAAAGCTACTGATAGTTCATTTTGCAACCTGATTTAGCAATTCGTCAGGGTGTTCGGATCCTTGAGCTTAAAACTCTCCCCGAATTAAAAAATGTCAGGTCCTTGAGCGCGAGCTCTCACTGGTAGTGTCAAATCCTTGAATTTTAGAAAATTCTCTTTGACTGATGTAACAACTGTGCAAGTGTGTGCACTTAAAATCTGAGATAAAGTTCAAAGAGTTTAAGTTGGAATTGAGTAAAATCTGAGCATAAAATGAATATAAATTGAGCATAATTTGAGCATAAACTAAGCATCGACTGAGCATAATTTCGAGAACACCCTTGGCGGTAACTGAGCAAAATCCAAGTTAACCCTTGGCGGTAATTGAGCAAAATCCAAGATAACCCTTGTTGGCAACTAAGCAAAATCTGAGATAACCCTCGGCGGCAACTGGCTGAGCATAATCCGAGCAAACCCTCGGTGGCGTCTGACTGAGCATAATCCGAGCAAACCCTCGGTGACAACTAGTTGAGTATAATCCAAGCAAACCTTCGGCGGCAACTGGATGAGCAAAATCCAAGATAATCCTTGGCGGCAACTGAGCAAAATCTGAGATAACCCTAGGCGGTAACTGGCTGAGCATAATTCGAGCAAACCCACGGCGGCATCTGGCTGAGCATAATCCGAACAAACCCTCGGCGGCATCTGGCTGAGCATAATTCGAGCAAACCCTCGGTGGCAACTGGCTGAGCAAAATCCAAGATAACCCTTGGCGGCAACTAAGCAAAATCTGAGATAACCCTTGGCAGCAACTGGCTGAGCATAATCCGAGCAAATCCTCGGCGGTAACTGGCTGAGTAAAATCCAAGATAACCCTTGGCGGCAACTGACTGAGCAAAATCTAAGATAACCCTTGGCGGCAACTGAGCAAAATCCTAGATAACCCTCGGCGACAACTGGCTGAACATAATCCAGGCAAACCCTCGGTGACAACTGGCTGAGCAAAATCCAAGATAACCCTTGGCGGCAACTGAGTAAAATCCGAGATAACCCTCGGCAACAACTGGCTGAGCATAATCCGAGCAAACCCTCTACGGCAACTGGCTAAGTAAAATCCAAGATAACCCTTAGCGGCAACTGAGCAAAATCCGAGATAACCCTTGGTGGCAACTGGCTGAGCATAATCCGAGCAAACCCTTGGTGGCATCTGGCTGAGCATAATCTGAGAAAACCTTCGGTGGCAACTGGCTGAGCAAAATCCAAGATAACCCTTGGCGGCAACTGAGCAAAATCCAAGTTAACCCTTGGCGGCATCTGAGCAAAATGAATAAATCTAGGAGAGAGTGGATGAATTTTAGAAAAAATGAATAAATTTTGGAAAGAGAAAGTAAGGAAAAGAAAGATTGAATCTGGAAATGAACAGATCTGGGAAATAATGATGAATCTGGAAAAAAATGATTGAATCTAGGAATGAATAAATCTGAAAAATAATTAGTAAATTTGGAAAGAATCATGGAAATAATGAATGAATTTGAGAATAAATCTGGGAAATAAATTCGGGAAAGAATGAATGAATTTGGAAAAATTCTGAGTAGAATAAAACTTAAAGGTTGAGAAAATCTCTGGGAAAAGATCTGAGTTATCAACAAGTTTTACTATACTTTTATCCCCAAACAAAAAAAATTGAATAAACACTAATGGAAAGAAAGAAAAACCTTGAAAATTTCTACTCAAAACATATTAGGCATCTCATTCTCTTTAGGCACATGTTCTAAAACGATCTTTAAATAAGAATTTCTTTCTTTTTGATAAACCTGGTTTGACAATATCTAGATTTATTGAGATGGTTAATTTTTATTAGGTTGAGATTGCTCAACAGATAATTTGAACATATGAAACATAACAAGAACTTCTACGACTGAGATAAAAAAGAGTACCCTTATTTAAAGATGACAAAGAATAGACGAATATGCTTGACTCAAGTGACCTAATCCTTTGAAATTCTAAGACTCTTAAGAGCATCATATGTGCAACTTTGAATAGATGAACATTATTTGAAAAACTAAAAATTTGATAAATATTGAAAGTTTGGATTTTTCTTTCAAAGTTTGAATTAATCTGTCTTTCTCCCTTTCAGATCATTTAATCAGATGAACATTCCTTGAAAATCAAAGATGATTTCGATGTCTTCTGAGTTTTTCTCAACTTTGATTTTGATATTGTCCTTCGTCTGATCTTTCTACTGCGGCATGAGCCTTTAAGAAAGTTTCTCAGATTCTCCTCTCGGATTTTTCTTTGATGGTGCCTTAACTTTTGTCAGAATTGCCCTTCTGGGTTTTCAATTTAGCAGGTTAAGAATTTTATTTTTATTTTTTATATGATCTTCTTTTTGCTTATACCGTCCTTTCGGATTTTCAATCTAATGAGCTTTGATTTTTTTTTTTTGCCTTGACTTTTGCCTAGGTTGCCCTTACGGGTTTTCAACTTAGCAGGCTTTTACTTTTCTTCATTAAGAAATCCTTATTAGCGATAGCACGAACTTCCCTTGACCATTTTACATAATACCCAAGAGGACTTTTTAGGTGGGCTTAGGTGGTTTTAGAAAGAAAGGATATATGGTTCAAAATCCCAAAAAAATGCCCCTAGTCTAATGTATTCTCCATTTCTAAGTATATTTTTTCTTTCATTTTTTTTAAATGCCTCTAATTTGGCATTCTTGATTTTCTTTCTTCTATACTTTGGATGAAAGATCTTTCTTTGAAAAATACTTCATTCTTTATTCATTTTTTTTGTTGAATCGGGCCTGAAGTAACTTCTCAGGTTGCCTACGTACCCCAATTTAGTTTGGGATCAGGTCTAAACGTAGTTCGAAATACCCTCCCTTAGGTTGGTTGGTGTGGTTTAGAAAAAAAAATGGTTATCTTTTCATATTGGATAGAGGGACTAGCGAAGGAAAAAAAAAAAAAAAAATATATATATATATATATATATATATATATATATATATATATATATATATATATATATATATATATATATATATATATATATATATATACATTTTTTTTCTTTTTTGAAAAAGGGTGAGATTGGGAAAAGTGCATCGATCAAAGAAAGGCCTCCTTAAATGGGGTATCACATAATTTGATTGAGGTTAGTTAATGCTTTGCCTTGTACGGTCTCTTTGATGATAACTGATCTGCCCTAGTTGAGCTCAAACTTCTGAACAAGTGATTTTATTTTTAACATTGAGTACTTGAGCTGGTCTTCTCTTATAGTGTTGATTCTGGCTCTTAGAGATAGTATTTTTTCTAAAGGAAAAATTTTGCCCCT
This sequence comes from Akebia trifoliata, assembly GCF_017979445.1. NCBI lineage: Eukaryota > Viridiplantae > Streptophyta > Magnoliopsida > Ranunculales > Lardizabalaceae > Akebia > Akebia trifoliata. The sequence continues at coordinate 21,826,475 of NC_141389.1, forward strand.
TACTTGATATCCCCTTTTTGGCATCCATTATATAATGTTCATTTCCTTGACACCCGGGATGGTAAATTCTGAACGCTGTGATCTTGAAGTGTTTAATAAAATTTGATGGATTACTTTGAGTATTTGAACTCATTGGTGACATTTGATTCTTCTGAGTGTAATTCATGCTCCAAATTTTCTATCTCTTGACCATGACTCCCTCGAGATGCGATATGTCTTCGAATTGTCAGAATAACCTCCGATTCTAGAGATATATGTTGTCCCTATTAGACCAAATATTCATTGTTGAAAAATATTAATGTTTACATTAGACGTATCCTCATAGGATCATGCGAAAACATCTCTGAACTCCTTAAGTAAGTCCATTATTTTTTCATGTTCCTCTAGGGATTGGACAGTTTTGATTCGCACTTTTCAAGAATTATCCTTAGATTCAATTTTTAATCAAATTCATTTTCAAAATTTGAAGACTTGTTGCACACATGATAATTGAAAGAATCTTTTTATTTCATTGGAATGGAAGGATTCCATTATTAACCTAAAACAATTACTCTTGTAAAAAAAAATATTCTTTGAAACTTGACACTACTTGAAAATTAACGAGATAAGAAATAATGAAAAAACTAGGACAACTAAATGGTATTTTATCCAGTAGATTCAACATTTCACTTAAAAGTTATTTTTCCTGCGTCGATGAGGTCTTGAATAGCACGGCGGAGAGATATACATTTGTCGGTGTAATGACTTGTAACTTGGTGAAACTCACAGAACTGGTGACTTTCATCATTACTTTAAGAAGCATTGGGTACGGATTTAGGCTGTAATAATCCTTTCTTTGTTAACATCCTCAAGGCGATACTCAAAGTCATCCTGAGATTATCAAACTTTGTTCTAGGCATGGATTGTTTAATAACATTAACTGTCGATTGTGTTAGATTTGAGTTAGCGACCTTCGGACTAAAATGCTTTATAAACTCCTCCATGATTTCTTCCCAAGTATGAAGTCGAGACTGTATCAATAATATAAACCATTCAAGAGCGGGTCCTTTGAGAGTGGTGCAAAATAATTGTGCCATTTGTTCACTTCCTAAACCTCGAAGATGTATGTCCCCAACATACGAGCATATGTGAGTTCTTGGACAAGAAGTTCCGTCGTATTTAGGCATGCTTAGTAATTCATATTTTTTTGAAGTATTGATTCTAGTCTTGAATCCTCTATATGTCTGTCTTCGTTATCTTGGCATATCTCTATTGGGTGGCATTGGCAAGCATGATTCATCTGGTTCACAAAATCTTGCATGATTTGACGTAGATTAACTGTGTTGAAGATTGATAATCCTTCGGAAACAAATTAGAGATCACGATCAATAAAGGCAAATGATTTGATCAAATAATAGAGATTATGCTTAGACGACCAGTTAGGTGACTTGAGAGAATGATCGGGGTAAAGATGTATTAAAAGAATAGACACAAAATAGGATGATGTAGAATGTCTTAGAGTAATTTCGACCAAATAAAATATTTCCTTCTTTGTTGAATCCAGACGCATCCTTTATCATTACCAGGTTTACCAAAATAAGAAATTAATAAAATGATTTACAATCCGATTGGCAAAGTGATGTGACCAATTTAATTCATTTGATTAGAAGCAAGCATAATAAAATAATAGGAACCTGTTGATTTGAAACTACGCGTCCAATCAAGTTGTTAGTTCTATTTAGACCAATCTAACCGAATGGACTAAATTAAACTTTTCTTTACTTGTAATCAATTGATCCATTTGATCATGTAAAAGTTGATCAAAAAACTTATTCCAAATAGGTCAATCGATTAGGTACGAACTAACTAGATCCATAGGTATTTTAGTACGTTTTCAAGGTCCATGTAAAATATCAATTACTATTCTTTTTATTTTCCTTTATAAAAATTTTTTTCTTTCGAAAAATCTTGTTTTATGGAAAATATTTTTTTCTTGGAAAATATTTTTTCTAGAGAACACTTTTTTTGGAAAACACTTTTTTTTAAAACATTCTTTTTTGGAAAATATTTCCTTTGTAACTATTTTCCTTCTTTGAAATTTGATTTCCATTTTGATTTAATGGCCTGGTCCATCATGATTGCTGGATCGAGATGGACTGGGTCATTATTGAATTTTGTAAGAAATGGATTCGTTATTGGGTTAGTACACCCATTTTAATTTCTAAAAATAAAATTTTTGATCATTGAGGACAATCATACACTCTAATCTCATCATCCACATCATTCACATCAATCACACAGTCTCATAAGGTTTCATTCAATAAACAACTCGGGAACACCCACGATAAGTTCGAGTTGTGACCTATAGGGAAGGTTTCTAGACTCTAAGCTTACTACGTGCAATGCATTTTTATCTAGCCACCCTTGCCCAAATACACCTATATACCTCTCGATACGTGGTGATTTGGTTTGATATACCGTATAGTGATAATTTAAAATCTCAACTCACTTCTCTGAAGCCAAAAACAGCCAGTTTGATCCCCAGTTGAGAGGTGACGCACAATACTGAGCAAGGGCCCACTTAAATACCTCTCGTCTAGAATAGACGTAATTTATCCCCCTCGTACAGTAAACATGTGACTGTGTGGCTCACAATAGGTCAAAGGTTCAGGTCGCTCAAGCCTGAGTGCATCAATATACCTCTCAGAATCACCTGATCAGACGGTATTGATGCCCCAGTTTGATATACCCTAAGGGACATGATTGGAGTTGTGGTTTTCATGAATGACGTCGCATCTCCGAAGAGACCGGGCTACGCACTAGTGCCACGTTGGCAATATGGGACGTGTAAGTGTGCAAAACAGTAAACGTGCATGTGGTGTGTGAAAAATAGGGTGGGATGTGCCCAAGGCCTTTTCAAACAAATGAGCCTATGAGCCAGATCAAATCATCACAACATAGGTACCACATGAATCAAAACATTTAAAATTCATAACATAGATCAAAGTAAGCACATCATAAATATATATCAACTAAGATTATGGCAAATCAATCAATGAATATGGCATAGAATAGTTGATCAATTCCAATCATTGCTATAGGCACAATTTTTAGAATTTTATGATCCGATCAAAGGTTGCTTTGGGTGACCCAAAACAATTCGAGATTTTAACGAGATTGAGTTAATGATAGCATGATAGTTGTTGAGATAAGGAGTGGTGAATCCCTTTTTTCTCTTAAAAAAAAAAAATTGGTACTCAACCAACTTCTCAATGAGCACACTAAGATTTCAAATTTTAAGCCAATGTGATCGATAATTCAATATCACGGCCTTCTAAATTTCAGGGAACAAGTTTTGATCCAAAATGATATTAAAAAATAATGAGCTTAGATCCAAGTTCTTGAAAATTTATAGCTATTAACTTTCAACCAAAGTCCTAATATTTTATATTGAAAGAGAAAAAAAAAATTCTTTCAAAATTCATCGAATCGGTGACATTGGATCATGCCATGTGAGAGCTTAACGACCCATAGCAAAAGTTTAATCTTACTAAGTGAGTTAGATTATACCGTTGTGGTGAAAAATCCTTAGTAAGGAATGTGATTTCCAAAATTTGGGGTGGAACCTGCAGTATTGTGAAGGATTAAATACTAATTAAAAATCATATTTGAAGGATTTTAATCTTAAAAAAAATCGGAAAAGCAAGTCCCATCCAAAGTTTGTTTGTTGTAACAAACTCTAAAACGCAAAATTATGTTGCTGCCACAAAAAAAACATTAGGGTATATTTGATTGCACTTGGAAAATAAGGTGGAAAATCAATTCCATGGAAATGACATTTTTCAAGTGTTTGATTGCACATGGAAATGGAATTCATTTTCCACCCCATTCAAAAGTCCACTAAATCATGGATTTCACTTTCCCCCCACCCATATGGGTGGGAAAATGAAATCCACCCATGTTTTTCCATCATCAATTATTCCCTACCACCACCACTACCACCACCACCATTACACTAACCTTGCCGCCGTCGCGTCATCGCCGTCGTCACCATCGTCGTCGGCTCCGTCTCCGACCACCTTCTCTCTCTCTCTTCTTATTTTTCTTCTTCTCCATTCCTCACCTCCTCCGCCACCACCTCCACCACCACCACAGTTCTCCCCCCATTTTCCTCACTTACCTTCATCGTCGCCGCGCCACCGTCGTCGTCACCACCACCCCCGCCACCGTCGTCTTCATCGCCACCGTCGTCGTCGTCGTCGTCGTCGCGGCCACCAGCCTCCACCATCGTCGTCGTAGCAGCCACTGCCACCGCCGCCGTCGTCGCCGCGCCACCGTCGCCCTCGTCGTCGCCACATCCTCCTTCTCCTCTTCTTATTTTTTCTCCATATTTTTTTCATGATTTTATCCAAGTGAAATCAAACAATGGAATTTGATTTTGATTTTCCAACCCTACTTATTTTCCACAACTAATTTTCCATGGATTTCAAATTCCATGGAAAGTGACTTTCCATGCAATCAAACATACCCTTAGTTTTTTGTTGTTTTTTTGTTTTTTTAGTCTTGCTGCCAGGACATTCAACAAAACACTCAAAACTCATTTTTTTTTTATTATATATACTGCCAGCACACATAACATTCAAACACCACAATCACAACTTTTTTTTTATGTATTTTTTATATTATTATGTTGTTGCCAGCAACATCTCCCTTTTTCTAAAATTTTATGTTAGGCTTCACAAACCCGGCGACCAATGCGCGAGGAAGCGCCTGAAGCCACTCTTCCCTACCAATGCGTTGAGGAAATTATTAAAGATCAACCGTGATCTTTTGGAAACTAATGCAGATTTTTCTAGGCGTCAATTTGTCTTTCAAATCAGACTCAGATCCATGTGATTCCACTAAGTGATGGACCAGATTTAAATGATCAGTGGATCCTCCATTTTTAAAATGTCTGTAACAACTATTAAAGATCATTGCTGTCCATTCTTGTTCCAAGTAAAGTGGCATGATGTTTCATGCTATCAAATCTTCCAAGTTTGACAAAACGAAACCATATCAAATTAAAGAGAAAAGAGAAGAGATACCGTATATCAGCAAATATACTTTCTTGGGTTAGGCTTTTCTCCACCGTTTAGATCCTTCAATATGGAAATCTGCGAATTCTTTCAGATCTATGAATCAATCTCCATCTGTATCGATCTCTTCCAACATCTTCTTCAGCTCCTCTGGAGATGTTTTGGATCAGAGAAACCTAAGAACATTGGAGAGTTAGATTTGAGAAGATCTTTCCATCTCCATTGGTTTTGTATTCCTGAATCCTTACCAATGGTATCTTGTTTTGCAAAGGCAACAATGGTTCCCTCGTCACAAGATTTGATTTCTCCCCCCAATTCTTCAACGTGGACTTGTTCTTCTCTGAGAGAGAGAGAGAGAGAGAGGGGGAGATCTTTATCTCTTTTTTTTTTTTTTTTTTTTTTTTTTTTTTTTTTGTTTTCTTCTTTTCTCTATGGAGAAGAAGATAGAAAAATAATAAATCCCGTTTTTGCTAATGGCACACCAGTTCGGTGTGCTGTTTTTTTTTGCGATTTTTTTTTTTCTTGGAATCCCCTCTTCATCACAAACAACTTTAAAAAAACAATTTTCCTTGTTTCTTAGCACATCACTTACAAATAATTTATCTTCTCAACTCGCCACTCATGCATACTACGTGTTAAAAAAATTTCATCCAACTTTTTTATTATTATTATTATTTTTTAAATAGGTAAAATCCATGACTCTCATCCCAATCACCATGATTCCATCCTCAATTTATATGTCAATTTAAATCTTTCATTATTTAGGGTCATCCCAAAATGACCCTAGATTGAATCATAAAAAGGGATACTCCAAAATGACATACCCAAAATCAATCCAAATAATGCCAAGAAAGGATAATACGACCCAAAAATATAAAATAAACCAAATAATGAAAATGGTTCAACAAACATTTTTTCCACACTATTATCCTTGCATTATTTAAGGTCATTCCGAATGATCATAGATTGAACCATGAAAATGTGCCAAAAACAAAGTATTCGAAATCCAAACAAATGATCCATAATTAACCCAAAAAAGAATGATTAAAAAAAATAAAACAAACAAATAAATAAATAATTAAAAATAAAATAAAAAGGTCCTACTGGCAATGCATCCCACACTTGGGACTTTTCAAGTCTGATCCTCAATGGTCTCTAGTGAGGTCGCCACTGAAAGTACCCTCGATCTGCGGGGTGCGCGGATCCACTTTTGACCTTTGAGGTTTGGGAGTCGTCACCTAGTTATTACGGTCTAAGAACCGAATATTGACTCTAAAAGCCAAAAGAAACTATTCTACGAAAAATAAGAAACTAAGTCCGAGGATCACGTTACAGAGTTGGAAGGTGTTAGGCACCAACCCCGCTCGGCAAACGCCAGTCTCTACTAATTCTCAAATATAACTACATTGCTAGAAAAACCTAATGAATAAAAAAGAAAAATACTTACCTTAGATCTGATAGAATAACTTCTTGTATAGTATTTCTTGCTTCGTTCTATCACCGGATCTAATTTCTGATCTTCAAGTTGAGATATCTCCTTCTTAAATCTGAATTCTTCATATTTATTTATGGGTTTCTGGGTGTTTTTGAAAGGCTTTTAGGTGTTTTTTTGAGCTAAAATTGATGTATGGGTGTTAGGTAAGGAGTTAGGATTTCAAAATTAGGGTTTATGGGAGGTTAGGAAAGCTTTTTGACTTACTTTTTCTAGGGTTTTTTATTTGATACGAAAATAGGGTATGGAGGCTCCTATTTATAAAGGTTTTAAGAAGAATTAGGGTTTGCTTAGGGTTTCTTTTAGGGTTTTAATTAGGATTTTGACTTTATTCTTATGAGATTGACTTAATTAGTTTAGATTAATGTTTTGACTTTAGTATTATGAGATTGACTTGATTAGTTTAGATTAGGGTTTTGACTTTAGTCTTATGAGATTGACTTTAATACTTTGACTTTAGTCTTTCTTGGTTGACTTTTAATATCTTCACTTTAGTCTTATTTGATTGACTTAAAAACTGACTTTAGTCTTACTTGATTGACTTTAATTTTTGGAGAACCCCCTTTTATTATATCTTTAATTCTTTGGGCCCCCAGATGGAGGGGTCCTTGAATAAATATTCTCGCAACCATCAACAATTTTGCCTAAAGGCCTGATTGATCGATTTTTTGGTTCAAAATTTTAAATTAATTTTATTAATGTTTCACTTTACATTATTTAATGGTTTATTTATTAATTTCAAAATTTTTAATTATTAAAATTGTAAAATTATCATTTTGCCCTTGGGAAGGATTTTTTGCGTTTTAAGTCATTTTTCAATGTTCTATGATGTTTTGGAATTGGTTTTTCATAAGGAGTTCAATGGGAATGTTGGTTTTTGTCATTTATGAAGTTTTTTGTATGAAATGGTCATGAACTTTATGAGGGGCATTTTTGTAATTTTATCGAATTTTGTGAAAATTGGCAAAATGATTTATTTGGTTTCGATTTGTTATTTTATGTGTTTGAATGAGTTTTCCTAATCGTAACGAAGGCTCTAGGATTATTTTAAAATTAGGGGTATTTTGGTAATTTAGTGATTTTTATCGTAAAACTTCTTTTTGTCTGCAAGATGATGATTTCTATGTTTCTAGGGTCATATTTTCCTAGCGTAGCGTGGTTTCTAAGGTTTTGTCAGTTCGAGATACCTCATCCGGATTTCTGAAATATATCTGGTAACAAAATAAAGCATTGGAATAAACGTCCATCATTGGGAACTGTTGCGATCGGGTTGACGAGTTGATTAATCTGGCGAGTGCAAAAATGGGGTGTCTACACTTGAACAAGGAAAACTCTCTGTGGTAGAGTATTTCCTTCGCATAAAGACAATGTGGAGGGAGTTGTCCTTATTGGATCTAGAGAATAAAATATTAAATGCCAATATAAGGAGACTTTTGATCAACGACCTATGATTAGAATATATGGTGAAGTCTTCTGTGGATGAATTAAAAGATTTGCTCATTAGCCACGAGATGGTGCTCGTCGAAATTGGTACCTTAAAGATTGAAAACAAAGAAGAAGCCATGTTCTCCAAAGATTCAAAGGAAAAGTGACGAGGCGAATTCAAATTGAAATGCAGTAAAGGTGATTCGAAAAACGGAAGAGTTACCAATGTCAACAGAAATAACGACAAAAAGACACATGAAAAGCATATTAAAAAGTAGGGATTGCTGTGAGACTTAACGAGAAGAGAAAGGCTAGAATGTCCTCGAGAGGGGAATCAAATTCTACAAAAGGTCAGGATGGAAGGGCTGCAAGAACCTAAGTGTAAACACCCCTTTTTTGCACTCGCCTGATTAATCAACTCGTCAACCCGATCGCAACGGTTTCCAATTATGGATGTTTATTCCAATGCTTTATTTTGTTACCAGATATGTTTCAAAAATTTGGATGAGGTATCTCGAACTAACAAAACCTTAGAAACCACGCTACGCTAGGAAAATATGACCCTAGAAACATAGAAATCATCATCTTGCAGACAAAAAGAAGTTTTACGATAAAAATCACTAAAAATGATCAAATTATCAAAATACCTCTAATATCAAAACATCCCTAGAGCCTACGTTACAATTAGGAAAATTCATTCAAACACATAAAATAACAAATCGAAATCAAATAAATCATTTCGCTAATTTTCACAGAATTTGACAAAATTATGAAAATGCCCCTCATAAAGTTTACGACCATTTCATATAAAATGTTTTATAAATGACAAAAACCAACATTCTCATTGAATCTCTTACGAAAAACTGATTCCAAAACATCTTGGAACATTGAAAAATAATTTAAAACGTAAAAAATCCTCTCCGAAGGTAAAACGGTAATTTAACAATTTTAATAATTAAAATTTTTGAAATTAATAAATAAATCATTGAATAATGTAAAGTAAAATATTAATAAAATTAATTTAAAATTTTGAATCAAAAAATCGATCAAACAGGCTTTTAGGCAAAATTGTTGATGGTTGTCAGGATATTTATTGAAGGACCCTTCCATTTGAAGGCCCAAAGAATTAAAGATATAATAAAATGAGGTTCTCTAAAAATTAAAATCAATCAAGTAAGACTAAAGTCAATCAAGTAAGGCTAAAGTCAAGATATTAAAAGCCAACCAAGAAGACTAAAGTCAAAGTATTAAAGTCAATCTTATAAGATTAAAGTCAAAACCCTAAATCAAAACCCTAATCTAAACTAATCAAGTCAATCTCATAAGACTAAAGTCAAAACCTTAAATCAAAACCCTAATCTAAACTAATCAAGTCAATCTCATAATACTAAAGTCAAAACCCTAAATTAAAATCCTAAAGATTAAGTCAATCTCATAAGACCAAAGTCAAAACCCTAATTAAAACCCTAAAAGAAACCCTAATCAAACCCTAATTCTTCTAAAAAACTTTATAAAAAAGAGCCTCCATACCCTATTTTGGTATCAAAGAAAAAACCCTAGAAAAAGTAGGTCAAGAAGCCTCCACAATCTCCCCAAAACCCTAATTTTGAAACCCCAACTCCTTACCTAACACCCATACTTCGATTTTAGCCTGAAAAATACCTAGAAGCCTTTCAAAAATACCCCAAAATCCATAAAAAATTTGAAGAATTCAGATCCAAGAAGGAGATATCTTACCTTAGAGATCAGAAATCAGATCCGGAGACAAAGCGAAGCAAGGAGTACGGTACAAGGAGTAGTTTCATCAGATCTGAGGGAATAGATCCTTTGCGTATCGAAGGTAAAATTTATGTTATTTTTTATCTAAGTTTTGTCATTAGCAATGTAGTTTTATTTGGGATAAGTAGAGACCAGTATTGGTCGGGCGGGGTTGGTGCCTAACACCTTTCAACCCCGTAATGTGATCCCCGGATTTAATTTTTCTGTAGTAGATTAGTTTTTTTTTATCCGTTTAGAGTCAGTATTCGATTCTTAGACCTTAATAACTAGGTGGCGACTCCCAAACCTCAAGGGTCAAAAGTGGATCCGTGCACCCCACGGATCGAGGGCGCTTTCAGTGACGACTCCACTGGGGACCTTCGAGGATCAGACTTGAAAAATCCCAAGTATGGGAACATTGCCAATGACCTAGTTTTCTTTGTTTAGTTTATTTTATTTATTTTTTAGTTAGTTTCCTTTTATTGTTTGTTTATTATTATTATTATTCTTGTTGGTACGTCATTAATTGTTTGACTCTACTTGGAGCACTTTGATTTAACATATCAGTCTCTATGGTTTAATTAAGGGCCATTCGGGATGATCCTAAATAATGCGATATTTCAATATGGATGATTTTATTGAGGACGGGATGTTGATAGTTCACCCCTAAATCTGATCGATTTTTTCTTATTACTTTGAGTGGAAGATTAAGTGATCAACCAAAAAAAAAATCCTTTGATTTGTTTCGGGCTTTTAGCGAAAATCTGATTGTGGGTTTTGAATCTAAATCTTGCCATGTTTCGATCGAAGAAGGGGGATTTTGTAATCGATGATAGAGATTGAAAACCGTGGGTTCCATTGAGTTTTTTGCGACAGTTTTGGGCTGCAACAGAACGGTAATGGCAGATGAAGGTTAAGAGATCACTAAAAAAAGAAAATCATTTTGGTTTGTTTCGGGTTCTTAACGAAAATCTGATTGTGGCTTTTGAATCTAAACCTTACCGTGTTTCTGAAAGAATCCTCGATCCGCGGGGTGCGCGGATCCGCTTTTGACCCTTGAGGTTTGGGAGTCGCCACCTAGTTATTATGGTCTAGGAACCAAACTGACTCTAACATAGATAAAAAGAACTAATCTACCATAAAAAATCTGAATTCGGGGATCATGTTACGGGGTTGGAAGGTGTTAGGCACCAACCCCGCCCGGCCAAAGCCGGTCTCTACTAACTTCCCAAATATATCACATTGCTAAAAATCTAGATAAAAATAAAAATAAAAAATTTCATACCTTTCCGATAGCAAGGATTTTGCTCCCTCAGATCTGACAAAAAGAGCTCCTTGTACTGTACTCCCTTACGTCGTTCTGTCTCCGGATTTGACTTCGGATCTCCTAGATCAAGGTATCTCCTTATTTTTTAATCTGAACTCTTCAAGTTTGTTGCGGATTTAGGGGTGTTTTTGGAGGAATTTTAGGGGTTTTCTAGACTAAAATTGAAGGGGGGATGTTAGGTAAGGAGTTGGGGCTCCAAAAACTAGGGTTTATGGGATGCTATGGGGGCTTCTAGACCTACTTCTCTTAGGATTTATGATTTGATATGAAAATAGGATGTGAGCACCTCTATTTATAGATGTTTTTAGGGGTTGATTTGGATAGAGTTAGTGTTTAATTAGAGATCTTTTAATTAGAGTTGTGTTTTAGTTTGACTTGTTTTAGGTAGAATTATTTTTAAGTTAGAACTCCATTAGATAGAGTTATTATTTAATTAGAGTTCTATTATGACTTTTGGTCTTATTTGATTGACTTTTAATGTTTTGACTTCAGTCTTAATTGATTGACTTTTAATATCTTGACTTCAGTCTTGCTTAATTGACTTTAATTTTGACTTCAGTCTCACTTGATTGACTTTAATACCTTGACTTCAGTCTTGCTTGATTTACTTTTAATTTTTGGAGAACCCCCCTCTAAAATATATTTAATTCTTTGGACCCCCAAATGGAGGGGTCCTTAAAGAAATATCCCACGAATCCTCAACAATTTTACCCAAAAGTTCGATTGATCGATTTTTTAGGTTCAGATTTTTAAATTAATTTCATTAATGTTTCACTTTAATTATTTAATGTTTTATTTATTAATTTTGAATTTTTTAATTATGAAAATTGTGAAATTACCGTTTTGCCCCTTGAGAGGACTTTTCACGTTTCAAATCAGTTTTTAATGTTCTAGGATGTTTTAGAATCGATTTTTTATAAGGGATTCAATGAAAATATTAGTTTGTGTCATTTATGAAGTTTTTTTGTGTGAAATGATTGTGAACTTTATGAGGGGCATTTTCGTAATTTTGTCAAATTCTGTTAAAATTGGTGAAATGATTTATTTGGTTCCGATTTGTTATTTTATGTGTTCGAAAGGGTTTTCCTAAGCGTAACGTAGGCTTTAGGGTCTTTTTGATGTTAGGTGTATTTTGGTAATTTGGTCATTTTTTGTGATTTTTATCGTAAAGCTTCTTTTTGGGTCTGCAAGATGATGATTTCTATGTTTCTGGAGTCGTATTTTCCTAGCGTAGCGTGGTTTCTAAGGTTTTGTCAGTTCGAGATACCTCATCCGGATTTCTGAAACATATCTAGTAACAAAATAAAGCAATAGAATACACATCCATCATTGGGAGTCATTGCGATTGGGTTGACGAGTTGATTAATAAGGCGGATGCAAAAATGGGGTGTCTACAGTTTCGATCGAAGAAGGGGGATCTTGTAGTCGATGTTAGAGATTGAACGAAAATCGTGGGTTCCATTGTGTTTTCTACATCGGTTTTGAGTTTTAAAAATCATTAATGGCAGCGGTTTTTCTTTAATCCGAGTTTGAAATCACAGGAGATCGGTGATAAACGAGGAGTTTTAAATCGATCAAACTGACCTCAATCGATCGGATTGAGAGTCTAGATCAGTTTTTGTAAAAAAAAAAAAAGCGTGAACATGGCTGAAAACAGATGGAGAAGATGGTGTGAGGGTTAAATAAAATCTTCATTTTACTAAGAACACACCCCCTTTTATTGAACACGATGGATAGTTGCTATTAGCACCTTACCAAATTGCCTCTTGTTTTATTTTTATTTTTTTGGTTTTTTTTTTCTACTATTTTTGCTTGTTGTCCTTTTAATAGTTTTTTTTTTAAAATGTGTTCTTTTAAGTTTGTTTATAAAAATATAAAATAAAAAAAAAAAATCGATTTATTTTCTAAAATGTCTCATTTTTTTTTAATTCTTTTTCTCTCTCTCAATTTGTTTAAAGATCATCATAACTTATTATCCCAACGACTGTCACTTCATTCTTAATCCAATATCCTCAGAAATATCAATTTGGTTAGGGTCACCCCAAAATGACCCTTGATTGGACTATAAAAATTACAACAATTGTGCTTATTGCAATGATTGGATCTAGTTGATTATCATATGCCAGATTCATTGATTAATTTGCCATGATTGATGTATGAAGGCGATGTGCAATTTTAAATAGGACTATATGAATATGTTTCTGATCGATTTATGCCTGTACCTGTATGGTTTAATACGTTTGCTTGTACGGTTTAATTAAACTCATGGACCTATGTGTTTGAAAAAGGCCCCGGGCACACCCCACCCTATTTTGCACACACCACATGCACGTTTACTGTTTTGCACACTTACACGTCCCATATAGCCAATGTGGCACTAGTGCGTGGCCCGGTCTCTTCGGAGATGCGACGTCATTCATGAAAATCACGACTCCAGTCACGTACCTAGGGGTATATCAAACCAGGACATCAATGTCGTCTGATCAGGTGATTCTGAGAGGTATATTGATGCACTCAGGCTGGAGCGACTTGAGCCTTTGACTTATTGTGAGCCACACAGTCACATGTCCCGATTGCCAACATAGTACTAGTACGTGGTCGATCCCCTCGTGGGATGCCAAACCATTTTGAAAGGTACAACTCTTGACTCGTACCTGTAGGTATAAAAGATAATCCAAGTATATCAATTACACTTTTTGGTCAAAATCGGCGCCTAAGCGAGATCCTGCCCCGCTCTACCCTACTGTACGAGGGGGATAGACTACGTCTATTCTAGACAAGAGGTATTTAAGTGGGCCCTTGCTCAACATTGTGTGCCACCTCTCAACTAGGGATCAAACTGGTTGTTTTTGACTTCAGAAAAGTGAGTTGAAGTTTTAGATTATCACCTATACGGTAAATCAAACCAAGTCACCACGTATCGAGAGGTATATAGGTGTGCTTGGGAAAGGGTGGCTAGATAAAAATGCATTGCATGTAGTAAGCTAAGAGTCTAGAAATCTTCCCTGTAGGTCACGACTCGAACTTATCATGGGTGTTCCCGGGTTGTTCATTGAATGGAATCTTATGAGACTTTGTGATTGATGTAAATGATGTGGAAGATGAGATCAAAATGTATGGCTGCCCTCAAGGATTAAAGTTTTTCTTTTAACTAATTAAAATGGGTGGACCGACCCAATAAAGAACCCATTCTTTTATAATAATGACCCAGTCCATCCCGATCCAACAATCATGATGGAACGGGCCATTTAAATCCAAATGGAAATCAAATTTTCAAAGAAAAAATAGTTTATAGAAAGAAAATATTTTCTAGAGAAGAATTTTTTCCAAAAGAAGTGTTCTTTAGAAAAAATGTTTTCCAAGAAAAAATATTTTCCAAAAAAATGTTTTTCGTAAGAACAAGATTTTTCGAAAGGAAAATATTTTCTAAAAGAAAATAAAGAGAAAATTGATATTTTACATGGACCTTGGAAGAGTACTAAAATACCCTTGTGTGTCAAACCAGGATGCTAGTCGCAGGTGATAACCCAATCGATTAGTTAGTCAAAACAACCGTCGTAGGGATGCACCCTATAGAGAAGATCAATTTTGGGAGATTCATGTTGAGGAGTGCTCTCTACTTCCACGAGTTTGAGATAGACTGGAACCTCTTACGTGCTATGGCTAAGCGATGGAACTCCTATCTTCATATATTCCATATGGGGTATATGCACTTGTGCCCCACTTACGAGGATTATTGTGGCATCATGGGGATATCCACTTCAGGACCTCTAGTCAGGTCCTCATTGAAGACTGGATATTCTGGTGACTTCGCCACAGGACTAAACATTTCCAAGGAAGAAGCCAAGGCCTTAGTCCATAACGGGAGATTGGACTTAGTACCTTTACTGGGCCCGTATCGCTCCCGCAGTCACCCTATCAATGTAAAACCCGAAGCTTGGCGAGCCACTAGAGATTATCGATTGTACCTAAGAATCCTATCCCAATACATACTGACCTCTAATAGTGATGGCCAAACTATCCCTAAGTCTTTCATAGATATAGTCTCTCAACTCTCAAAGAAAGCCAATCCAGTACCTCTCATCCTAGCTGAAACTTTCTCAAGTTTAGATGCCATAAAAAATGGTGAGCAGGAAAACTTCAAAGGAAGCCTCTACTTACTCTATATGTGGCTTTGTGATCGTCTCAGAATCGTAGATGTTCCTTCAAACCTCGAATATGGGCCAGATCACTTTTTCAAGAGAAATCTGTTAGTGTGTCACAACTCAGTCAAGGCTTGGAGCAAATGGTTAGACTCTTGCCTTGCCTGTCATATCGATTTTAAGTATCCTTGGTGGATGACTGATCCCCCTGTTCTAGGGACCAAAGGATCCTACTATGTCCCTCTGATCGGTTTAGAAGAAACATCTTTTTACCATCCTAATTTGATCCCAGAACAGTATGACGTACCCATAGAGTTATTTTTACCTCAGCACAAAGCTTTCTTTCCCCCCGAGCCTTTGACTGAAAAGTTAGTACACCTCATTGAGAAAGCTTGGAACAAGCGCACCTTAGGGTATCCAGACGGACCAGCAAAATTCAAAGAGCCAGTTGTTAGAGCCAAGAGGGTCAAGCCTGACAGCAATCCTGATAACCATCAAGACAAAGCCAAGCGTCCATGTAAAAATAGTTCAAGTCAAATTTGTTGAAAGATGTTTTTAATGAGAACATTTCTTTGTCAATCATTTTCAATAAAGCTATTTTTTTCTTTCAAATAAATATTTATTTCTTCTTTGAATGTTCATTGGGTGAATGGATTGGTGCACAAACCTCAATAAAATGATTCCTTAAAATGTTATCAAGAGGGTAATACCGAAATTGACTAAATTTACCTTTGATGGGGTCATATAGGATTATCATTGCGTCCAAACTCAAGCGTCCACCTCCTAGTTAGAGTCGTACGTCCAGTCGGTCAGAACGAGTTACAGTACCAAGTCAACAAGCAAAGATGGCTTCAGAATCTGAACTCACAAAGATCCGTAAGATCTTGGCAGCCTTTGCCAATGATATCAACAGTATAAAAAGCAAAGTAGAAGTGTTAGAACAGACCTCGGAATCAATGGGCAATCCCCTAGATGACCGAAAAGGAAAGAAGGCAGGAGAGAGACGTCCACGTGAAGTCTTCGAACTCGACGGAGACAAAGAGTATGTTGATGAAAATCTAGTGTTAGCTAATAGAATGTCTCAATTAGAGTCGGCTATGAAGAGTATAAAAGGTATCGATGAAATTATAGCAGGCATTGAAGCTCTAAATCACATCCGTATAATTCATTTGCCTGAGAAGTTTGTGATGCCAGAAATGGACAAGTTTAGTGGTATAGGGTGTGCAAAAACACATCTTAAGATGTATGTTACTAACATGCGCACCATGGGGCTCAACGATGAATATATGACGTTATTGTTTCAGAGAACTTTGTTAGGATCAACACTACGTTGGTTGATGTCTCAAGATCCAGTTACTGTAGGTACATGGGAGAACATGTCAAAGGCTTTCTGGCATCAGTATAAGTACAGTACCGAGATTGAGACCTCAAGAAGGAATTTGAAAGCAACTAAACAGAAAAATGGGGAGACATTCACTGATTTCATTGGTCGCTGGAGGGCCAAGGATGCCCAAATGTGGGATAGACCTTCAGAGAATGAACAAGTAGCGATTATCTTAAAGAACCTCTCATAAGGATATGCTCAACACCTAGTGGCCCAATATCTCCCTACTTTTGAGTCTTTGTTACAAGCCGAAAGCCAACTCGAGGACGTTTTTGCCTCTGGGGTTCTCTCTAACCCCTCGGATAACAAGCCTAAGAAATCCTATGTTTCTAAACCTAGCACTAACCATGTCTACAAAGCCAACACGTCAGCTATCCCAGCTCAACCCTCAGTCTGAACTAATAACCAGGCTCACCCAAGTCAACCTCGAATTCCACGTCAATTTACCAATCTAGGGATGAGTCTCACTATAGCTTTTCACAAATTGGTGAAAAATGACTTCTTACCCCTATCCAACCCCGACCTTTACCTAATCCGTTGCCAGCTGGACACAATTCTAACTTGTCCTGCGAGTTCCATTAAAACCCTGGCCATCACACGGATCGATGTATCACCTTGCGCCATGCCATTCAAAACCTTATTGACAACAAAAAAGTCACAATCCCTAGCGTACCAAATGTCACCACTAATCCACTACTTACCTATCAACCTTCACCAACCTTGAACATGGTTTCTCACACACCATTGCCATTTGACCCTGTCTCTCTTATCCATCTGATCCAAGTCAAACCGCCTAGTTACCCCCTTACTGGGATAGTCTTCACTGATGAGGTTTTCACCACAAACTATGAACCATTTGATTTAACCTCGGATGATACATATCGTTTATCCTCGTCTCGTTATAATAGTCCCGTATTCAGTAGTTACCTGTTGGCTCAGATGAACCCAAAAAGCCCAGTATCTTTGACAAATGAAGCCCCATACTTGTTAACTGAAGAAGATGAGCCTTACCCCTCTCTTGTGATGAAGTTAGACATATAACTCGATGAGGAAGAGTTTTTAAGTCACAAGAACTCTGTGTTGATAGTCCGGCAGCCCTGACAAGAAAAGAAATAGAAGATCCTATCAAATAAAATATCAAAGAAGATAACTCCGTGATCAAGCAATTGAAGAAATCAGGAGCTAATATCTCGGTTTGGGGTTTACTTATGGCTTCCACTGCCCATAGGGAAGCTATTCTCAAAGCATTAAGTACATCCCAAGTCTCCCATGATACTTCTCCAGATCAGCTGGCCAACATAGTAGGGACGACTTACGTGGAGAATATCTATCCTTCTCAGACTCAGATCACCCAAAAGAAGGAGCAAGCCACACTAAGCCATTACACATCACAGTTCACTATAACGGGATGAGGGTACCTCTGGTATTGATCGATAATGGGAGTGCATTGAATGTTTGCCCTTTGAAGACCGTCACTTGCCTTGGGTTTAAAACTGAAGATCTCAAGCCCACTAATCAAGGGGTTAGGGCCTATGATAACACCAAAAGGGATATATTGGGAATTTTGCACCTTCGATTGTCCACAGGCATAACTGAATTTCCTGTGAAATTTCAAGTTATCGACATCCAGTCTTCTTTCAATTTACTGTTAGGGAAGCCATGGTTACACTAGATCAAAGCTATCCCTTCCACGTTGCACTAGAAGGTCAAGTTTATTAAGGATGGGCTAGTGATTACTCTCCATGGAGATGCTGAAATTATAGGGATTATAAACAGTACTGAAACTAGGGATGAGCCATTGCTTGAGATTCAGCTAGAACAACAGGGAGTAGAGCTCAGTGGGTTCGAGTTTGAAAAGATATGCTCAGTCAAATGGGATCAAGCCATAAAAGAATATTTTTCAATGGAAAATACTTCTAACTGCTACATGGCCAATATATTCAAGAAAATGAGATTTTTTCCTCGTATGGGCTTAGGTCGCAAGCAGTAAGGTATTAAAGAGGCACCAGTGATTAAAGAAGTCATCGGCACATTCGGGCTAGGATATAAGCCTACTAAGGAAAATTGGGCCCAATACTGGAAGACAAAACGGGACAAGGCAATTGCAAAAAGGCAAAAACGCACTACGGATCTCATTAAAATAAAGCCTTATCGTAAGACCCTTAATGGCTATTTCGTGAAGGAAGGAGAAGATTTTCGTTATTGTGGGTTCCTAGAGCCATTCATTGACCACATCACAGGTACTCGTCTGCCGGGGTTTGAGATCTTCTTTGGTATGGATTGGCCTAAAAAGAAAGCAAGCACAGAAGCTGAAGAGCAGAAAATTGAAGACTGGCAGCTCAATCTAGACTCCCTCAACATTGACCAGTTATTCATTGAAGATCATAGTATCCTAGTTTGTCAATTGAGAAGGGGATCCCAAATCCTCAGTCTGCAATCAAACCCGTTGTAGGGTGTCTCTCTAACTATCATGTAATTAGTCTTGTGTTGCATGTCAAGATTGGGTCTGGCAGTCCCCTTAGTCCTGTTCAGTCTGACATGTCAGATGAATCATTTGTTTCTGCTAAGTCAAGTAAGTCCATTATTTTTACTAAGTCAAGTGAGTCTGTCAAGTCTGCAATGAGTCCTGTTACCCCATCTCTTTTGAATGAAATGAAAGAAATTTTTTATTACCCTGAGCACAATAATAATTTAACTAATAATCTGACTTCAGAGGGAGAATCTTCTGATGAAGAACCTCCCCCTGAAATAATCAAATTACTTGAACAAGAAAATGAATGTCGGGCTCAACCTCTAATGGAGGAAGTAGAGGTTATCAACCTTGGAACAAAATAAAGTCCTCAAGAGATTTGGATTGGGATCACATTATCCCCCGATGAACGCAAAGGGATAGTAGACTTGCTCAGAAAGTTCAAAGACATGTTCGCGTGGTCTTATAAGGATATGCCGGGAATATGCACAGACATTATTCAACATCGTATTCCGTTATATCTGAATGCTCGACCCATTAAACAGAAATTTCGACGTATGAAGCCGGAATGGACTATAAAAATTAAAGAAGAAGTTACGAAACAGATTAACGCTAGATATTTAGAAGTAGTAGAATACCCTGAGTGGATTACCAACGTCGTCCCAGTGCCTAAAAAAGATGGAAAAGTCAGAATGTGTGTGGACTTTAGAGATCTAAATAAGGCAAGCCCAAAAGACAGTTTTCCTTTACCACACATAGATGTTCTAGTAGATAGTACAGCAGGTCACGCTTTATTATCTTTCATGGATGACTTTTCGGGGTACAATTAGATAAAAATGGATCCTCGAGATATGCAAAAAACGTTGTTCATCATATAGTGGGGAACTTTTTGCTACAAGGTTATGCCTTTTGGTTTGAAGAACACTGGAACCACCTATCAAAGAGCAGCCACGACTCTACTTCATGACATGATACACAAGGAAATCGAAGTCTATGTAGATGATATGATAGTCAAATCCAAAAAATGACTGGGGTATGTTGCAGCGTTAGAAAATTTTCTCACAAGGATTCAAAAGTACAAACTTCGCCTCAACCCGCAGAAATGTGTATTTGGATAACTTCTGAAAAATTATTGGGATTTGTGGTCAGTCAAAAAGGGATTGAAGTAGACCCTGTGAAGATTAAAACTATCCAAGAGATGCCACCGCTAGAAACTGAAAAGCAAATTCGAGGTTTTTTAGACAGAATCCAGTATATCAACAGATTCATTGCTCAACTAAGCAACGTCTGCGAACATATTTTCAAGCTTTTCAAGAAGAATGAACCAACAGTTTGGAATGAGCAATGTCAAAAAGCCTTTGACCAAGTCAAGGAATATCTCTTGAACCCGCCTATTTTGGTTCCACCTATACTGGGTGAACCACTTCTTCTTTATTTGTAGATCACAGAAGAAGCTATGAGATGCATGCTTGCACAGTATGACAAAGATACTCGCAAAGAAAGGGTTATCTACTACATCAATAAGAAGATGTTAGAGTATGAACCAAAGTATTCAACCCTTGGTTCTTCCTGAATAATAGACTATTACGAGGTTGGATCAGTAATGGTCGGAATTGGTGTTACTAATAAATTAGAATTCATCCTTGGTTCTTCCTGAATAATAGTCTCATCAAATGGTGGATCAGTTTTCTTAGCCAAATTTGTATAATTGATTAGCCCATTAGGAATTTGAAACATTGGTTGGCTCTCATGGGTTATCTCATTTGAAAATTGACCATTTTCTCTTTCTTCTAAGGGCACAGTAAGCTGACCTAGTTGGACTTCCATCGTTGCTTCGATTGAAATTATAACCTCATTGGTTTGAATTTGAACTTCAATTGAGACAGGGTTATCAATTATTCATGAACAATCATCAAAATCTTCAAAAGAGTAGAACTGGTTACTAAGGTTATTTTGAAAGAATTGTGGATTTTCTGGGATTGAGATATCCTCATTTTCAAATTTATCAAATTTTCCTTCTTCTAAGGATAACGCTAGATGACTCAATTGAGTTCCTATGTTGACTAAGGCTTGACCCATATCCCATTGTTGTTGATGATTTAACAACTGTTGTTGATGATTTAACAACATTTGTTGATGGAGCTGTTGTTGTTGGATTAACTGTTGTTGTTAAATTAAGAAGACAGACACCATAAATTCTAATGACGACGATTGAGGAGAAGACAAACATGAGTGAGTGGATGTTGGCTCAGGCTCTATAGCTTTGTAATCGGAGAAATGTTGAGAATCATAGGATTGTTGGAAAATTATGGTTGGATTCATCATCGAGGTGTTATGCAAATTAAAATCCTCATTGTTACCAAAATAACTACCCTGAGTGAACTCGTTCTGACACGGTATGGAATTTTGGAGAAACAAATTATCTACGTGGTATGGTTGGTCGAACGAACTAGGTGTCGACATTCAATACGAGTTTTGAGAATGATGCATATTGGCATGTATAGCATGAAGCATGGGCAAACTCGGATAATGCTCGAGAGAATGACCATAATTATCACATAAGCCGCACGGGATCCAAGATCCTCTCCTAAACTCCATGATGATGTAAATCTGCTCGAGGTTCTATATCTACTATAACACACACTATGGACTTGCACACAAGAGAGGGAGGAATTCACACGTGATCACTGGGTTCCAAAGACTAGACAGCTCCTAACTGGTTCAAAAGATTAATCAAAGCCTCCAACCCAAATCTCTGAAATCGGAACAGCCAGTTTAATCTCCAGAGGAGAGGTGGCGTACAATGCTAAGCAAGGGCACTCTTACATCACCTCTCGTCTAGAATAGACGTGTGTCTATCCCCCGAATTCACATAGAATTACAGGACAAGATTGCGCTTAGGCAATGTTCACGATCAAGAAGTGCAATTGGTGCAACTTTTGATTAGCTTTGCTTAATGAGCTCGATGGAACCTAGAGTCTAGTCTAATTAATTTTAATTAATTAATTGGCTGTGAATTTGATTTTCCTAGAAGGACAAGATATCGGTAATGAAATCTGATTCTTATCTTATGGTGCCATCCTCGTAAGTGTGCCCTTATTACTAGGTGCAATCCAAGATGTACAGATTAGTCACTCAAAATCAATACAGAAACTCACTAGCGAGAGATGCGTGAGTGTTTCGAAAATTTACCTCCCGTTCTAGACGGGGGATGATCGAGTTGAGTCGACTCGGGCTACCAACACCAAATTTGATGTACGAACCCGAGGGGCTGAGATAGTTTCATCCCACTATCGTCCGTCTCTAATTCTATTACAATCCGAGCCCTCTCGGATGAAATTAAAATTTAATACAAATTCAAGTTCCTAATACAAGCTGGTTTCTAAGAAAAATAAAATGCAAAGAACATTCAAGGTTGCTGATCTTCTTGGTGAGAGAACCAATTCAGTGGATAAAATTTTCACGTGTCGCCTTCCGTCAATTTTTGTCAACTTCCGTCGAGTCTTTCACCTGAAAATAACAAAAATTATTCAAATCAGAATGCTAAGAAAAAAAATAATATGACCATTACAATGTCCATGATGTCAAAAACTTGTTCAACAAAAATCAGCAAAAAATATTATCACGTCACCGCGGAGCACCTAGGGTCAACCGTAGTACGGTGAAATTTCGATGAAAATTGATTTTTCAAATTGGAAATGGTTTCTGATATCCTGAGGATTGTAATAAAAAAACTTAAAATTTTTTTCTGTTCGTTTGGCTTCTGTTTCAAGCAAACCAAGTTTCGGTTCTGTTTCGGGAACTATTTCGGATATTTTTTGAATTGGAAAATGAATCAACTCACTGTCCCCGGCAGCGGCGCCATTTTGATCGATTGTAAAACTTGCTGTGTAAAATAGAGATTAAGAGATGTAAAACAAGACTTTGGGTAAGTCGAATTCGTTCCACAGGGACAGTTTGGATTCAAAATCTCATTCGGATAAAAACCAAAACAGAGTTTAAAACAGATTCTTTAAAAACAAAACATATTTGTTACAAATTAGAAAATGAAAATTAGCAATAGAAAAGAGAAATTGAAACTAGTGAGAAAGGGCTTAGAGTCAACAATAAATTTCTACGAATCTACCTCGAGATTCGTGAAATAAGAGAAGGGCCCATTTAGCTAGTCTTCCCGACAAGACTGGCCTTGTCATGATGTACTTGAGTGGATCAGCTCGCGCAGTGAGTCGAATTGTGTGCGATAACATGTAATGCCGAAGTTTCTTTATGGCAAAGATGAGCGCTAAACATGTCTTCTCGATGGGTAAATTGTTTACTTCTACTCCAACAAGAGTTCGACTCAAGTAGTAAAGTGCACCTTCTTTTCCTTCGGCATTTTCTTGAGCCAACAATGCTCCTAGTGACATTTCTTGTGCACTAATATAGAGAATTAGTAGCCTTTCAGGAATTGGTGCAGAAAGAACAGGAAGCTTGAGAAGATACTCCTTGATGCTTTTCAGAGCATTCTCACAAGCTTCATCCCATTCAAATGATATATCTTTCTTCATCAATCGACTGAAAGAATGACAATGCCCAGCTAAGTTTGAGATGAATCTACGAATGTAGGCAAGTCGACCTTGTAAACTTTTGAGTTCATGAATATTCTTTGGTGCTGGCATTTTTTGAATGGCTTTAATTTTATTTCGATCGATTTCAATACTGCGATGCCGAACCACGAATCCCAAAAATTTTTCCGAGATAACTCTAAAAGCATATTTTAATGGATTCATCTTGAGCTGATACCGCCGTAATCTGTCGAAGGTATCACGTAGATGTTGTAAGTGATCTTCCCTTTTCTTGGACTTTACTACGAGATTGTCAACGTAACATTCGACTTTATCATGTAGCATGTCATCAAAGATCTTTTGCATAGCTCGCTGGTAAGTAGCACCAGCATTTTCTAGTCCAAAAGGCATAATTTTGTAACAATATATACATTTTGGGGTACGAAAGACTGTAAGCTCTTCGTCTTTTGGTGACATTCGAATTTGATTGTAACTAGAAGATCCATCCATGAAGGACAAGGCTTCATGTCCTATAGTCGCATCAACCATAATTTCTATGATTAGGAGTGGAAAATCATCTTTTGGACATGCATTATTCAAGTCGCGAAAATCAACACATACTCGAATTTGTCCATTCTTCTTTCTTATCGAAACTATATTGAAAATCCAGGTTGGATATTTTACTTCTCGGATGAAGCTAGCTTCTATCAGCTTGTTGACCTCTGTCTCAATCTGTGGTATCAACTCTAGTCGAAAACGACGTTGTGGCTGTTTTATTGGGCGAACTCCGTGTTTAACTACGAGTTGATGAACAGCGATCTTCGGATCAAGTCCTGGCATTTCTTTGTAAGTCCAAGCAAATACATCTTTATACTCTTGTAGCAACTTGAGGTACTCGGATTCTTCATGCTGGTTTAGAAGAGTGCTGACGAAAGTGGGTCGCGGCTCTTCAATTGTCCCAAGATTTATTTCTTTTAAGTCGTCCACAATAGCTTGTCCGCCTTCTTCAAAGACCGGTGGAGCATCTTCGAGTTCTTCATCTGACGACGTGGAATCTTCTACAGGGAATTCCTCAATGGTAATATGATTTACCGAAATGACATTTTCAGAATTGTCTATTTCAACAGTTGAAGCTCTGTTGTTGCTCGTTTGGTTTGTGAGGATGATGGTGCGTCGCTTCACCACCAATGCATTTGATATCGAGACCTCTAAAGTCGTTTGTCGTTTCATGCAAGATGGAATAGTGCTATGCAAACCACTACTATTTTTATGTTCCACATGTTTATTCATTTGCTTAGGCCGACATCGCGATTCTCTTCGTATTTTTACTCCAACATTCTGACCAAGTCTAGATATAGCAGACGCACGAGGTTTATGAATTTGTACATCATGATGATCATCTAAATCACCCAATCGGTCAAATACCGACGTGATCGAGATGTGGTCACCAATTCAATCAAAGACCGATGTTCGTGGAATTGGTATTTCTTCTACAGACTCATCGATGACCTCTACTGTAGTATGTTGTGAAGAAGTCATCTTCAACTTAGAAATTTTGATTGGAGCCTCTGTCGTATAACCTAGCCCTGCTCGTGTGAATGAAACTTTTTCTTCAGCTCAAACGAGTTTGACTTGTGTTGCAGTTAAACTATGAATTTGATCAGTCTGGGGTAGTTCACCCAATCGCACAGGTTCACCTTTTCCATAACCGGCAATCTTGAATAACTTGAAAGTTTTAAGACCGAACCAACTTTTGGACTCTACTTTTGCGAGGTTGTCTTCATGGTTCTTCGCGATTGTCGTAGTTGGGACAACGTTTTCCACGGATGTCCTTACTATGTAAGATTTTTGGAGAGGTGTAATCGGAAAGGTTAACTCTTCTTTCAACTTCTCCAATTCAATTTTAGAGATAAAAGGCTTGGTCTTTGAAGAAATCTCTTCGAAAGGTGATTGTCCTGGCTTCCGTCTCGATTGCGGCACGTAACGAAGCATTGGGGTTGGCAACACAATTGTGGATGACGCGTCCACCATTGATTGACCCACCTTGATCTTTCGAGTTTCTGATTCTTACTTCTTATTTCGTTCTTTCTGAAGCGGAAGATCAGGAGAAATCTCCTCGGCATCATTCATAGTATGCTTTCCTTTGTCGGGTTTTTGCTTACTAGAATGAGGAAACGAAACTAGAAGTGCTTTTTGAATGACGTCCCCTCCAAAATAAAATTTTGCATCTGCAAAATACGTTTCTGCCTTGTCAAACGGTTGATCTTCAGCTATCACACGTTTCTGCACACCATCTTGGTAATATTTGAAGCATTGATGTAACGTGGATGGTACTACTCCAGTTTCATGTAGCCATGGTCGACTAAGAAGTAAGTGATATAAAGTTTTACAATCAATTATGTGGAAGAGCGCTGTTGACTCCAAATCTGTAATAGAGAGCTTGACTCTTATCATACCAATCGCTCTTTGACCTCCTAAGTTGAAGCCCTGAATCATCAACTTACTGCGAGTAAGTTGATCCGATGAGATGCCAACTTGTTTCATAGTACGAATTGGCATGATGTTGACCGTAGAACCGCAATCCAGGAGGATTCTTTGAATTTTAATTTCCCTCACATAACCTGTAACATAAAGAGGCCTATTGTGAGGTCGAGACCCCAATTGGAGATCCTCGTCAGTGAAGGTGATTGTGGCCATACACATACTATCTTGTTGTGGATCTATGTCAGGTTGAACTTCCTGTTTTAAATTAGTTGAGCTTTGCTTTGAAGTAAGCTGAACTTTTTGAAATTCATTGGACAAATCCACGTCGACTTGCGAATCTTTTATTTTTGAGGTGCTATTGTCTTTCTCAATTCGTTGATCTCCCTCACTAAAAGTAGTAAGATGTTCTTTGGCCCTATCACCGACATCATCTTCTAGCATTTCTGCTTCCACTTGATGACATGAGGCCGTGTAGACTTCCTTTAAGAGTTTTTTGGGTAAGAATTCTAGAAATGTGACCGGTAGACGAGGAGGTTGCTGAAGGATGTCTTCGGGGTCTGCGGGCGGAACTCGAAAAGCCTTCTTCTTTGTTGTCATCTTTCATTTTTTTAACCCTGTACTTGGTTTTGACTTTCTTCTATTTCTTTTTGGCTTTAAAATAAAAGGACTTGGCACATATGTAGGGCGTCTTTTTCGACGAGTGACAACTGTCCACCCTTCGTCATCAACTGAAGTAGACTGTGAGATATTCGACTTTGAATTTGAAGTCAGATGAGATTGTGATCCTTGTTGAAGTGAAGTGGGAAAGGTGATGATTTTTCTTTGATGTGGCTTTGCCCCCAGCATAGGATGGGCCTTTTTAACATCAAAATGTACGGATATGAGTTGTGATGGTTTAGGTAAAACTTTGGTGATCTGAGGAGATGAAATCTGCATAGCATACTGACTTGTCAAGAATATTGGATCAAAAGATCCAAAAGTGACAGAGGTCATATTGGAAGTAGCAACATTTTCGACACAGTCAAGTTCAATTTTCCCTTGACGTGCCAAATCCATAATCCTCTCTTTGAAGACGAAGCATTTTTCAATCGGGTGACTAATCACCCTGTGATAGTGATAATATTTCAGATCATTGTCGCGACCTGCTTCCTCGGGTCGTTTGAACACTAGAAGTTCAATGAGCTTTAATTTCAGCAACTCTTCGAACATGCCTAAGACATCAGCATCAGGAAAAGGGTACTCTTTTGCCTCAAGCTCTTTGAGAGTTTTCCAAGCTTTTCCTTTTTCTTGTGTTGAATCAGTTTTTGGCTGATCTTCTCTTCTCTTACCTGTGATCTTGACAGGTTTGATGGTGGTGGTAGATAAGACTTCTTTAGTTTTGAAGGACTTGCCATCCTTCTTTTCTTACCTTCGAGGCTCGCTTGGTCGTGGAGTCTGATGCACAGCTATACTTTGTTCCATATCGTGGGCTCGAGTAGTTAGCTCTTCAAAAGTGTGTGGCTTGGTTCCTTTCAAGATGTAAAGGAGTTGCCAGTGCATCCCTTGAATACACATTTCGATTGCAGAAGATTGAGAAAGTCGATCCATACAGTTGAGAGAAAGATTTCTCCATCGTTCGATGTACTCGGTAACCGGCTCATCCTTCCTTTGTTTGACAGCGACGAGCTCCACCATACTTACTATTCTTCTAGTGCTGTAGAAGTGACCGAGGAACACTCTTTCAAGTTGATCCCAACTGTCTATTTAGTTGGGTTCCAAGTTAGTGTACCAATCAAACGCATTGCCGCGAAGGGAGCGAATAAATTATTTCACCATGAAATCTCCGAATGTACCGGCGTTGTTGCAAGTTTCGATGAAGTGGGCAATATGCTGTTTTGGATTGCCTTTTCCTTCGAATTGTTGGAATTTTGGTGGTTGATATCCTGTCGGAAGATGCATTTGTTCGATGCGTTGAGTGTAAGGTTTGGAGTAGACCAATGAGAACTGTGGCATGCCTCCATACTGAGCACGAATGGTGTCAGTAATCATTGCTTATAGCTGTTGAACGGAAAGTAAGACAACAGACCCTTGTGGTGGGTCTCGTTTAGCTTTACGTGAGCCAGCATAGTCTTCTCGTTCTTCTTCACGCGGAGTCATGCACGCTTCGGGAGTGAATCCTAGAGGATGCGAAGGTCCAACACTCGATTCATTCTCCTTGTTTTTATGCTCCGAACGACTAACAAGAGTTGCAATCTAGATGTCTTTGTTTTCCATTGCCTTTGTTAATTTGTTGATGGTGTCTGCCATCTGGGCAACTTGTTCCTCCATCGTTAGCGCTCCAACTGTCATCACTGCTCTGATGGATGTGTGAGTTTGTGACGGAGGAGTGATCGATAAAGATCTAGATGATCCTTCCCTTGACTTCAAATCAGATCTAGAATCTGACGAGTCGTCTTCTACCACGTCCGCCCACGATTCCTTCATGGTTAGTATCGTTTTTGTGGCCCGTTTCTTGGAGTGATGCTGGAGAGGCTCCATTAGCTTGATTCCGCTAGTATTTGTCATTGTTCGTGTCACATGATGATCGCGACTAATAACCTGATTAGATTCAAGATTGAAAGAAAGGATTTTCTTGCCTTTCTCAGTAACAGCGAATGCGATAGCGTTGATGTTGCGAGATGCCATCGATGCTTTAGGTGATGTTCTTGCAGTTGATTGAAATATGAGAGGTTAAGATGGTCCCACCGGGCGTGTCAGAAATTTGTCAACAATAAATTTCTACAGATCTACCTCGAGATTCGTGAAATATGATTGCAAATGATTTTATTGATTTTTGATAAAAAGTAGATACAGATCTCAGTGTTTCCTCTGATTAACAATCAAGTACAAAAAAATAGTGACGATGACGTATGTAGCTTTTCTTCTCTCCGGGCTTCGCGCTTTATCGACTGAGAAGGATGCTTTGACGTTGGCTTTGCTTTGTACTTGATCTTCTGTAAATCTTCTTCTCTCCGGGCTTCGCGTTTTATCGGTTGAGAATGTTTTCTTGGCTTCCGGAGAAGGGCGTTATGCTTGATCTTCTCTTTAGTTGGAGTCCGGATCTCTGAAGAACCTTGCTTTATCTCTGGAGGAGGGCTTGAGAGCTTCTTCTTCTCTAGAGGAAAAGCTTTTGTCTTCTGAGAGAAAGTGATCTAGATCCCCTCTCAATGAGAGAGGCTCTTGTATTTATAGACTTAAAGGTAATTTAGCTTTCCAATTATACCCCAACTTAAAGAGGTTTAATTGATTTGTTTAAAAGGCTAAATTTGTCCAAATCCAATTTTAAGAATTTTATGAATTATTATTAGGCCAAACTTATTTATTTGGATATAAGGCCCAATACTTAATGTGTGGATCACTTGATTTTTATATAGATCATGGGCTTTATCTGCGAAAACCCAAAACCCAGGTTTGTAGGAGGCACGTTCCCATTTAATGGACTTAATTTGGATGTGAGGCCCATTTATAACTTTAGGGAGTTCATTTTTATTTGTAAAATTTGTAAAAGCCTCCTCAAAATTTTTGTGCCTACACTCAAGTCTACCATTGCAAATCATCCAAAATGCTAATTAATTCTAAATGTGACTCAATCCACGTAGCAAGTCATTGCTAATTATCAAAGTAGGGGCGTTTTGATTTTTAGCAATGTTGATCCTAAAAGATAACGAGAACCCCAAACTTAAGGTTACCCTCTTGATAACAGTTTTTTGGAAAAACCCTTGAGGTTCAAAAAGAAATAAAAACTCAGGTTTTAAATTCATAAAACTTTTGGGTAAAACAATAAGGGTCAAACAAAAGTATTTTGGATCTCACATTTGGTTTTGCCTAGAGATTAACTCATAACCATATCACATTTGGAATAGGAGATGGGGCATTCATTCTTTCCCAGATCTATCCATTCCCAAATTCGATCACTCTTTTCCAGATTCATTTTCAATCGTTTCTTTTTCAGATTTATTCCTTCATTCTCAGTTTTACTCAACCAGTTACCGCCGAGGATTTTCTCGGAACTATGCTCAGATGCTGCCGAGAGTTTTCTAGGAATTATGCTCAGTTACCGCCGAGGGTTTTCTCAGAACTATGTTCAGATGTCGCCGAGGGTTTTCTCAGAACTATGCTCAGATGTTGTCGAGGATTTTCTCGGAATTATGCTCAGTTACCGTCGAGGATTTTCTAGGAATTATGCTCAGATGCCGCCGAGGGTTTTCTCATAATTATGCTCAGATGCCGCCAAGAGTTTTCTCGAAACTATACTCAGATGCCGCCGAGGATTTTCTCGGAATTATGCTCAGATACCGCCGAGGGTTTCTCGGAATTATGCTCTGTTTATGCTTAGTTTAACTCAATTTATATTCATTTTGTGCTCAGATTTTACTCAAACTCTTTGAAATTTATCTCAAATTTTAAGTCCACACACTTGCACAGTTGTTACATCAGTAAAGGAGAATTTTCTAAAATTTAGGGATCTGATACTGCTAGTGAGAGCTCGCGCTCAAGGACCTGACATTTTTTTAGTTCGGGGAGAGCTTTACCCTCAAAGATCCGAACACCCCGACGAATTGTTAAATCAGGTTGCAAAATGAACTGTCACTAGTTTTGGTATTCGGATATCGTACTATCTACTAAAATAGCTTTACTATCTAGTTTGCTTCAACCCTCTACCAAAGAAGGGCATCTATAGACACCCCATGTTTGCACTCGCCTGATTAATCAACTCGTCAACCCGATCACAACGATTCCCAATGATGGATGTTTATTCCAATACTTTATTTTGTTACTAGATATGTTTCAAAAATCCGGATGAGGTATCTCGAACTAACAAAATCTTAGAAACCACATTACGCTAGGAAAATACAACTCCAAAAATATAGAAATCATCATCTTGTAGACCAAAAAGAAGCTTCACGATAAAAATCACTAAAAATGACCAAATTACCAAAATACCCCTAATATCAAAAAAATAATAGAGCCTACGTTACGATTAGGAAAACTCATTAAAACACATAAAATAACAAATCGAAATCAAATAAATTATTTCGCCAATTTTCACATAATTTGATAAAATTACGAAAATGCCCCTCATAAAGTTCACGACCATTTCATACAAAAAATTTCATAAATGACAAAAACCAATATTCTCATTGAATTCCTTATGAAAAACTGATTCCAAAGCATCTTAGAACATTGAAAAATGATTTAAAACGTAAAAAATCATCTCCGAGGATAAAACGGTAATTTTACAATTTTAATAATTAAAAATTTTGAAATTAATAAATAAATCATTAAATAATGTAAAGTGAAATATTAATAAAATTAATTTAAAATTTTGAACCAAAAAATCGATCAAACAGGCTTTCAGGCAAAATTGTTGATGGTTGTCAAGATATTTATTCAAGGACCCCTCCATTTGGAGGTCCAAAGAATTAAAGATATAGTACAAAGGAGGTACTCTAAAAATTAAAGTCAATCAAGTAAGACTAAAGTCAATCTTAAAGTCAATCAAGTAAGGCTAAAGTCAAGATATTAAAAGCCAACCAAGAAAGACTAAAGTCAAAGTATTAAAGTCAATTTCATAAGACTAAAGTCAAAATCCTAAATCAAAACCCTAATCCAAACTAATCAAGTCAATCTCATAAGACTAAATTCAAAATCCTAAATCAAAACCCTAATCTAAACTAATCAAGTCAATCTCATAAGACTAAAGTCAAAATCCTAAATTAAAACTCTAAAGACTAAGTCAATCTCATAAGACCAAAGTCAAAATCCTAATTAAATCCTAAATGAAATCCTAATCAAACCCTAATTCTTCTAAAAAACTTTATATATAGGAGCCTCCACACCCTATTTTGGTATCAAAGAAAAAATCCTAGAAAAAGTAGGTCAAGAAGCCTCCACAACCTCCCCAAAACCCTAATTTTGAAGTCCCAACTCCTTACCTAATACCCATACTTCGATTTTAACCTGAAAAACACCTAGAAGCCTTTCAAAAATACCCCAAAATCTATAACAAATTCGAAGAATCCAGATCCAAGAAGGAGATACCTTACC
Source organism: Akebia trifoliata (assembly GCF_017979445.1). Taxonomy (NCBI): domain Eukaryota; kingdom Viridiplantae; phylum Streptophyta; class Magnoliopsida; order Ranunculales; family Lardizabalaceae; genus Akebia; species Akebia trifoliata. The sequence goes on from NC_141389.1 coordinate 21,858,624, forward strand.
TCGGAGATCAGAAATCAGATTCGGAGACAGAACGAAGTAAGGAGTACGGTACAAGGAGCAGTTTCATCAGATTTGAGGGAATAGAACCTTTGCGTATCGAAGGTAAAATTTCTATTATTTTTTATCTAGGTTTTGTTATTAGCAATGTAGTCTTATTTGTGATAAGTAGAGACCGGCATTAGCCGGGCGGGATTAGTGCCTAACACCTTCCAACCCCGTAATGTGATTCCCGGATTCAGTTTTTTTGTAGTAGATTAGTTTTTTTTATCCGTTTAGAGTCAGTATTCAGTTCCTAGACCGTAATAACTAGGTGGCGACTCCCAAACCTCAAGGGTCAAAAGTGGATCCGCGCACCCCACGGATCGAGGGTGCTTTCACCTAAGAAGTTGGGGCAAGACAAGAATGACAAGAGAGTAAAGAGGATGCGGGTGAACATTTCATGTACTTTACATGACTAGGAATGGACAAACTAAGTAGAATGAGACATATGGCTACTAGACATTACTTTCACTTAAAATGACTTAGAGGGTGTGGTAAAGCCATGTTATGATGCTCTAGTGGTAATCTTTTAGGTTGACACCTTTATTTTTAAAAAAGTATTGATTGATAATGACAGCTCAATTTGTATTTTGTATGCCTCAGTCTTCCAGAAAATGAGGTTGAACAGGAGTGTACTAACCCAAGCAGAAGCTTCTTTGATTGGATTTGATGAAAGGTCAAGCCAGTCCTGGGGAGAGATAATTTTTCTTGCGTAGATAAGACTTGTGACTTTAATGATCAGGTTTAATAGTCTTTGAAGCAAACTCTCCATACAATGCAATGCTTAGTCGATGGTGGACACATAAGATGAGGGTTGTCCCATTGACGTACTACTAGGTCTTAAGGTTTCCAATCTCGCAGGGGATGTGGGAAATTAGGGGAGATCAAATGGTAGTCTAGGTGTGCACATTGGGCCAAGAGAAGTGAGTAGGAAGTAAAGGCCAGTAATAGTAATTACATGAAGGGGAGGTGAGCAGAATATACCACTGCACCTAAGGGAAGTGGTAAATGAAGAGGTAAATAAGTTGGTCATAGTAGGATACATTAAAGAAGTGCAGTTTCCCAACTGGATAGCCAACATTGTAGCAGTACTAAAATAAAATGGGAAGGTCAAGGTGTGTATCGATTTTACAAATTTCTATAAAGCTTACGTAAAGGACAGCTTCCCAATACTTAGGATTGACCAACTAGTGGATGTTATGACTGGCCATGAGAGATTGTCCTTCATGGATAACTATTCTAGTCATAATCAGATTCAACTCTACACTGAGGATCAAGAGAAGACTACCTTTATCACCGAATATGGACTCTATTGCTATAAAGTCATGTCCTTCAAGTTGAAAAATGCAGGAGTGATCTACCAAAGGTTAGTGACAGAGCCTTTTGGGGATCTCTTGGAAAAAACTACAAAATTCTACATCGACGATTTGTTGGTGAAGAGCAAAAAGAAGGAAGACCACATCGTAGACCTGAAGGAAGTATTCTCATGGGTAAGGAAGGTTAGGATGAAGCTTAACCAAAAGAACAACACTTTTGCATTAATCTCAAGGAAATTTTTAGGTAACTTGATCACAAAGAAATGGACAAAAGCTAACTCAGACTAGATCAGAGCACTACTTGAGATGCCTTCTCTAAAAATTAAAAAGTAGGTCCAAAAGCTTATTGGAAGTATAGTAACTCTGAATAGTTTCATATCCAGATTTTTAGACAAGTGCAGACCTTTGTACTAGTTGTTGCGGAAAAACATGAAATTTAAATTGATAGAGGAATGCAAACAGACTTTTACTAAGCTAAAGAAATATTTAGCACGACCACCAATTCTTTCAAGCTAGAAATAGGGAAAGAACTTGGATTGTATCTCACCATTCAAGAATATGCACTCAGCTCAGTCCTAGTTAGAACAAGGATAGTAGAGGAGTAGCCCATCTACTTCTTTAACAATACTTTCACAAATGCGAAAACTAGGTACTCAAAAATTGAAAAGATGGGCATGACCTTAATCTACACAGCTCATCAACTGAGGCCTTATTTTCAGGCACATAAAGTTTAGGTAATTACTGAGTACCCATTGAAGTTGGTATTGGGAAAGACAAAAAAACTGGTAGAATGACAAAATGGACGGTTCAATTGGTTGAGTTCAGGCTTTAGTATAAGCCAAGGGTGTCCTTGAAGGGTCAAGCAGTTGCTGATTTCTTGGATGATTTCCTAATAAAAGAAAATGCAGATCTACAGATAGAAGAGTTGGAGAAGTCGAAGAAATGGAAAGAGTTAGGCAACCAGCCAAGATGGAAGGTTTAAGTGGATGGTCCTCAAACTTGGAAGGCGTTGAAATTGGAATAGTGGTACTCACCCCATACGGTACTAGACTAGAAAAGATAATCAGGCTAGGGTTTAAGGTGTCAAATAATGAAATAAAGTATAAGATAATGTTGTTTGGTCTGAATATGTTAATGGGGTTGGGAGTCAAAAAAGCCACAGTCTATAGTGACTCATAGCTAGTGGTCAACCATGTCAATAGAACATTTGAGACACGAGATCCTAAAATGCAACTCTACCTTGAGAAGATCAGGTCTGTCATACTTCAAGTAGGGAAAGTAAGGATAAAGCACATAGCTAAAACAGATAATAGGCATGCATACATATGATCCTAAGTAGTATTGATACTAGTAGGATAGGATAAGAAATAATTCTTATTCGGTTATTAGGAAAGACCATTGATCGACAAGTCTAAACAATTCAGTTTAGTGGTCGTAGCAAGTGATCATGAGTGGATGAATCCAATCATCGCCTGAATCCAATCATGATAGCTTCCTGATGATCCTAAGGAGGTAAAAGGCTAGAGCAAAATACTATACCTTTTTGGATGAGCAGTTGTACAGAAAATCCGTGCCTAACCTTAGAAGAGGTAGAAGAAGTGTTGAGTGAAATTCATGAAGAAGACTATAGGAATCATTCATGTGTAAAGTTGTTGGCTTATAAAGTACCCTCCTAAGGGTATTTCTGACGGTATTTATAGAAAGATGATGCCCTGCATGTTGACGTTGTGATAACTACTAGAGACATGAGAGGATCATCCATTAACCAGTTGTTCAACTCAACTTGATAGTCAGCCCATGGCCCTTTGTATAGTGGGGGATAGACTTGATTGGTTCATTGCCTAGGATACCAGGAAACTTAACTTTTTTGCTAGTGGCGACAAATTACTTCACTAAGTAGGCAGAAGCACTCCTTCTATCTAGGATACGCTAATAGGAAGCTTAGAAGTTCATCTAAGAGAACATAATCGATTGGTTTGGTCTGTTTCGTACAATAGTATTAGAAAATGGGAGGTAGTTTTCAGGTGAATAGATCAAGTCTTTTGGTAAGGACCATTGGATAATGCAACTATTCTCTTCACCGTAATATCCGCAATGCAATGGTCAAATTAAAGTCACAAATAAGGTATTCATTGACATCCTAAAGAAAGGGCAAGAAAAGGCAAAAGGTAGGTGGACAACAGTATTGTATGGAATGCTATAGGCCTATAGGAAAATTGTTAGAACATCTACTAGGTCATCTCCATTCGATATGGCCTATATAATGGAGGTGGTGATTCTTACAGAAAATAGCTTCCCTACATCACGTTCGAAAGTGGTTCATACTGACCAAACAACAAACAGATAGTAATAGAGTTGGACTTGCTTGAAGAGAAGTGAGAAGCAGCGTTGGTAAGGCTAGAAAGCTACCATCAAAAGTTGTAGAAATACTTCAACAAGAAAGTCCGTCAAAAGCAGTTCAAAGAAGGAATTCTTGTATTGCGCACGATTTTTAAGAATACAGAAAAGCTGAATAACAGGAAGTTAGGTCTAAATTAGGAAGGGCATTATATAGTGATAAAAATTAGTAAAAAATACATTTATTACTTGTCCACTATGTCAGGTCAAGAGTTGTCTAGACCTTGGAATACTTGTAATCTCAAAAAGTATTATTAATAAAAGAAAACTCTTTTGATTGTGTGTGTCATAGCTTAACCCATCGTGGCTCAGGGTCACAAGGGACCTCTATTGTCTGGAGTGGCAGTGTACTCTACATGCTTGAGAAAAGAGTTGGGCCCTTTCGGGGGTTAGGGTATTTGTGACCTTACTTTATTTTGAGTGATAGAGCATTGAGTTAGGCCCTTTTAGGGGTCAGGGTCTTAGTGACCTTGTTCTGTCCTAAGTGGCAGAGCACTGAGTTGGGCCCTTTTGAGGGTCAGGGTCTTTGTGACCTTGCTCTGTTTTGAGTGGCATAGCATTGAGTTGGACTCTTTCAGAGGTCAAAATTTTTGTGACTTTACTCTATCTTAAGTGGTAGAGTACTGAGTTGGGCCCTTTCGGGGGTCAATGTTTTAGTGATCTTGTTCTGTCTTGAGTGGCAAAGTGTTGAGTTGGACCTTTTTGGGGGTTAGGGTCTTAGTGACCTTACTCTGTCTTGAGTGGCAAAAAACTGAGTTGGGCCATTTTGAGAGTCAGGGTCTTAGTGACCTTGCTTTGTCGTGGCAAAGCACTGAGTTGGGCCTTTTTGGGGGTCAAGATCTTAGTGACCTTGCTTTATCCTGAGTGGCAAAGTATTAAATTGAGATTTTTTTTGGAGGTCAAGTCTTAGTGATCTTACTCTGTCCTAAGTGGCAAAGTACTGAGTTTGGCTCTTTTGGGGGCCAGGGTCTTAATGACCTTGTTTTATCCGGAGTGGCAGAGCACTGAGCTAAGCCCTTTTTGGGGGTTAGATTCTTACTAACCTTGTTCTATCTGTAGTGGTAAAGCATAGAGTTCAGTTCTATGTGGTTTAAGGACCTAAGCAATCTTTGTTACTCGAAACAGCATTATGGAGCACAATTTGATAATATAATGCACTTATCCTCACAAAAAGATGCTACCTTAGGTAGAAAAAGAAACTTGAGATAGCACCTAGGGAAAGAAGTAGGGTGCAAAGATCAGAACAAATATCGTTCGAATAAAAGCATGGCAATGGCTAAGTATAAAGGAAGAGCAAGATTTTTCATATGATTTTTTTAATTAATTGAACTACAATGGTTTAGTTAAGTGTAAGTTAGAATGATGTGCAACATTTTTTATATGGAAGAATTTTCATTAACTACAATGGTTCAATTAAGTATAAGTTGAAAAGAAGAACAAGATTGTTCATATGCAAAAGTTTTCATTAAGAAAGTTAATTACATAGTGAAGATTCAGATGAATATTTTTTTTTTCATTAGTAATGGAGATTGATTATGAAATTGGTGATTACATAAGAAAAGGAAAACATAACAAGAGTATAAAAAATGCATTTAGTCTTCAACAAGAGGGGTCTGATGAGTAGAAGGTGGCAAATCTTCAGCAGGGTTGGATTAGTCGACCAACTCAGCTTGATCAGGAGCATGAACTTGATTAAAAACGTTGGTTTGGCTAGGGACTGCCAAACCTTCCTCATCCAATTCAAATGGAGCTGCTCGTCCGTATCTACCCATCTATTTTGGGTAATCAACGTAAGTAGAACGAACACGAACATCATCAAACTCCTCTTTTTCTTCATCATCCCCATACTGCAATCGAGCAACCTTGAAGCCTTCATGGTAGGCCTTGGTGGATGCTTCCTCCGTGACCTGGGAGTAACAAGCTTGTAGTTGAGCCAACAGCTTCTTGGTCTCTGCCTCATTTTCTTTGGCCTGTTTTGTCTTGGCTCATGCCCAAGCTGAGTCAAGTCGAGTCTCCAGAACAGAACTAAGGGTAGCTTCCAAGCGCTGCTCAAAGTCGACCTTGAGAGAGCCCAGCTCGAGATTCCATTGCTTCACCTTTTCCTGGAGGTTTATTAGCTCTACGTCTTTCCTTTCTATTATCTCCCTTTAGCTAGCGAGCGCCAGTTGGAGATGTCTCCGAGCTCACAAGCTTGTTATTCTTAGCCTCCAAGGCGTCGTTTGCCTTGGTGAATTAAGCCAAGGTCACCTCCATGGTATTCTTAGTGATGTGATTAGAAGAGTCGGCTTCTCCTCATACTCCCTGGTTAGGGTAGTTGCATGGTTCTAAGCTTCATGCCATTTAAAAAAGGCCAATGACCCGTACATGTTGGCCTGTAAAGAAAGAAAGCAATCAGAGTAACTAATAAGATGTAAAACGAGACCTATGTGGAAAGAACAATATATTACTTGGTAGAGGCCTTGGGAAAATTTCCCAAAAGCTAGATCAAGGTTGGCCCATTCAACAAACTCCGTGTCCAAGGGAAAGATGGAATAGGAGGTGAGTGAGGTAGCAACCATAGAGCCTCTCATTCTATTTTCCTTGTTGTTGACCAGGCCAACACCCATAATGAGTCAGGCCATTAGTATTGATTCTCGTGCCCTTCCACGAGGTATCCTTCATTGCCTAGCAAAGGAAAGGCTAGATCCTCTAGGGGGTCTTGTAGTTATTAGGGCCCTCCAATTCTTGTTCTTTTAGGAGAGAAGAAGGGTTCTTCCTCTTGAGCCTGTGCCTCTTACGTTGTTGGAGCTCAAGAGCAGGGTTGACCTCCCTAATGGTGTCGGAGCCCTACCCCTCCTGGGAAGGGGCCCCTTGAAGCAAATCAACAATTGTAGCTTGATTGCTGTGAACCAATACTAGCTGCTCATCCCCTACAACCCACGTGGTGTCATAAGGAACTAGATTCTTTTTTTTTCTTCTTCTTGTTTTACTTTCCAAAGGGTAGGTTAGACCTGGCGGAACGAGGGAGGGAGAGAGATAAGTCCGAGAGGTTAATATTTATGACGTCAAAAGAAGGGCTTGGTGCAGGGGAAAGGGCTAAGTTGGTAGAAAATATGAGCATGGGGTGAGGGGGTGCTCTTGGTAATCTACTTAAAAGATTGAGCAAGTGCACATTGTGCAGGTGGTCGAGGCAAGAGAAAAGTGAAATGATAAATCCACTCTTCTTCAATCTCCTTCGTTTGGATTTCCCTGGTTTCACCTTTCTTTTCTTTAGTGGTTTTGCGCTGCTTTTTCCTAGCCTTTGCAGCAGAATGGGCAGAAGAATATGCAAAAGAGCAAAAATTATATCAGACTGACTTATGCAACTAAAGTGTAATAGAATAAACAAACATTATCAGGAGCTAAAGGCATGACTTACCCTGAAAGGTCTGAGGAACCTTAAATGCCTCACGAGAGACACTTAAGCCAAATTCACAGTCCCAAGAAATGATCAAGGGATCCTTGTACCACCCTTTGTCAACACTGGGAAGATATTGTACCTTAGCGATAACTACACTTTTAGAGGACAACGAGTAGTACCTAGGGCGACGAGGGATGGCTTTCAAGTTGTATTTGGAGAGGAAGTCGTTGGGGGTTATCCCCAATTCCTCCACCCTCTCCACTAGGCAATAGAAGTTGTCTGACATCTGGCTAGGAGCTCGATTGATTTTGCTCAACACCTCCATGATGAAGGGAGAGAGGGTGAAGCTTAGGCCCCCTTTAATTTGGTTGGCGTAGACTAAAATTTCTCCCTGATGACATTTGTCATGGTTTTGGCACTAATAGACATAAAGGTGGGGATCAAAAAATCCCTACGGAGTCGTGCAATGTTAATGGCCATTGAAGAACTGGAAATTATAGAGGAGTAAAAAGTAAAATGGGAAGAAAATTATCTCAGAACAAGAGAGGTAAAAGTGGCTAGAGGTTTGAAAAACTTTAGAGGCACAAGAAGACGAATGCACAAAGGTAGATGGTCGATAAAAAGGAAAAGTAATTGGGGATCCCTTATTTATAATTGGGCAAGAAGGAGTACATGTGCCTACAGGGGGTAACTTTTCTAGCCAAACCGTCACTGCCTTTTGGTTAAGCGAGGACGTTAGTAGGGCACGTGTACTATTACAGATGATAGACAATTCGTCTCAACCGTTTAAAAGAATCGGAACGATGCTACATTTAATGCGTCGATACGTTATCGACAAAAGTAATGATGGGAGATAATGACAACCAATCAGAAGAGAAACACATGTCTTGAGAAGATGGCGAGACTTCACGCCTTCTTGAGAGGGGATAAATGTAGAGGGTAATAACGATATGTTATCTAGATCGTACGTGTGTCCTAGCAGCGTAAATGGTACTTGGAATAAGGTAGTTCTGCCCAGCAGCAGGGCAGACCAAGTTAATAACGCCAGATCTGACTGATGGGACATGATAGTTTACTGAGAAATCTGGTCTGTGTAGTAGGGCAGGCCTAGTTTGAATATTTGCGTCATTTTGGGATACGCATATCAACTCCAGAGATCTCGGAGGAGATATCCCAGGAATCCTAGACTCAATTTTAGAGATTCCAATTCCATTTAGGATCTTTACAATCAGGGGATTCATCGTGATCACATCCCGATTAAGGGGGAAACATTGATTTGAAGGAAAACCCTATAAATAAAGAATTAACAAAAGCAAGATGATCTTTTTGGCCGAGAGGACAAAGGCTGAAACTATTGTTATTCTTAACTAATGTTTTCTCTGCAACTTTAACTTGAGTGTCAGAGGATTACTAACAGGTACCACACCAGTGCTTACAAGAGGGACTGAGGAGCTACTTCGGTGCAGTAAAGTAGAACAGAGTCGATCAAGGTAAAATTTGATTCTACCTCTACGTTGACAATCTCTAAACTTTATAAAAAAAATGTTATATAGACCTAGAGCTATACCAAAAACAAGTTCTAAAGATCTACTCCCGCTTTTAGAAGGAAGTTTTTTATTATTTATACTTTTAGTAAAAAGAAGGAATTGGCGGCGAAAAGTTAAAAATGATTTACTATAATTAAACATTAGAGTACCAACTACCAAAAGAAGTTCTCTCAAAGTATATAGGCTCTTAAAATGATTTTATATCTTAGTTACCATAGTAGAAGATTAAGGATATATAGAGACAATCTTGATTAGAATAAGTATGTGGGTCCTATCCTGCATTTATTTTCTAATCGAGTACATGGTAAAACATCAGTCGGTTCGTTCACATATGTATATGCCAGTGAATTATACGATGATACTTCATGCATTAAGTCTTCTAAACAATAATGACGATTAAACCCGTACAAGACAAAAAAAAAAAAAATTGGCTATGGTGTGGATTGCCCTTATTAATTCGTGGGGTGCTTTTATAATTACACATCCTTCATTTCCATAAAAAATTATTCATCCAAAATTAAGTTTTTTTAATGTTGATTTCAAATTTTGGTGACTTGTATTACATTATTGTTTTTAATTTCAAATTTGTTGGGTTTTAGAAATAAAAATTATTATTTAGAAATTAAAAACTTGAGTATTACTTATTATTTAAAAATGAATTGTATTTTAATTTTAGAAAAAATAATATATTTTATTGTATTTGATAAGAAATAGGCATTTAAAACATGCAAACAATGTATAATATAATTATAAGGGTAAAAAAGATAATTTATCAATTTAAAAAATGTATAACAAACATGATGTTGCTAATTTAGTATTTAATTTTAATGAACTCAACACTATTTTAACATCTAAAAAAATAATTTTTTTAGCACTTAAATTTAGAGCTTATAAGTTACAGTACCTAATGCTATTCAGCATTTATTTATTTTTCAGTTTGACAAATAATATCTTAGTAAAAAGAAAAAATTAATGTCCGAAAAGTACAAAATTATTTACTATAATTAAACATTAGAGTAGAAACTACCAAAAGAAGTTTTCTAGCAGAATGTGGGCTCTTAAAAGGATTCTATATCTTAGTTACCATATAGTAGAAAATAAAGGACCAAACCATATACTCTACATGGAGACAATCTTGATAAGAGTAAGTAAGTGCGTGGACCTATCCTGCATTTACTTTCCAAAAAGTCAGTCCGTACGTTCACATGTGAATCACGTGATGATACTTGATACATTAGGTCTTCTAACCAGTAATGACGATTAAACCCTCGTGCTCTCTTTAGCTTCATCTATATAAGAAGCAAATCCCTCTCCAGTATTCCCACAGTTGAGTATCGTGTTGTAATTCTAATAAAATCCTCTATTCTCTCACTCTACAATGGCCCTTCTCTTTCCACAGTGTACTTCTTCTTTTGCTCACTTGGCTTACCCAAACAAGGGAAACCATTTTCTTGTTTGTGGAGGACAGATAAGATTAGGAAATTTTAGTAAGAAAGGAAATAATCTTATAAGATGCGATTCTACTCCCACTAAATCTGTGAATCTTAAAGCTTCCAATAATTTCAATGATGATTATGAAATGAAAAGGCAAGACTTTCCAGCTGACTTCAAGTTCGGGGCATCTACTTCTGCCCTCCAGGTTTGCATTCTTGAAGGATAAATTATCATTGCGTGTGTTAAATATGATGAAATTCCTATTCATGCTTAGTATTCATTTTAATTCCCAAAACATGAAGAGCGAGATGGTAGGTATTTCAAAGTGACGATCTCGCTCATGTGATCTAGCTCTTCATGTTTTGAAAATTAAAATAAATAGTGAGCTAGAATTAGAAATTCGTCAAAAGTTGAGGACCTTTTAAGAAATTTCCCTCTATTGGATTTTGGAAAAAAAAGTGTTTGCATAAATTTTTTAATATATATTTAGAGTTCAATATCGAAATTTTGGAGGAACCCTCCAAGTTATATGACACATTGCTTTTCATTTTTATTTCACACCCTTATTATTTTATTAATATTTGAGATACCTCCTTGAACACACCACGTGTCATCTAAGGGAGAGGGTTCTACCAAAATTTTGAAGCGGGATGGGTGCTTCAAATTTTTTTCTTATATATTGCTAATATTAATAAAAGAAAAAATTGGGCCAACCAAATTACAAGCTTATTAAAGATGGGACACATTTGGTACACAACAAGGCTGACATAATTGTTTCATTTTTCTCCAAAGTTATGGGACCATCCTACTTTAGCCCTACTTGGGACTGGTATGTTGTATTGTGGAAACTAAATATGGGCTGCTTTGGACAAATTTGAATAGAGGAACTTGAGTAATTTAGCCATTCTTAAAGATCAAAATTTAAGGATAATGAAATTAGTTGTGGTGCGCGCAAGTTGGCCCGGACATTTGGTTAGCAAAAAAAAAAATGAATATCTACTAGCACTGAGTGAGGATTTTTTTTTTTTTTTTTTTTTTCTTTTTGCAAGATAAATGAAATTTTACAAATAAGATGCCAAAAAATATTCAATGAAAATAATAATTTTGCCAAAATGTAACGTAGGCATGCCCTACAAGATGCAAAGCACTTGACATCTAATTTAAATGTTGAGGGAGAGAAAAATGTCAGTAGAAGTGTTGTGTTCTACTTTGAAAAATACATAGTTGTTTGGTATTCATTTAACGGTTTATTCCCCATTACCATTCAAAAAGAAGAAAAAAAATATTTATATTTAAGTCTGGATCATATACGAGTCAGGTTTTGAAGAGGCCAACCCGCTTCAAAATTTTGAAGGAACCCTCCCCACTAAATTTCTTCAATATTTAGAATACCTCCTTAGAAACACCACGTGTAATCCAAAGGAGAGGGCTCATTTAAAATTTTGAAGTGGGATCACCGCTTCAAAGTTTTTTCCGATCATATATATACATCCAGAGAGGATGCGAATCTCATTGTTCAATAATTTTGTTAAAAAAATGATATTTTATTTGAGGTTCACAAAAGTGTTAAAATACATATGTGATCTGTACGCGGTTGATTTGGCAAGTGCTCAGAACCGTAGATCGTATCGCGAAGAAAAAGATCTATGGTTCTGTCCACTTTCCACGTTAACCGTGTAAGTGATAGCGTATCATTTTATCACGATTCAAAATATAGACATTTTATGGAATCACACATGAACTTTGTGGAATTTTTCTTATGTTTAAATCATCCAATCATACATTAACCTATTATTCATTTCTTGCAGTCTGAAGGACCACCAACTCTAGCAGGGAGAGGACCAGCCGGCTGGGATTCTATTTTAGAAGACAAAGCAGCCGCTCTTTCATACTACAAATATAAAGTAAATATGTTATGCAAAGATAAGATATAGTTGGCACTTTTTAGCAATTTTTTTTTTTTTTTTTTTTTTTAACGTTTTGATATTGTTGTTGTCGTACTGGTGCTTAAATACCATTATATAAGAAACCAGAGTTTGCCAAATAGGCATCCGGATCCTCTTTGGAGTTAAGGGGGTAGAAGAGGAAAATAAATAAAATTTGAGGGTATTATTAGAAAGAGAGGAGAAGAGGAAAGATGATATATAAAGTTGAGAGGATATTTTTCGGAAAAATGTAAAAGAAAAAATGCAATAAAGTTGGAGGGATATTATTGAAAAGAGAGAGAAGATAAAAATAATAAAATAAAAACTTATCCTCGATATGCATGGTTTACTAAATCTGAATTCTTATTCGTGAAGGGTAGGGGATAAACATTGGGAAGACAATCATTGTGTTTTATTATATATAAGATACTTAGTAAATAGTAAAAATGACTTGTTATTGAACTCATTAAAAACAGGCTTACCGTAAGAAAAAAAAATGATTTGTAATGGGGACACCAAGATTTTTCAAAACTTTAATTAATATAATGATGGTCACTACTGAGGAATGATTTACTTTGATTATTTTTATCATAATTTAAGTAACCATTCAAATATATTACAAATCTACCATGAATCATATTATTAAGATCTCTACTTGGTAATGAAAAGGAAATAAGAACCACTTGGTGGTTGGCCGAGTGGTAGCACTTTGGGATCAAGGGGTGTGTTCCCCCTGTGGTCTCAAGTTCGATTCTCACCAGCTACTAATATCAGTGGTCATGGATTACAGGATTAAAAATCATGTTTCGCAAGCCTTGATTGGGGAGGAAGGAATAGTTGGTGCGCGCAAGCTGGACCAAATACCCTTCTTATCAAAAGAAAAAAAGGAAATAAGGGATCATATATATACTATTTCAGAAGAAAAATGGTCATCAATGCCACAAGGACAACGTTCTTGTATATATAGTAGAGATAGATTGTATCTAATACCAAAATTGATCACTTTATTACAATTACAGGATGATGTGAAGTTGCTGGAGGACATGGGAATGAATGTGTACAGGTTCTCAATCTCTTGGAGTAGAATCCTGCCTAGTATGTTCTTTATCATTGAATACCCTTATGGGAAATGTTCAGCAACAAACATTTTGGCAAAACATTTTTCAAAACATGGGTTAGAGGTTTTGGAATAGGCTGATTTTTGGTGAGGATGATCTCTACGGTGAGGAGATCATCATCACCAAAAATCAGCCCATTCCAAAACTTCTAACCCCATCAAAAATGATTTACAAAAAATGGACGGCCCACGATTTTTCAACTTGTAAACTGGGGCTAGAAGTTTTGGAATGGACTGAATTTTGGTGAGGATGATCTCCTCACCGTAGAGATCAACCTCACCACAAATCAGCCCATTCCAAAACCTCTAACCCATGTTTTGAAAAATGTTTTGCCAAAATGTTTATTGCTGAACGGGACCCTATATATATGGGTAGCATTCAATGGCAAACTTTTTGGCAAAACATTTTTCTACACATGAGTTAGAAGTTTTGGAATGGGCTGATTTTTGGTGAGGCGTAGAGATCATCCTCACAAAAAATCAGCCCATTCCAAAACTTCTAACCCATGTTTACAAGCTGAAAAATTGTGGACCGTCCATTTTTTGTAAACTGTTTTTGATGGGGTTAGAAGTTTTGGAATGGGCTGATTTTTGGTGATGATGATCTCCTCACCGTTGAGATCATCCTCACCAAAAATCAGCCCATTCCAAAACCTCTAACTCATGTTTTGAAAAATGTTTTGCCAAAAAATTTGCCATTGAACGGGCCCCCTATATATATATATATATATATATTATATATCTATGACTTGAAATAATTTGATTAAAACAGTGGATTTTTGTTCATCAACCAGTTTGGTCAACTTACAAACCAACCAAGCATTTTCCCTTCGACTTATGGTTAATGTAACATTTAAAGCTCTCTGTGAGGGAATTCCACGATTGTCTATAACCTTAATATCATAAAATGTCAGACATATTCTCCATCAATTTGACTTTGGGACCTTGCAGATGGTAAGGGGTCTATAAATGAAGAGGGTATCAAATTCTACCACCGTCTCATAGATGATTTGCTGTCAAAGGGTATAAGAACAAGTTTTTTCTTCTTATGACAGTAATTTTATATGCATTTTTTCTTATATTGTTTTCATTAATTATTATTATTTTTTTTTAATTTTTCAGGAATAGAGCCCTTTGTGACTTTGCTCCATTTTGACGTACCAGAAGCTTTACAACAAGAATATAAGGGTTTTGTGAGTAGCAATATCGTGTAAGTATCCCGTTTTCTTATTTATTTGAGAAATGATTTTTTTGACTAAAAAAGACTCACTTGGTCTTTTCAGGTCAGAATATCATGACTATTTACTTTTCTTAGAGCATTTATTTCAGGAATTATTATTATTTTTAATTCAAAATTTGTGCTTTTTATTCCTTTTTCCGATTCTAGGGAAGATTTCAAAAACTACTGCGAAATATGCTTCCAACGCTTCGGAGATAGAGTCAAATATTGGACAACAATCAATGAGCCAGATGTATTCACGCAATTTGGATATTACAGGGGATTTGTTGCAGAGGACGAAGTTATACATGATAATCCCACAACGAATCCTTACATCGTTGCTTATAACATCATAATGGCTCATGCTACTGTTTATAGACTTTACGAAGAAAAATATAAGGTAATACATTAAAACTAGTAGAAGAAAAAAATTGCACTCATCATTTTGATTGAAATTAAAGATATTTATAGATAACTATAGATACAATTCCAAACTTGAGATTAACTCTAAACAGATTACTCTAACCACAGACGCATTATAATAACTAATCGCATCCAATACTCATTTTAAGATGATGATCATGTATCTAAATTTCGACCTTATTACAATGCTTCTTTTGTTATATTCAAATAAAATCTTTTACTCTATTTATTCAACTTTTCCATTCTTCCCTTGTCTTTAGAGTAACTTTAAAGATGTTGTAGTTGCATGAAGTGATATTAATAGGTATATCCTTGAAAATCATACACTGTTTTTAATAGGGGTGCACATTGGATTGGGTAAATTCGATAACTGAACCAATCCGAAACCTTTTGGTTTGGATTGGTTCAGATTGAGTATGGTTTGGTTCAGGTACAGATTGTATATAAAAATATTCAATTGATTTGGTTCGGTTCCGGATTGTATATATATATAGGTTATGAAGAGGTAACTCATCAAAGTCTTCAACTTTATCTCCTCTATTTTTTAATTCAACTTTATGAGAACCTTTATGCTATGTTTGTTAGATGAAATATACTATACAGGCTTAAGCTTGAATTCGTTAATCTACTATTTATGGATTAGTTTCCTCACTAATCCATCAAAAATACCAATTTTAAAATTTTTGTTTTAGTCTCATTGAGCTTCCTCTAATATTCAATTTATACAGATTTCAGTCAGAATTTAATTATAAAATCATTTTCATTTTAAAAGTAGGCATTATTTTGATCTGATCCAAATGATTCCTCTTTTGAAAGAAAAAATACTAGTTTTTTCTATTTTTAAAGTATGAGAACCAAGAACCGATCTGAACTGGTTTGGATTGGTTCGGTTCTATAGGGTAACTGGATTGGTTCGGTTCCAAATTTGTAGAACCGATCATGTTTGATTCAATTTCAATTTTACCAAAATCCGAACCATGTGCACCCCTAGTATTTGTTATGTTATGTGTCATTTGCAATAGTAAATTTCTTCTTTCTTTCTTTTTTGTAAATGAATTTTTTTCCCCTACTAGTCTTTCTATAACCAATTAATTTTCAGGCCACCCAAAATGGAAAAATTGGCGTGTCAGTGAGCCTTATATGGTTTGTGCCATTCTCCCACTCGCCCGACGATAAAGCAGCAGCAGAAAGAGGCCTTGCTTTCCATACGGGATTGTTAGTTTCTGATCTCTAATCAAACTTCTAGCCGAATATTTTGGATTATAACATTTGATGCTTGGTCTAATGTATATTTTTCTTAATAATAATATCAAATCTAATTACTTTTGTAATCATAACAATGCTAATCAGGTTTCTGGAGCCATTTGTCAAGGGAGATTACCCATCTGTCATTAAAGAATCGCGAGGGGCAGACTTATACCATTCTCGGAAGCTGAGAAAAAAATAATTAAAGGAGCATTTGATTTTGTTGGTGCCAATTACTATACTTCACAATATGCCAGAGACTTACCACCAACAGATCTAAAAGATGTACCTATTAGCTTTTCTAGGGACCAATGTTTGGAAGCAACAGGTGATTTTGACTAATTTGCAAACGTATATTTAAAATTTTTTCATTTTAAACATGTAGATATATTCTTATATGTTTTTTTTTTTTTTCTTTATTATGTGTGTGTTTATGTGTTTCTCTCAGCTGCTAGGGCCGGAGTACCCCTTGGTGATAATGTAAGATTTTTCACTGTATCATAACATTTTAAAAGTTTTTTATTTCTTTACTAGAATAGCCTTCAGTATGAAATTTATTTTTAATAATTTACCAAAACATGCACCACATTTTGATTATTTATCAAAATGGTAAACTGTAGCAATTAATTCCGAAAACGATAATTTTATCATTTTCAGAATTAATATTTTTTATCAAAAATGGTAAAAACAGTAAAATGTAATTTTTTTTATACCAAAAATACCCTTTTTTATTTTTTGATTAAAATTACAAAAAAAATCCTCTCCTCTTTCATATTTCTATTTAGTGTTGGAAAGATTAAAAAGAAGAGAAATATTTAGTTGGATTTTAATTTATTTCTGAGGTTAAAATGGTAAATACATATGTAAAACAAAAAAATGTATTTTCGGTATTTAAAAAAAATTACATTTGACTGTTTTTACCGTTTTGGTAAAAAATATTAATTCCGAAAATGGTAAAATTACCGTTTTCGGAATTAGTTGCTACAGTTTACTATTTTGATAATTAATTATAAAAACTGTACCATTATGGTAAATTGCTCTTTATTTTTAATAATTTGAGTAATTATTTTAATGTGTAGCTTGTGGACAACATTTACATGGTACCGGAGGGGCTTAAAAAAGGACTGATGTATTTGAAGGAAAACTACGACAACGACAAAAACAACCCTCTTCTGATTTACATCACTGAGAATGGTTGGTATCATGATTCCTTGATGATCTAGCATATAAACAGCTTGGATTAGAACTACCTTTATGTTTCTGACTAGAGAATTTTCAATGCTAAATGCAGGTGTTGCTGATGATTCTGAATCAACATCAGTAACATTCGATAATTACCGAACTGTTTTCATTATTCACCATCTCAAGGCAATTCTTGAAGCAATGAAGTAAGCCCCAGACCCTTAAATGAAATTCTTTTGTACCATCTGAGCCATTCAATTAGTAGACTGATTGATTAGTCAAGCATACAGTAGACGGATGCATTAATGGATCAAGAACATAGAAATAATGAATTATTTTACAGATGTTGAAGATAGAATTATGGGAAATGTTCGGCACCCAACTATTTATCCAACAATTTGCCCAACATGTTTTGTCCTACGTGGGTTAGAAGTTTTGGAATGGGCTTATTTTTTGTGAGGAAGATTTCTACGGTTACAAGATCATCATCACCAAAAATCAGCCCATTCTAAGTTGAAAAATCATGGATCATCCATTTTTTGTAAACCATTTGTGATGGGGTTAGAAGTTTTGGAATGGGATGATTTTTGGTGAGGATGATCTCCTCACCATGGAGATCATCCTCATCAAAAATCAGCATATTCCAAAACTTCTAACCCAAGTAGGACAAAACATGTTGGGCAAATTGATAGGTAAATGGTTGGGTGCCGAACGGGACCTAGAATTATTAATCTAAGGTGTTTTATTTTTTTAATTTTTATTTTTTGGGTGTAACAGGGAGGGTGTGCAAGTGAAAGGGTACATCTATTGGTCTCTACTGGATGTTGTGGAAATGGGAGGCGGCTATAATACCCGGATGGGGCTTAACCACACGAATTATGATAACTGGGACAGAATCCCCAAAAATTCGGCTATATGGTTCTCAACGTTCTTGAAACCAACCGTTCCCCCTGTGAAAACCACGCCCTTAACAGCTAGGACTGTGCAAGTGTGAATCACTAGAGGCAGTTCGTTGTTCTTTGTTTGCTACTATACTTATTTAGAATAAAGCTGGTTTCAGTTATTAGCATATATGGCACATATTTAAATTAGAAACTTCCCATAAAATGCATTTTGGAGCATTGTTTAAAATCTCATCCGCAACTGAGAGGCATGTTCACTTACAAGACGGATTTAGATCGAGTGTCAAGCTTCACACTATCTCACGCGACAAAATCAATTTAGACTAAACTTAAACTAGTAGATGTTAATCTGACAATAATTTGATAACATAAAGGCTGTGGTGTCTTTTACAAATAAATGGGTTCAATGCTGGCTTGATTGTGGGCTCGATCATTGCTAATGGCCATTATTAGGCCTTAACATAAAGGATATGATCTCTGTTAGGCTAGAAGGGAGCTTTTCACTTTTGATTCCAGGGCTCTTTGAATAAAAATTTGATTAGGCAAAGCTTAGTAGACTTGAAGCAATGATTTATGCATTTTTTTTAAATCTTTTTTTTTAAATCGGTAAGTTGGGGCTGTAAGGACCCCACCCTTTTTATTAAGAAAACTAACGAGAGTACAAATAAATTTGATATTCTACTACAATTCTCACAAGTTCATGAGGTTCTAGCGACACATCCTCAATTACAATAAATTCCCCAGAATGAGTGCCAAGTCTCGCTAGATAATCTGCTTCTCTATTCGCCTTCCTCCACCAAAATTCAAAATTGCATCTTGTAACTATTGCCACTAGACTCATGCACTAGATTGGACTCACGTTTTGGCCTAAGGATAGGGAATAACCCTATAAATTTACAAGTCTAAATTGAGGTAAGTGGAGCTCATCTCCTTTAAGGGACTTCCTGTTGTAAAAATCTGATCATTCAATCATTCAACATGACTTTCATTGTCCCAATAGAAACTAATCGACACATATCTCACACATACATATTCATGTTAAATCAAAACCGGGTATGGTTACTTACCTTGTGCCATCACAATTTAATCTTTGATTCCATGTGTTTGGAGGTGCGAACTTCAATCCATGTTTCTCATAGCCTTCGAAATCCTAATCGAATTTGATCCCCTTTATTGCTAGACTTACCTTCCCCTTCTTTCTATGTGGATCGGTTAAGTTAGTTATTGATGGATATCACTTCTCTTATTTTGTTGTTTCTTCACAAATCTTTATAAGTTCAACGCACTCAATATGGGTTAGCTGATCCCCTCTTATAGATGAAGGTTGAGGGCCTAGAATTATTCTTTTAGTAGATTTCCTATCCATCAAGGTCTCTTACTAATCTTTAAAAAATATAGAACTCTAATTATATTAGGTTTCCAATAATATTGATATTCTATTATTTTATAGAATCCTTGTGCGATTTGGAAACAAAATCGTGGAGGTCAATATGACTAAGGTCAATGAGGCCACACGTTACATGGGTCTAACATTGTCCCATTTGACCCATTAGAATGATTGTACTAATAGTGAGTTTCAAAAATAATTTTGAAAAATGACTCAACTTTAAGATTCTATAATTGAAAACATTTTATACATGATTATGACTTTTAAAATCATCAATATTCCTAATATGTAATTAGATTCCTTAATGTCATATTTCGATTAAATATTAATGTGAATCATGACGGTTGTATATCATCTACATCATACTTCCTTTCATGTATCATGCCATCAATACCTTATCTGATATAGCCTTAATCGTGTCCTTTTTATTGGTCTTGTGGAATGTCAAGAGGAAGAGCGTCAAACGAATGTTGAGGAAACCAACTCAATAAATCTTGGGTCCAAAGATGACCTAAAAAGAGTCAAAATTGGATCTCTTCTAACCCTAACCTAGCAGACAAAAATGATTGAATTCCTTCGATAGTACCAAGATGTGTTCGCATGGTCCTATCAGGATATACTAAGGCTTGACACTAATTTTACAGTACATTGTCTACTTATTCTTCCCAATGCAAGGTCGATCAAATAGAAATTCAAAATATTAAAATCAGAATGGACTCTCAAAGTCAAATATGAGGTGACGAAACAGATTCAAGTAGAATTTTTAACAGTATCAACTTATCCAGAATGGCTTGCAAACATAGTACCAGTGCCAAAGAAAGATGGCAAAGTGAAGATGGGTGTAGATTACCGAGACTTGAACAAAGTTAGTCCGAAAAATGATTTTCCACTTTCACATATTGATACGCTTGTCGATAACACAACAGGACATATCATGTTCTCGTTTATGGACGATTTCTCCGATCACAATCAAATCAAGATGGTAAAAGAAGACCAAAAGAAAACCACATTTATCACGCCTTAGGGTACTTTTTCACTACATAGTTGTATTTTTTGGCCTAAAAAATATCGGGACAACCTATTAATGAGCCATAACTGCTCTCTTTCATGATATGATTCATAAAGAGATGAAGGTCTATGTAGATAATATGATTGATAAGTCTGATTTAGAAGAAAATCACCTTATCAATCTACACAAAATATTTGATCATCTGAGGAAGTTTTGTTTCAAGTTTAATCCTTCAAAATGTGTATTTGGGACAACTTTAGGGAAGTTACTAGGTTTCATCATAAGTCGAAGAGGTATTGAAATAAATCCTGCTAAAGCAATTATTGAAATGCCAACACCAAAGATAGAAGTAGAAATACGAGGTTTCTTAGGAAAGATTTAGTACATCAACAAGTTTATCACACAAATCACATTAATCTATAAACCTATTTTCAAACTCTTAAGGAAAAATGACTCTTTAAAATGGAACAACTACTGTTAAAAAGCATTTAACAAAATTAAGCAGTATTTATTGAATCCTTCCCCTACCGCAGGGAAACCTCTGTTAATGTACATGTTAGTTCTTGAAACATCCATGGGATGTATACTCGGGGCAGCATGACGAAACAGGTCACAAGGAAAAGGCTATATACTACCTCAACAAAAAATTTACGTATTACGAGTCAAGGTATTCTCCGCTTGAGAAAACATGTTGCGTCCTAGTTTAGATATCTTAAAGACTGTGCCACTATTTTTTAAGCTATAAAGTACAATTTATTACTATGATAGATTCGTTAAAGTACTTGTTTGAGAAACCTGCATTTACTGATCGCACCGCTAAGTGGCAACTATTACTATTAGAGTTCGACATCGAGTATGTCACACAGAAGGCAATCAAGGGGCAGGCTAACATAAACCATCTAGCATAGCACTTTCTTCCAAATTACAAACTGTTGAAGACCAATTTTCTAGATGAAGTCATTCTTTTTATAGAAATAGAGAAAGATGAAGACGAAGCATGTTGGAAACTGTACTTTGATGGTGCAGTCAATCAGAAGGATAATGAGATTGGGGCTGTTTTAGTGAAGCCTAATGAATCGCATGTGCCTATAGTGGTTAGGTTACGTTTCCAGTGCACAAACAATCAAGCAGAATATGAGGCATGCATAATGGGTCTCAAGGTAGCAGTATAGATGGAAGTCAACGAGATGAATTAACCGAATTGTAGAAGAAAAAAAATCTGTTAGAGCCCGTAGGAGGGAGAGATTACTTTGAATAAGGATCCATCTTTTGAGGATAACTTCCCAATAATTGTAGAGGACAAGAATTCAACGTTTAAGGATGTGAAGGTTGGTACTCTCGTGGCGACCAGATCCCCATGTTCCTAGAATTCTAGATGAAGTAGCCCATTTAGTTGGTGTCCCTATATTTTTCCAGCCCATTAATGTCAACCCTTCAGATAATGACAAAGATGAAGGCCATCTGAGTAGCTAGCAGCAATGAAGATCCTCACAAAGATTTCAATTTAGAGAGGAAGATAACAAATGGGCACTAAGGAAGTCTAGAAGGAAATCAAGGTCTAGAGTGACCTCAAGCTAAAACCTCATATCACACTTGTTGACGTGAAAGTGGATAGGAATTATAGATGCTTTTTCACTCGTATCTCACTGAAAAGCATTTATGGTTCCCATACACTTTCACGTCAAGAAGTGCAATATGAGGTTCCAGCTTGAGGTAACTTCAGCATTATTCTTCTTTTATTTCTTCGGATGGCAATATGGTAAAAGAATAATTCAAAAGACACCTTTTATAACCTAAAAAACATTTTAGCAAATTTTGAGATACGTTAAAACCAACGTGAAATATAATATCGATTTTAGCATATGCTATATGTGAGAGTCAATTTGAGACTTGCGTTGGAGTGCATTTATGGGAGGCCGTTTCAAAATTTGGAATTGCCATCGCAATTTCAGACATGGTTGGAGATGCTCTTAGTATCATGAATGCCTCTTCTTGATGCCTTAATAACATTGAAAAAGGTTAAAAGAAGAATATTCCATTATTCAGTGCAATTCTTGAGCATACGTCAAAGAAATCGAGTATCGTTTAGACGTAAAGAAATCTGATCCTATCAAAGCTTTCGATTTGAGATAGAGTTGAAGTAAGGATGTTAAAATGCCTGAGGACTGACGTCTAGCTAGGCCCTAATTAACCTAGCTCGTTCAAAGCCCAAATGTCAGTGGGTTAGGTATATATGGGCCAATGTTTTGAAGTCCAAACCTGATTGTTTGTTAAAACTCAATCCCCTCTATTGGTCATTTTCAAAAGAAAAATTAAATAACAAAGAAATCTTTTTTTTTTTTTTTCCAAAAATTATAGCTTTAAGTCTTTTAATTAAAGGTCTTAAGACTTAAAAGTATTTGTCCAAGTCTTTTAACTAAAACTCTTTAACTTTTAGAAAAGTAGACGTAGAGTGATAATTTATTTAAATTTTTTAAATTAAAAGCTTATTTTTAATGTAATACCCAGGCCTTCTCGATAGGCCAAATCCAAATCCCTAATTTAATTGGGCTTCAGGTTTGGCTAAAGTCCCAAATTTCTTCCTTAAAAGCCCAACCAGATTACTATAGAGGAAGGTTATTATGGGGTGAAGCAAACGACTAGCAATCAATGCGAATGAACAAACAAGAGAAAAATAAATAAAGAATCCAGCTAAAACTAATGACAAAACAATTAATTGAAAGCTAAGATTATAAAAGAAATTTTCACATAATCCCACCTAAAAAAATATGGGTTTCGTTAACGTGTGCCCTGGGGTAGACATTAAGATGGATTAAATACACCTCTAAACTTTATTTTCGTACCAAAAATGCCCTCAAAATTTAAAAGGATATATAACTTTATTCAATTCAACATAAATATATCCCTTTTGAAGGTCCCTACTTCCTACTCCTTACATTTATTATTTCGACTTTAGAACATAAAACCACTAAGAGTGGTGATGAATGCACGCGATTTTGGTCTGCAATTGGGTATGTGGTGAATGTGGTTAACGTATAGATCGATAGATTTTTTTCATCAGTATACATAAAAAAAGATGTGCGGTTATGTGCCCTTGCCATGTCGACCGGGTACCAAAACCGTGTGCATTCATCATTATTCAACTACTAATTACCAAAATCTTCTTGTAAAACCTAAGTAAACTATATTCCTATGACAAAGCAATAATTTAAGAAATTACCCATACAAAAAAAAAAAAAAAAAAAAAAAAAACAACCTGCAATAAATGGCATTCTTTCACTCAATTAAATAGCTGGCCCAAAACCCTCAATGTTGATTACAATTTCAATAAGTTGAATGTTGACCATAGTTTTGAGTAATTTTCCACCTTTTAATTTTGGCTACAAAGTAAGTGGAGCCTAGAAGTCGTGTGTGTGAAGAAGTCCAAAAGATGGAAATCATGGTCTACTTTTTTTTTTCTTGGGGAAATTATAATAATTAAAAAAACCTATTTAAAATAGTATTTATTAAAAAGTAACAATTTTTTAAAAAATTTCAAAAGAAACCAAATTCGACTGTTGAAGGGGGCGAATTTTTTTTTTTATATTTGGAATTTGGCACTTTTAAGTGTCGAACTTTTTTAAAATAATTTTTTAATGCAATTTTTGACACTCTAAGTGTCGAAAATGTATTTCCTTCAATTTTATTGACCTTCTCTTCCTCCACCCTCTTCTTCTCTTCTCTGGTTTTTCTCCATTCTTCTTCTTCTTCGTCATGTTTTTTCTCCATTTTTGAACCTTCTCTTCTTCCTCTTCTTGTCTTGGATCAAGATCTACAAAGGTAATGACCTTTTTTTATTTTTTTTATTTTGAACTGTTGATAGTAGTTTATTTCATTTATTTAAGGATCTATCTGTTATATCCTGTTATGTTTGGATTGACGTTATTTTTGCATTTTTGTATTATTCTCTTAGTAAATTTGTAAGGAACAAGGAGAAGTAGCTATTGAGATTTATGAGATGTACACCGTTATTACAAGTATGAGCACACCAATGATTACTTATAGGTAAAACCATACTTACGAGTGACAATCTTTCATTCTCTCGAGCATGTAGATAGACGACGCATAATAGGACATATATTGGTAATCCGTATCATAGTGTATTACCATACCAAATTGAATTGGTTTTTTTCTTTTTTTCTTTCTATGGTAAATTTAAACACTTTTAATTTATAAGTTTAATTAAAATTTTATTATGAAATTTTCTCTTATTTATTTATTTAATTTTTTAGGTTTTATGGACCCCAGATCTTCATATTGCAAATGAAGATACAAAGATTATGCATACAGCCTGTAATCTAAGCCTAAATCAATTTTGTGTAGTATTTTTATACACTGTATTATATCATCTCACGAATTAATATATGAATTAGTTCGATTTATAGTAGTTTATCCTGGGTTTTGTCCAACGGTGGACTATATTAAAAATAAAAAGAACAATACAACTTACAATAATGATAGATTAGGATAAAAGATTTGTTAGATTTCTCGTACATGATCAATTATGTCAGGACTTGAAAAGTAATTTTAAAAATTAAAATTTAGTTATGTCAATTATATTAATTATGTTAAAATTTAAATGTAATTTTTAAAAATTTCAATTGATTGCCCATCCAAAGAATTTCGGAGATGGTATAGTCATGCTTAGATGCATAATCTAACGCGACATTTTCTTGAGCCACGATATATGCCTCGTGGTTATGTGAATGATTTGTATGCATTATTCAGATAGGGATGTTATAATGTAGTAAGTTATAACATTTATTTTAATAATTTGATTTTTTAAATAAAAATATATATCTAACATATCAATTTATTTTTCAGACCAGTATTTTTAATTTTTGGACTCCTCAGATCTGTGAGACAAATGTCCATAAACGAGTCATAGATTAGTTGGAAGTTGCTGTCACGACTTTGACATTACTATCACCTTTACCTCTTTAGATACCTAAACTGGGTGAACTAGTTTATATAGTTTCACAACTTCGACGTGAACCTGAGCCTAAGCTTGAGCCTAAAGATAAGGAGGAAGGGGATGATAAGGAGTTTAGAGAGTAGCAAGATAAGGAATCTAGAGAGTAGTATGATGATGGGACTGGATATCACACGCATATCAGTCAAGGTGATTATATTCCAGTACATATTGATCAGG
Organism: Akebia trifoliata; assembly: GCF_017979445.1. NCBI lineage: Eukaryota > Viridiplantae > Streptophyta > Magnoliopsida > Ranunculales > Lardizabalaceae > Akebia > Akebia trifoliata. Next base: position 21,884,336 of record NC_141389.1, read on the forward strand.
ATGAGGAAATGATTAGTGCAAATCTCATGACAAATTATTTTTCATCTTTATTAGGTCTTACTTATGATATTTTATACACAGTTGGATCATGACATAGCCATCACGTGCAGTACTCACAGACTCCCCATTATGACATGCACTCACCATTTTCATCTTTAGAGCTATATCACACACAATGCTCACAAACTCAACATTTTCAATCATCTTAGCTTGCACATGAATATCAAAGGTAGTATCCACAGATTCCACATTATGAGTCATCTCAATCTCCATCTACTAAAGATTTAGGTATCTTTTACCTAGGCATAATCTAGGAATAAACGTGCTTAAAAAATATGCTCAAAAATTATTGAAAAGTGATTGAAGTCGGGGCAAGCGCTGTCGTTACTAGTCATTTATTACGTTATATATTATGATTTATTGTTTGTTTGCCATGTGATTAAGTTTAAATCCGAAAAACAAATTCAAAATTTTTATCACATGAGCCACATTTTTAGATTCGAAATATTTGGCACGTGATTAAGATCAAATTTGAAAGAAAAATTCAAATTATTTGTTATGTTATTAAGTTTAGATTTGAAAAAAAATTCACAAACCAATTATTTATCACATTATTTATTTTGTTAAATAAAATAACATAATTAAATTAAAAAATATTTAATATTTTTTTATGAAGTTCGTTGCATAATCTAACAATTACATCCCCGAACTCTTATGAATCAATCCACTATTTTTATACATACATATTACATCACAACTTACAAACTGATATACAAAATTAAATATAAGTATTAAAAAAAATTACAATTATTTTCAAATTGAATTCCTATATGTGGATCGATTGTGTCCAATATTTCTACAACGACTACAATGTAATGGTCGGACATTTTGAACGTCAGTCTTCCTTCTGTTTACCTTCGGACGATCAGGTTAGCGTCGAGTCATATGCAATAAAATTTGTTCTTCTTGTTATAAGAGACTTTTTAACTCATATGAATCTGTAATACCTTCTATAAAAGTTGCATGACATTATTTATATCTTTCAACACAAAATTCGTTAAAACAAAATTGATATTTATCTTATCTTTTCATGTCACATATTTTTATTGCATGTTGGTGTTGGATAAGTGTTGGAGTCCATTTGTTATAAATTCAATATCTATTATCCATTTGAAGTATTTTTATTTTTATTTTTTGTGATTATATACTTCAAATCTCATATCATTTATAGTTAAAAATTCATAATTAATAGTCTTTTGTATTCTTTTTTGAATTTTATTTTCTATCCTTAAAAAAAATTGAAAATCATAAGACTCTTTAATCTACGTCCATTATGTAATTCAATTATTTTACACATAATACATTCTAATAATTCGGTTATTAGTTTTAAACGTAATTTTATTATCTATAAATTAAAATTTTTATTTGCATTTGATTTTATTATTCTAAAATGAGGTATTGGAGAATGACTTATTGTTTAATAGACTAATACATATGTTGGATCTTCCTTTGATATTATTCAATTATATATTTAAATATTTTCTATCTTAATTAATTATAATTTTATTTTACAATCAATTTTAGTATAAGCTTTAACTATTTTTTCTAAAAATTTATAAAATAAATCTGATTTATAAATTCTTTTTAAATTTATTAGAAAATGTTGAATACAAAAAAATGAAATGATGAAGGAAAATATTTATCAATTACAAATATTATTTCTTTTTATTTATTTGAAATAAATAAAATTTTGGTAAAATCATAAGATTTAAGTGACATTTTAAAATAATTTAAAAATCATTACAATATAAAAATATGTTAAAAATAATTATTTGGACTAATTTTAAGAAAACAAAAGCTTCTCGGATTTGTTTTTAAAATAATTTGACAATAGTATTTAATATTTTTATATGTCTCAACTTCACAATCATATATTTCATGATTGACTTTTTTTCTTACTTTCTAAGATTTTATATATATGATAGATATATTATATTCATCTCTAATATCTGTCACTATAGATTGAGGAGAATAAAATTGATTTATTCTTTACGCGAGTAAATATTTTAACATTTATCGAGTTACTATTAGCTTGAGGATGAGGTTGTAAGTCAATTATACCCATACATGTGTAGGTTGTGTTAAATTTACGTATAATAAATAAATCAACATTTACAATTTTTTGGCATAAATATATGGGAGCGGTTCAGCAGCCCTAAAGTTTGCCAAACATTTTTCAAAACATGGGTTAGAAGCTTTGGAATGAGCTGATTTTTTGTGAGGATGATCTCAATGGTGAAGAGATCATACTCTCCAAAAATCAGCTCATTTTGAAATTTCTAACCTTAGTTTACAAATTGAAGAATTGTGGACCGTCCAATTTTTGTAAATTCACTTTTGATGGGGTTAGAAGTTTTGGAATAGGCTGATTTTTGGTGAAGATGATCTCATCATCATAGATATCATCCTCACAAAAAATCAGCTCATTCCAAAGCTTCTAACCCATGTTTTAAAAAATGTTTGGCATACTGTTTGGCAAACTTTGGGCTGCTGAACCGCTTCTTATACATATATATATATGGGTCGCGTTCCTACGACCCCCATTTCGACCCTCATCGCGACACACGAAATCAGCCGTCGGATTTTGCGCAGATCAGCGGTCCAGATCGGGTGTAGCGGTACAATCGATTGTAAAATAACGAATTTTCGTTATTTGCAAACGCCTCCCCGTACCAAAAAAAAAAAAAAAAAACCAGATCTGAGTTCGATCTTCGTCTGCTTCTTCACTCTCTGCCCTGCGTTCGAACGGCTGAGATTTCCATCTTCGTCTTCTTCTTCACTCTCTTCCTCTTCGACAGATCGAGATCGATCTTCGTCTTCTTCTTCACTCTCTTCCTCTTCGACAGAGAGTGAACCATCTTCGTCTTCTTCTTCCTCTTCTTCGTTTCTAACCGATCTCCATCTTCGTCGTCTTCTTCCTCTTCAAACTCACATCACCGTCTTCCTCATCTCTCTCTCTCTCTCATTCGTTGCGAAGAAACGAAGAGCTAGGCCGAACCCCAGCTCGACAGAAACCCAACTCGTCCATCCCTCCCTCCATTATCTCACTCTAACATGTAATTTACCAAGAAATTGTTTAAAATCAGTTAAGTAATGAATAATTTTGATTAGTTGTTTGCATGATTCTAGTTCTATAAATTTCCCTTTTTCCATATAATTCTATTAGAATTGGAGCATTTAAGATTTTAACATTTGGATACAGGTTGGAAAAGCATATTTTGAGCTGGTAGATTACTTAGAAGCTGATCACGCTTTTAGTCTTGCACGACGGGTATCACCTTATAGTTTAGAAGCTGTTCTTTTTGTAAGTTCCTCTCCCTCTCTCTAATCTTGGAGTTTTGTACTGTCCTAGTCCCTTAATAATGGAAATCCAAGGTGATGAAAGCAAGTTATCTTTGATTTATTTTCTTTTAGTAGAATATATATCTTAAATGGAAATAGGATTTTGTTGTTATTAAATAATTTTAGGAAGTTGTTCATTTGCATTTGGATCTTCCTTATTTTGATTTTCTTAGAATTAGGAAATCTAGTATTAGAGAAGTTTATAAATTGGGATGTAATTGTGAGAGGGAGTTGACGAATACAATTTTGGGGTTTTCTTGGGTGAGATATCCAAGTTTTTAAAATGGATGACTTTGTCTCGGCTGAGGGATTCCAATTCCCCTTATCATAGTTATGTCGATTTCATCAAGGCCACACCATGATGTGGAATCGGCTCCACCGTCTTGATTTTGATTTCAGAGCAAGTTCATTCTTTTCGTAAGGTTTGAATTACCATTATGATGATGAAATATCATAATGAGAACATCAATCACCCCCCACTGCCACTGCTACATCCATTGTTGCTACCAACTTCAACCTTTGTTTGCACTGCTGATGGATGTTCTCTAGATGAAGCAAGACCTTTTCTAGATAGAAATTTCATAGATGGAGATCAATGGCTACAACTTTAATTCTTTTTTCAATTTGTATTCTTCCCTTTTTTATGTATACTTGGTGTAAGAAATAGTGATGTGGCGTTTCTCTTGTTTCTGAGTCAATATTCTTTGTTGGTGATCTTTATCTCTTATATGTTCTTTCGATGTTTGAAAATCGCAGAGAAAAGTCGCAATAGAAGACTCTCTATGACGACCAAAAGCCCTTCAAGTTGGAACACCCCCTTGGTTTGTTCTCTCTCTCATTTAGATTTTTTTTTCCTGATTTTATTTATGGAATTGGGATCGTTCTTGAGGCACCCCCTTTAGTTCTGTATTTGAGAATTAAAAGGGTTATTTATAAATTGGTTTTACTTTAACTATAATTCAATTCTGCTAGATGAGCATGTATTTTGTGAAAAAATTTCCCTAAAATTATCAAAAGTTCATATTTTTTATTTGGGTATGTGTTGAAATTGTGTTCTTGGTTCGAATTCACTTAATTCATGTCTCATTGTAGAGTTTAGTGGGGATTTTTGGGAGAATTAGGATTTTATTTAGGGGAAAATGGCTTACTTGAAGCATCTGTTCCTAAACATGTGAAGAGGAAGTTTATTCCTTAAAAGATATGGAAATATGTTGTAGCTTGCAAGAGAAAAAGTGTGTGGATTTGATATTGCCTTCAGTGAGGGAAAGCATGAAAGCGGGATGAGGAGTTGGGTCTTTTGACCCGTGACAACATTATCACCACCACCAATAAGAGTTACCAGGTAATTTAGTTAATTGAACATCATTATACGGTTATCATTTTCTTAAGTTTGCATGTATTGGTAAATTTGTATGTCCGTTACTACAGAATCACAGGGTAATAAGGCCTCGATGTAGCCTAAAGCTTACTAAAGTTTACTAATTTTTGTTCTTAAAGTATAACAGATTGTTATTGACAAAGAGAGGAGATTAGCTAGGAAAACAGTATAAGTGTGATTCAATTGTTACCATAGTTGTGTTTTTTTTAATATTAAGGCCTGACAAGTGTTTGTGTGACTGAATTTTGTATATTGTTACAAATCAAATACTAAAATAAAATAGTTCATGTTTGCCTCCCTCATTGGTTTGTTCATTAGTGATTATAAGAGAGAGTGTTGGGAAAGATGAAAGCTGTGCTTGTGGCTATTGACGTTGCAATTGGTAATTTTTTGCAAGGATAGGATAATGTTGAATTACAAATAACATCTAAATTGTGTACCAATATCTTTATTTGGTGTTTTAGTATTGAAATGGTAGATCTCTTGCAGTTGGATGGTACCATCATTGCTCCAACAAGCTTCAAAGCTTGGGGTTCAGAATTGTTTCAATGGCTTGAATTCACAAAGCTGAGAGGGATTACAATTCAAGGTGAAGGTATCATCAACGGCCGCGGCTCAAACTGGTGGAAGGATTCACTGTTGTACAAACATATTGTAAATCTTTGTAATAATTTGAAATAAAAATTAGATAAATTAGAAATTGAGGACTAGAATAGACATTTGTAATTTGTATTTTCTGTATGGATCCATCTAAGGAATCTTGTAATATCACCAAAATTTTCAATAATTTTCTTATGAGATCCCAAATTATGGTTAAATGAATCACATTCCTTCATTCCATTATATAATTATGTGTTATGTAATTTATTTATAAAATTGTTGTTGGTTAAATGATATATTACCTCTTTAACTTGGATGATATTTTCTCCTGATTGTTGTACCATTTGAATTTATTTTGGGAAACTCCAACTACTGATGTAAAATTTCAATTTTGTGTGGAGCGATGCATTGTTTATTATCTTCAGCTCTATTTTGAACAATATATTATAAGACTGATACACTTTAGAGTGGAACTTCACCACTTTTGCTAATGCATTCTACTTCTAAATAGTATAGTCGAGGATGATTTGTTACCATTATGACTTTTTAATAGCTTGGAGATGATTATCAGTTTCCAATCTTCATGTATGACCACATTCATGGTCTAGGAACCTTAGTACCGCCAAAGCTTATTTCATTTTTACTCCAAGTTTCATAATTTCTATCTGTAAAGAGTTCAATACGCTCATTTTGTTTTTTATGAGTTGCACTTGTGGTGATGATATGAGTTGAACCAAATCCAATTAGAGATAAAAAAAAAATATTTATTGTTGTCTAGATGAATGGCTGCACTCGTTCTCACCAAATGCTCATACTTCTCCATGCCAAATTGCTGCTTCAAGTCCTGTAAATCTTTCCATGTCTGAATAAGGGATAAACTAAGAATTTTGCAAGGTTTTCTCAACTGTGGAAGGCAAGGTAAGATGGTCCTACTTCTCGTGCCACCTCAGTACCCCACAACTTTCCTATAATTCCAAATACCCATTTTCTTCAAGCAAAATGTCAACAACAACAATACATCAGAGCCCAATTTCTGGTACCATTTTTTTTTTTTTACACAAGTCTTAGGAGAGTACTTGAATTTGAAATTAAGTGAATAGTAATAGTAACTGAATTACAAAAAAAATCACTTTTCCTTAGTATCCTAATTCCAAACTATAACAGAGAAGAGTAACCATCAACAACAATATAAGGGACTTCTTGAAGTATATTATACGCACAAAATGACACAGGATCTTTCTTCGTGAATGTTTGATACCACGGATTTACCACCACATGAGCACTAGTGTTAGTGTGTGGTTCGAATGGAGGACAAAATTTACAGTGAGATTGCAAGCTTGTTTAAAGAAAGTTAGATCAGTGAGGAAGCTGATTCATGGCTTTTATCTCTGCAACACAACTGAGTTCAGGCTGCAAGTATTTCTCATAACTAACTTTCAAAGGCCCAGTTTTGACAGATTTCTGGAAGCTCAAGATCATATTCGCACACGCCCTGCATTTGAAACAACGATCAAATACATCTTAATGTAAATTAATTGCAATATCAACAACTATGGCTTCATTGCGGGGATTCACAATTTAAGAAGTTTAATAGGATTTAAGTGGCTGGACTGGAGGAGTCCATAGGTAAATTAGAGTGTGTTGAGGATCACAAGTTTGTCCTACTAGAAAGAACAAGAAGATGAATAAAAAAAAACACATTATTTATTAATTTATTAAGGTTAATGAGCATACTTATTGCCCAGGAAGGTTTTATGTACTTGGGCTTTTCTTCATAGCATGTGGGGGTGTCAAAAATGACAAAGGGATCATGCCAACAGTTTAAAATACAGGGGGTTTCTCTAATATTATCCAAAGACCTAATGGGGTGGAACTTTGAACTTCATCCAAAAAATTGAACTCTGTGATTTGAATTGAAAATCTAAGTACTTAGTTTTTGTTTGTCCTAGCTCAATATCTCGAATGTTTAATGCTCTTAAACTATGAGAAGACAAGGAGTTTGTTGGTTCACGTAAGCTACTGGGTTTCTCACCTAACCTCACCAACTTCTACCCATCCAATCCTCAATGCTCAGCATTTTTGGACATTTTCTTAAGGATAGCCTTATCCCGGGATAGTGAGATCGAATCAGGGATAGCAAATTAATCTAGTTGAAGTATGTTGACATATAAGGTATGATGATAAATCGAAAAACAATTAGGAAATGAAGTACATGCCTGAGTTGAGATTCTTCATAGCGTGTGTGTTTGCAAAGCAGTGGGGTCCAAGTTGGAGTCATCTTCAGGGTACATCTCGCAACATAGATTGCCAATGCACATAGCAAGGACGGTTTGAACTTCAAAGCCTCATATTCAACCAAGCACAACTCAATGAGGTAGAAAGATAGATGTTCAAGCTGGTAGAAAATCCCACAAAGAGAAGAAATATTAAGATTGTTAGTGATTGGAAATCTTATTCATTTTGAAAGCATTACACATATATACCTTTGTGTCAGATTGAGCAGCCTTGAGAAACCTTAGCATGAACACATATGGGGTTGGTGAGTTCAATCGGAACATCAACTTCTTAAGAATTAGCTTATCCTGAAAAGGGATGCCAGTTTATTTCATCATTAAGAAAAAAATAATGGTAATAAAACGGAAAATCTGAAGATGCAGACCATTGCAAGCATTTGATCTCTTGTATATGATGGGTTTGTGCTTGCATAAAACTTCGATGCAGAATTCATTTCCATCTATTTGGGTTACTTTTACTTGTATCTACAAATTATCAGTAATCTTGTAAGGAAACATTACAACAAACTCACACCCATTTAAATTTTCGTCAAAGGAAAGATAATGGGGTACCTTGTACATCACATTTGACTGAAGAAATGGAAGCCGACGCTGCTTCATCAAACATGTATGATTAAGTCCATCCTTTGAAAAAGGAGGAAGGGAATTGCTGCTGCCCCCCTAATGTACTAATGTACCCATACACCTTGATTCTAATCATGTTAGCAACAGGGCGCCCTTAGAATGGCTCTTCATTGAAATAATGTCTGAATTCGTTGGGAGAAATCAACGCCTTGACGGCTGCTGTGTTATATAAACAGCATAGAAAAAAAGCAAAAAAACCTTATCATTACAACAAATAATTTTGAAAAAAAACTGGGATCAATTCCATAATGACAGATTTCTGAATTTTGGAATCAATTAAATAGAATCAAGGCATTTCAATTTCTACTACATAAGAAACTTGATGCAAACAAACATGAATGCAAATGAAGTTAAGAAAATCTCTTTTTGAAACCTAACAATATCTCTGAAAAGCAAAGAATTTATCAGAAAAAAAATGTAGCCAAGTTGATGGGATAAAATGTTAAACCTGTGTTTCAATCATGCAATGTATAATCGATTGTGGATGAATCACAATCTCAATATCATCATATTCAGCCCCAAACAAATAATGGGCTTCAATAACTTCTAGACCCTGTTAAGGGGGAAAAAAGAGATCAGGAACTCGATAATGTCTAAACAAATGAAGAAGATTATGTGAATCATGGCACAACTTAGAAGATAATGAGGTTAAAATACCATGCCTTATTGAATAGGGTAGCAGAGCCCACTGTTATCTTCTTCCCCATATTCCAGTTGGGATGCTTTAAGGGTAGTTCAAAGGAATAAATCAGATATCATCTAACTGTAATTCAAAGGGTAGTTGTTATAGTCTTACTCACATCAACTAAAGAAAGAAAGAAATCAGAATATTTGTTCAGTGAAGTTGTTATAGTCTTACTCACACTTGTCAACGTCAATTGTATCCATGAAGAATTATCTAAAACAAATTAACAAATTAATAAATTAATTATTTTCGATGATTCGTCATAATCACCTGCAATCTTGTTTATAACAAATAAGATTATTTAGACTCTTCAACTATGCACACAAACAAACAAACACGAAAATTTCCAAGCCAACAAACCAAACTTATTGGGGTATAACCACCTCAAAAATAAAAATATAAATTGTATGTCAACAAACTGAGATATGGTTTCTAAAGCTTGTTGAAATCAGGATTTTTTTTACCCCCATGTGTCAGCTTTCCCTCTTGAAAAGCTCATGCAGCTTAACATTACTGAACATCAGATCTAAATCTTTTTCAAAATATGAAATGTGTAATTTTTATGTGTAATTTTTATAAGCATCAGAGTTCTATTTCCATAAGAAAACGTTAGTCAATAAGAAAGCATGAGATGTTGTCACATAGATACATGAAGGTGCTGACAGTAATAAATATCCACATCCGTCAATGCAACTACATATATAAGAATGATAGCTATAGTAGGAGGAAATACCAGTCAAAAGTCTGACAAGAAACAAGCTACTAGCATTCATTGTGGATTGCAACATTGGCCCGATGATAAGGGATGGACAAACTGTTACGACATTGAGCTCACTTCTCTTTGCATACTCAAAAGCCTGACTTTCTGCTTCCAATTTTCATTGTCAATGTCATATCTGAAAACCTTGTCAAACTCTGTTTTCTTCATTTTCAAGGAATCCAGCTTCTGTGATTCAATCCAAACAGAATCCATACCATCTTCTCCATAAATAAATTGAATAACATCCCCTAAAGAGCTCCTAACAGTCCCATCGTATTTGACCATAATATCCTCCATAGCCTTCACAAGACGCCTTTGTATATATCCAGTCTCAGAAGTTTTCACGGCAGTATCAATAAGACCTTCCCTACCACCCATAGCATGAAAGAAGAACTCTTGTGGAGTCAACCCACGTAGATATGAGTTCTCCACAAAACCACGACTTTCGGGCCCATAGTCATCTTTAGTAAAATGTGGCAATGTTCGATCAATGAAACCATAGGGGATTCGTTTACCCTCAACATTCTGTTGTCCAACACAAGCAGTCATCTGCGAAATGTTGATAAAACTACCTTTTGAACCTGCTGTCACCATTGCTTTGAGATTGTTACTTTCAGATAAACTCTTCTGGGCACTACTTCCAGCATCATCACGAGCCTTATTTAACACCTGGATGTAGTTCCTAAGTTAGAAAAATTAACACATACAAGCTAAAAGTCAAGGTAGGTCTAAAACAATCAGAATATAGTAATTGCAAACCTGGTTCACTCTGTTCTCAAATGACTCCATCATAGTTCGTCCAGGTTCAGCCTCAATTCTTTTCTTGGGCAGCCCTAATAAGTCCTTTCACTTCATTCTTTGCTTTAGAAATTGTTTCATTAATTTTTTCCATGGTTGCCACATCAGCAATCATGTCCTCAATTCCAATACTAAAACTATTCTGTAAAAGCCAATAATTAACAAGCCACTGTGTGTGACCTAAAAACTTACGGGCTGCATCTGGACCAACCTCTTCACTGTGCATATGAACATGCATTTTAGCAATAACAAGCGAATCTGAAAATCAGTGTGTTCATACAATGCATACCAGATGACATGAATAAGAGTGCCTGAAAGGACCTCCCTTCTCTCTATTCGAACTTGTGTATCTCCCGGGGTTAGAAAACCTGTTTCAGATTCCAAGTGCCATGCCGAGGTTCTAAAGAGATTTATCTGCTTAGGAATGATAAGATTAAACACTTGTTTTCCCGTCCAAACAGGTCTAGGCTTCAAAATTGCTGGAGTAGGTATTTTCCCGTCAAAATCTTCCCACCACATCAAAATATTCATAAAGACATCCTATGACAATTCAAGAGTAAATTAGAATCTCAAAATTCCTAGAAGGAAACAACTATATTACGATGATACAACAAAGGAAAACAATGTAGTAAGATTATGGATGACATCACCTTCTCAATGAATGTATCTCTTTTGGTGATTTTACGACATCCTAACAGTGTATCCTGCACAATACCCATAACAGGCCGATTTGATTGAGGTGAAACTATGCATTTTGGTACCATCATGAGCTCCAAGACTTCCACTCTGGTTTCAAATGACTGAGGAACATGCATGTTCATTTCATCTCCGTCAAAATCAGTATTGCATGGGGAAGTGACAGACAAATTCAAACGGAAAGTTGAGTACGGCATAATTTTGATTCTATGCTCCATAATAGACATCTTATGAAGACTAGGTTGCCGGTTAAAGAGGACATAGTCCCCATCATTCAAGAGTCCCTCCACCTGCAACCAATATGGAAAAAGTTCAGACATAGTAAATGTGTGAAGACTGAATCAAGAGTTGCAAACTTGAGGGAAACCAGCCTTGTATCCGAACTCCAAATGGTGATCACTGCTTTTCTTCAAGTACCGAAGATCAAGCCTCTGACCATCTTCCCTTATGATGTACTTGGCACCAGTTTTTCCAGGGGGAGGATGAGGCCCATATTCAACAAGCTCCTTCAACCTGACAGATACGGAGGATCAATTAAGAAGAGCTAAAAATAAAAATAAATAAATCAAATGTAATACCTTTCAATGTTATATGGTGTCACAGTTTCTGGCTAAGTTAAGTTTAAAGCAATACTCCATGGCACTCCAAGTTCGTCAATGTTTATAGTTGGATCTGGTGTGATGACGGTTCGAGCTGAAAAATCCACCCGCTTCCCCATCAAGTTACCTCTAATCCGACCTTCCTTAGCCTTAAGCCTACTGCATATGGATTTGATGGGTCGCCCTGAACGTTGAGTAGCCTGCACAGTAAAAACCCCTCTTAGTTGACCTCCAAAAGCAAACATCAAGATTTTATTGGATGCTCTTAGTCATGCACACTTACCCTTGGCTGACCCGGCAACTCATTATCAAAATAAGTAGCTATATGGAACTGCAGTAACTGAATGAATTCTGAAATAATATGTGCAGGAGCTCCATTTCTCTCCTATTTCTTAAGGTTCTCCATTTGAGAAGAGCTGCTAAACAGAAGACAGGGCAATGAGTAATTAAGGCAAGCAAAGAAAATTGCTTCAGTAGCATTAATATTTTTACCTTATAGAAGAATGGACTTTTCGCAGCTAGGATGTGTGCATCTGTTTAGCAGGTATTATGAGATTGTTCCAGTTTCATTTTCACTGGACAGTCAGGATGTGTGCATCTGTTGTACCCATCTCCACAAAATCTCTCAGTTACTAATGAAAGACTACCCTTATGATTGTATCGAGTTGCTTTAACCCGACTGTCTGAGTCCTGTCTTTGCTGCAACTCATCACAGTCAACTTCAACAGACCCTGTAACCTTGTAAACTGGTGGGGTTTGGAACAGTTACAGATAGAGTCAATTCTTGTAAGTAGTCTAAAGCATTATCATTTTTAATTGAAGATTTGCATATACAAATGTTTGAGTTACACACTGACCTTGTTCTTTCGTAGAAGCATTGTTGGGGGTCTCGGTATTCAACTGAAGTAATCTACGTTTAGAATCTAGATCATCGTGATCCTCAACCTCATCGCGAATCCTTTTCAACTTTGAACTTGGACCTTCGATATCATCTCCACTTGCTGCAACAGGAGAAAGTTCGGGGGTACCATTTGGCTTGGTATGATTAGATGTTTCAATTGCCATTTGACTGCTAAGCTGAGGTCTAGCATGATCATGCTTTCCCTTGTAGATAATCTCTGTGACATGCCCATTGAGGTCTAACAGGAGAAAGTGTTGCTTGAATGCCACTATCCGAGGACTTTCTCTGCTGCAACTCATCAGAAGCAGTATCGACATGTACACTAGATACTGAATTAATGTCATCAATAGGTTAATTTGGATCAATCACAGATGGAGTTAATTCTTGTGAAACTGCTTCGATATTCTCATTTTCAACTGTAGGTGAGGGTATAATCTCCCTATAAATCAACACCAAATAGTTAACAGTAGTAAGAAACTATACTCTGTGATCAAAGTGAAGGAAAACTACATCAGATTCCAACTCACAAGAAAACAAAAATGTAAATTCAAAGGAAAACATAACATACCCTCATTCTAAATGAAAGGCCTCGTGATCGCTCTCCATGTCTTTGCCCAATTCTTGTATATCATCAATTTCTGAGAAAAAATTCATAAATAAATAAATAAGACATTACTTAAAATTTATTCAATTAAATGCATTAAATGAAGTCATTAGTTTATAAAGATACTTATAATTACCTTGAATACAATCTTTTTTCTTTCTATTTGGATTCACAGGACATATTCGCTTATCGTGTCCAAGTTTATGACAGAATGCACATTTTCTTTTCTTCTTTTGTTGGCTCAACTCAATATTGCTTTTCAACCGACCCGTAGTATCAACTTTTTCTTTTCCCTTGTCATCCTTCTTTCTACCCTTTGTTTGCGTGACATTCGGGTCTAAAAGTAATTGAGATAGGTTACATTTTCCTTTTTCATGTGCCTCTTCATTCGGTTGAGCAACAATTTCTGTCATTTCTTCCATTTTAATTGCATAAATTTGTTTCGACAAATCATTTACGGCATTCGTGAAAAATGCGTATGCTTTCATTGAAGATGATGCATAACTGGCTAATGTAGTTGCCTGTTTACACATATTGCCATATCTTAATGCTTCGGAAGGTTCATAACCATCGATTGTTACTTGTACATCCATCACCCTAAATTTATTGGCCCCTTGTCTCCATCTCTCAATAATAAAGTGTGATGGTATAACATCAATGTCAAGATGTGTGAACACCTTTAAAAAATGCCGACAAACAATTCCAAGAAACTCAAATTTTTTACACCCGCATGTACCCTCGTAGGTATCCACATTTATTTTCAAAATAAAGTCATCAGGCTCGCCAAACTTTGTTTTTACAAAAAACGTCTGAATTCCTTCTTCCATCTCCCTTCTTTCAACTTTATATCGGAAAACTTGGACCCATTCTTCCTTTAATTTTTCAAATATACTTCTCGTATAAACTGTTGCTGCATGTTTCAAAAGCAAGTCGTTGTCATTGACACATCGAAACTTGTGCTCTGTCTCATAATCTTCATCACTTTCCTTTTTCAAAATATTCTTCAAAGCTTCTTCATACTTCACAACAAATTCTCTGAGATTTGTTGTCGAATTAACAAATCCATCAAAAAATGCATTGATGCTTTCGCTACGCCCAGTGGTATTCATACCAGCAAAAAAAGTTGTTCGATTATAAGTAGGCACCCAAGATTCCCGTATTTCAAACAGGTGTTGCAACCATTCATTTTCTTCTAATCCATTTTCCTGAATCACGTTATGCCACTGTTTTTCGAACTCTTCCCCAGAATATGTCGACCAAATACATTTTTCTATCCTACTTCTGAAAGTAGAATTTTCAAAGTATTTATGGGACAATTTCTCCGCAAATTTCTTCCGAATGTGCCAAATACATAGACGATGACGACTGTTGGGAAAAACTTTGGCAATTGCATTCCTCATTGCCAAGTCCTGGTCTGTGATTATTGAAATTGGATGTTTTCCCCTCATAGCTTTAAGCCACATCTCGAACAACCATACAAAAGTAGTCTCTGTCTCATCTCCTAGAAGAGCGCATCCAAATTGGATAGATTGAAAATGATGATTGACTCCAGTAAACGGGGCGAACGGCATCTTGTACTTATTTGTCTTATAAGTTGTGTCAAATGTAACCACATCACCGAAATATTCATATGACAATCTTGACCTCGCATCCACCCAAAAAAAATTAACTGCTCTCCCATCTTCATCACATTGTATCCCATAGAAAAATTGTGGATTTTCATTCTGTTTTTCAATAAAGTACTCAAGTACACATTGTGCATCGCCTCTTTCTAAATCCTGTCGCCTAACATTTCGAAGGTGATTGTAACAGTCTCTAACATCAAAACCGATCATATCTCCACGAAGAATTGATGGAACTTTATTAATTTGAATGTTTTGATTATGAAATGTTTCTGTTAGATCCTTAGCTACGCTCGGCATATTTCGATTCAACTTCATTTTCATTCTCCTCGATGGCGTGACAACCTTGTGATTATGATCATCGTTGAAAACCGACACTCTCCATTTTACTGCACGTTGGTCGAATACAATGCGCATGTTTGCTTCACATCCACATTTAAAAGTAGAACAACTTCTTACAATTCTCTTCTTCCCCTTTTCATTCTCATCTGTTATCGCATCTTCTTTTATCCTCGATGTATATTTGCCTTCATGTATGCAAACATATCTTATCCCAGTCACCGCATTTGAACCTCTTATCGTCCTAGAACTACTTCGTACACGAATGCAAAACCCTTCTTGACATCCGTATTCTTCATAGTATTTTTTTGCTTCCTCAGTTGAATCAAAAACCATCCCAACATATGGTGCATTTAACTTTCGAACATCTTTGTTAGGACTGAGGCAATCAACACGTTCCCCAATATCTACTTCCATAATCGAAGATGATCCCACATTTTCATTCACATGTACACTCCCACACTTGTCAACGTCAATCGTATCCATGAAGAATTATCTAAAACAAATTAACAAAGTCCCAGTTAAGGTTAACTAAAATATATTGAAATTTCTATTTATTCAACATCTAAATAATAATACAAAAGTAGTTGCCAACTCATGTTTCTTACATTCAAATCAATAATACTCGAAGCTATCTAAAAGAATAAATGGAAAGCCATTTCTAAAATCCTCAAAAGGATTAGTGGCATGTGTGTCAAATAGCTAGTTAACTTACCCCGAAAAGTCTTAGAAAATATGACCAAATCTCTAAGGCTACTTGTAATGAATGAGTAAGTGATCTACATTTACTTATTACATCCCCAATATCATAAATAATTTATCACACCCTAGTTAAATATTAAAACACACAATCCAAACATTACAAAAGCTTGGTTCAACTAATTATTTCAACATTACAAAGCGTCATAACACATTGAAACAACTTTAGCAGTCATTTACAATTAGGATTAGGCTTATATAAAATCCTAAATCTAATAAATAGAAATCTTTATAAATAAATAAATAAAACAAAATAATGAGAGAGTGTGTTTCTATTGGCACCCCAACTTTTACCTATTCTCAACATTACAAAGTGTTATAACACATTGAAACAACTTCAACAGTTAATTACAATTAGGCTTAGGCCCATATAAAATCTTAAATCTAACAAATAGAAATCTAAAACAAAACAAAAAATTTGAGAGTGTGTTTCTATTGGCACCTCAATTTTCACTTATTCTCAATGATGACTTTTTTTTTAAGGGGTGAATCTCCATTTCGTACCCTGAATATGACAAAATTTCGGATTCGGTACAGTGTTCATTTTAACTCCCAAAACATGTTTTTATAGTTAATTCGTCACTTTTATAATGTACGAATTCATGAATGCTGTCAGTTTTATAGTCTATGAATTCATTGATAAAATACCAGCAATTTTGCCTTACCAGCGATTTCACTGGTAATTTTTGAATGAATTAGTTAATACTAAACATGATGAATTTGCTGGAAAAACATGTTTTGGGATTTAAAATGAATAATGTACCAAAACCAAAACCCATTTGCAGTATCATACCATGTACAATGTAACAAAACCAAAACCCATATGTGTCGTAGGAACACATTTAAAATGAACAATGTACCACAACCAAAACCCATTAGATAGAGTATGGCTTTCTAGGAATATCACATGCTTAACAAGAAATCCCTTTGGGGATTTTCTTCAAACATCCAGTGAACAAGCTGATTTCGTGTGTCGCGATGAGGGTCGAAATGGGGGTCGTAGGAACGCGACCCTATATATATTTGTCATATTGTTTTATTTGACTTGTCTATGTAATTTCTCAATTTTTCAACTCCAACCCACTTGTTGATATTTAAGTTGAATTTTAAAATTATGAATGATAAAATCATGGTTTCAAGTATATTTACAATCAACTTGGTATCATTCAAAATTGAGTAGAATATTCAATGTGAGTTGAATACATAGACAACTTGGTGGGTTTGCTAGAGTTGGCACATTAACACTTAGGAATTTTATGGACTATGGGATAGGTGAAAGCAATGAGCCTATGTAGTGACAATCAGACATATTTTGTGGACTTGGGCAATCACACTAGAGGATGCATAGACCCCCATTCCACAAATATCTACGTAGACCCAACAAGTAGTGCACCTACACACACACATATCAGGCCAAACAAATAAATAGGGGGACAACAAAGTATGGCTTTCTAGGAATATCACATGCTTAACAAGAAATCCCTTTGGGGATTTTCTTCAAACATCCAGTGAACAAGCCTATTTATTTTATTGGGTCGTAAGCAACAGATGCTTAACATGTAACACCTTTGAGCTTTTTCTTCAAACACAAAGTGAATAAATTTCTGCATAATAAATCTGTTTTTCCTTCTTCAAATAAACATAAATAAAATCGTAAACATTAATAAAAAGGCATAGAAAATACATCAAAAATATAAACTATGATGGAAAAAAAAAAAAAAGAAGAAATGTTTAAAGGTGATAATTTCATAGCTATAAAATTTAAAATTAAAAAAATTAAAAAAAAAAGAAAAAGAAAAGTAATTAAGGGTTGCTGATTTCTTACCTGAGAGAGAGAGAGAGAGAGAGTGAAGATGAAGATCGAAGTCTGTCGAGGAAGACGTGTGTTTGTGTGTCGTCCGAACGCAGAGGGCAGAAGAAGAAGATGAAGGAAGAAGACGAAAGAGGGTTTCGTCGCCGTTGTCGAAGAGGAAGAGAGTGAAGAAGAAGACGAAGATCGATCTCGATCTGTCGAAGAGGAAGAGAGTGAAGAAGAAGACGAAGATGGAAATCTCAGCCGTTCGAACGCAGGGCAGAGAGTGAAGAAGCAGACGAAGATCGAACTCAGATCTGGTTTTTTTTTTTTTTTGGTACGGGGAGGCGTTTGCAAATAACGAAAATTCGTTATTTTACAATCGATTGTACCGCTACACCCGATCTGGACCGCTGATCTGCGCAAAATCCGACGGCTGATTTCGTGTGTCGCGATGAGGGTCGAAATGGGGGTCGTAGGAACGCGACCCTATATATATATATATGGGAAATGTTCAGCAACAAACATTTTGGCAAAACATTTTTCAAAACATGGGTTAGAGGTTTTGGAATGGGCTGATTTTTGGTGAGGATGATCTCTACGGTGAGGAGATCATCATCACCAAAAATCAGCCCATTCCAAAACTTCTAACCCCATCAAAAATGATTTACAAAAAATGGACGGTCCACGATTTTTCAACTTGTAAACTGGGGCTAGAAGTTTTGGAATGGGCTGATTTTTGGTGAGGATGATCTCTATGGTGAGGAGATCATCCTCACAAAAAATCAGCCCATTCCAAAACCTATAACCCATGTTTTGAAAAATGTTTTGCCAAAATGTTTGTTGCTGAACGGGACCCTATATATATATGGGTCCCGTTCAGCAACAAACATTTTGACAAACATTTTGGCAAAACATTTTTCAAAACATGGGTTATAGGTTTTGGAATGGGCTGATTTTTGGTGAGGATTATCTCTACACCGAGGAGATCATCCTCACCAAAAATCAGCCCATTCCAAAACTTCTAGCCCCAGTTTACATGTTGAAAAATCGTTGACCGTCCATTTTTTGTAAATCATTTTTGATGGGGTTAGAAGTTTTAGAATGGGCTGATTTTTTGTGATGATGATCTCCTCACTGTAGAGATCATCCTCACCAAAAATCAGCCCATTCCAAAACCTCTAACCCATGTTTTGAAAAATGTTTTGCCAAAATGTTTGTTGCTGAACATTTCCCCATATATATATATATATATATATATATATATGGGTCCCTATCCGTGGCCAACAGTTTGGCAAACATTTTGGCAAACACTTTTTCAAAACATGGGTTAGAGGTGTTGGAATGGGCTGATTTTTGGTGAGGATGATCTCTACGGTGAGGAGATCATCCTCACCAAAAATCAGCTCATTCCAAAACTTCTAGCCCCATTTTACAAGTTGAAAAATTGTGAACCGTCCATTTTTTGTAACCCATTTTTGATGAGGTTAGAAGTTTTGGAATGGGCTGATTTTTGGTGATGATGATCTCCTCACCATAGAGATCATCCTCACCAAAAATCAGCCCATTCCAAGACCTCTAACCCATGTTTTGAAAAATGTGTTTGCCAAAATGTTTGCCAAACTGTTGGCCATTGATCGCTACCCTATATATATATATATATGGGTGGGGTTCCTTCGACACACATTGCGACAACGTTTTTGTCTTATATGGGCAAAAAGATTTGGAATGGGCTGATTTTTTGTGAGGATGATCTCTGTGATGAGGAGATCATCCTTGCAAAAAATTATCCCATTCCAAAACTTCTAACCCCATCAAAATTGATTTACAAAAATTGGACTGTCTATAATTTTTCAACTTGTAAACATGGGGCTAGAAGTTTCATAATGAGCTGATTTTTGGCAAGGATGATCTCCTTACCATAGAGATCATCCTCACAAAA
Organism: Akebia trifoliata; assembly: GCF_017979445.1. Classification (NCBI taxonomy): domain Eukaryota; kingdom Viridiplantae; phylum Streptophyta; class Magnoliopsida; order Ranunculales; family Lardizabalaceae; genus Akebia; species Akebia trifoliata. Next base: position 21,904,131 of record NC_141389.1, read on the forward strand.
AATCAGCCCATTCCAAACATTTTTGCCCATATAAGACAAAACACGTTGTCGCAATGTGTGTCTACGGAACCCGACCCTATATATATATGGGGGGTGTTCAATAGCCAACTTTTTGGCAAAACATTTTTCAAAACATGAGTTAGAGGTTTGGGATTGGGCTGATTTGTTGTGAGGATGATCTCTACGGTGAGGAGATCATCCTCACCAAAAATCAGCCCATTCCAAAACTTCTAACCCATGTTTACAAGCTGAAAAATCATGGACCGTCCATTTTTTGTAAACTGTTTTTGATGGGGTTAGAAGTTTTGGAATGGGCTGATTTTTGGTGAGGATGATCTCCTCACCGTAGAGATCATCCTCACCAAAAATCAGCCCATTCCAAAACCTCTAACTCATGTTTTGAAAAATGTTTTGCCAAAAAGTTTGCCATTGAACACTACCCTATATATATATATATATATATATGGGGGTGGTTCAACGACCATATGAGAAAACATATGAAAAAACTTTCGTTTTTAAAATAAGAGTTAGAGGTTTTGGATTGAGCTGATTTTTTGCAAGGATGGTCACTATGATGAAAAGATCATCCTCACAAAAAATCAGCTCAATCAGAAACTTCTAAATCCATCAAAAGTGATTTACAAATTAGTGATAAAAAATTGGTAAAAAATCGACGGTCCACATTCTAAATCACTTTTAATGGGGTTAGAAGTTTCATATTGGGCTGATTTTTTTTTTGGATGATCTTCCCATCATAGAGATCATCCTCACAAAAAATCAGCTCAATCCAAAATTTCTAACCCATATTTTAAAATTTTATTAAAAACGAAAGTTTTTACATATGTTTTCTCATATGGCCCTTGAACCTGACCCTATATATATATATATATATAATATATATATATGTTAGTCACAGTTTGAAACATCACATTTAACTATAACTTTTTTTTATTATTAATAACATATTTTTATAGAAAAATTATTTTTTCTCTTAATTCAATTACATTATTGAAAGTTTTACCAATATAAATATCTAATATATTTTCATCATCGTCGGATGACGAATTCAAATTGTATCAACAAATCCATCTACATCACTATCGGAATCATTTTGTGTTACAACATTAGGTTGAGTTGTACCGTACGCAACATTATGATCTATATCAGCATTTTGATATTGATTCGAAAAAACCTAGGCCCACCTTGACCATAATTTGATTAATATGTTACAAAATTTTCATGTTACAGATTGAAAAAATAAGAGCTTTTAACTTTGCATATGTAATTTCTGATGAAGTAGATAAAATTCGTATATTTCCACTAATATACGTGATACCTTCAACGTAATTTTTATATCGACAAATAATTACTCTTGAAGACATTTTCAATGTAATTGTGAGAGAATGAAAAGTATGAGAGAATTAATATATATATACACATAGTCTAACAATAAAATAACGGTTGAAAAACAACAGCTAAATAACTATCGAAAAACAACAATTAAATAACGGTCGGAAAAAAAAATAATATAAATTTATTTTTAATTTTTTAATAAAAATTTGGCACTTGATACACATAGTCCAAAAGTTAAATTGCGGTCGAAAAACAATAGCCAAATAACTGTCGAAAAACAACGACTAATAACAATCGAAAAAATTAAAAAAATAATATAAATTTATTTTTAATTTTTTTAATCAAAATTCGGCACTTTAAGTGCCAAAAATTATATTAAAAAATTTTGGCACTTAAAGTGTCGAATTTCGATTAAAATTTTAAAAAAGAAAAATTCCGCCCTTTAACAACCAAAATTTTGATATATAAAAAAAATCGGTGCTTTATCAATCATTCTGATTTATAAAAAAAAAAAAAAAAGAAATAGTGCCATAGATGAATCAAATTATAAAATCCAAAAACAAGTTTGAATGGCCCATCCTTTAATCCATTTTCCTCCGACACATTTTTATAGAAGATCAATGATTCTCCCCTTGTAATAACATAGTCCTAAAGTTAATTGAGTTGACTCAAAATTGGATTTTGAGGTGACTTGAACAAAATTGGATAGAACCAACTCACCAAGTCAACCAAGAAAATCATCAAAATCAACTTGTCCATGAGTCAACTAATAGATTCACCAATTCGAGTTAAATCTACATAATGTTTTTAGAGAGATTATATTGCCACACAAACTGTAATTAATGCCACCCCAATTCAAATCACTAGAGATGAAGCACACATCTTGGGGAGGTGTTAGCAAAAGTTGGTGTGGCAATAGAAGTTCCCTATTTTAATGATGAAAAAGGAGATATTTCCAACAATGTGCACAACTTTTGACAAAATTCCAACTCCAATAAATTGTCCATTTTAATTCAAGCATGTTTTTCCAGTGAATTCATCATTTTCATAATCAACAAATTCATTGATAAATTACTAGCGAGATCACTGATATTTCACCAACGAATTCGTTGATTGTAAAAGTGACGAATTCATTGTTTTGAGAATTAAAATGAATAGAGTACCGGGCTTGGAATTTCATCATATTTAGTGCACCAAATGAAGATTCACCCAACAAAACAATTCATTTATTTAATATATTTTTATATTTGTATTATAAAAATAAATATAATTTTATTCTGACTCATTTCAATTGACTCGTAAATTATTAAGTCGGCTCGTATTAATAAACATTAAAGTTTTAAAACTATTGAGGTAAACCCGTGATACTAAAACTTAAGAATGCTAAAATGTAGCTTGAATCCAATAACTAGAAATTAACTAACCAGACTTAATTTGGTGAGTATATTGAACCTACCTATTGCAATTTTATTACAAAAACTCCCTTGCTTTATCAAGTTTGTCACGTGAGTAAACCTTAATTACTTTATGAATCAGACTAGCATAACTAACTTGGTTAGATTTCAATTTTTAAGGGTTGTTTGCTCCATATAGATTATTAAATTAGAAATCCAATGCCACAGTCATATAGATTTCATGGAACAAATCAGATTTAAAATAAAACATTTAAAAGAAAAAACCTTTTTGAACTTGATCGCACTTATTGAAAATGGATGGCTATCGAATTCCCAAATTTAAAATTAAAATTCAATGGTGAAAATTTATTCTTTTTTTAAATTTTTTAAAAACTCTTAAAATTTTGTCCTTTATAACCCTATGCCATGAAATCATGTTTTTAGATGTCACAAATTGATGAGGTTAGAATCCACTTCAAAATATGTTAAATAACAAATTTATCCCATAAATTTGACTTTTATGAGGTGGATCCTCACTCCAAGTTCTGGTGAGTAACAAAATTGATAAAGTGAGGTTTTATGGGTAACAAACTTCATAAAGTTAGGTTTTTATAATAAACATGTAATAGTTAGGTCTGCCGGGTAAATCTCTTTTGTTTTAAATTAGAGAGATCAATGGTTCAAATTGTCAAGATCGATAATACAAATCATTGAGATTAATTTTTAATCAAATTGTTGATCTTGATTTTTTATGAACATTGAGATTCATGAGTATAAAATATTGATCACAACATTAGAACATGAATCATTGTAATCAACAATTCGATTCATCAATCTCCATGATATGTAGGTGATGATGTAACACTAACAAGGGTAGATGGTTTGACCGTGTTTCGTGGAAGAATAACACGGATGTATCATTGAAAGTCAAAGTTGGTGGCTTAAGTTAACTTAAGAGAAAAGGATGGGCATGGGAATGGGGATCGGCTCTTGCTGCAGTAGTGATTCGTCACCATTTGCAATTAATTGAAATGGAAATTGGCCGTAGGATAAACAGACTAATCATCATCAAGTCAAAGTGACTCAGATGTGACAACACCGTACATTGAAATGAGGATAAAGAGGCCATTAATGTTGGAAAAACGAGTGATGATTTTCTAACTATAAAGTCTACACTCGGTTGTCGTGACATCGATATGGAGATATGTAGTTGTGTATCCCGAGGAAAAAGATTTATGGTTCTATGTCTGTGTCACAACAGGTGTGTATTGATCCAGAGAAGATTTTCTAGTTAGAAAATCATTATTCTTGAAAAGAATCAAATCCATAATTGAACCAAATTTTTTGCTTAATTGATCGGATAAGATCTGATTGGAATTTAATTATGTCAGACTGATTTTTATTATTAAATAATAATTAATTTAATTAATAAAATAAATTGAGTTGGAACAGTTGTATATGTGTGACAAATGTTCAATCAACTATTGTGTTGTGGGAGACAAATTCAACTACGAAAAACCTCTCATCATTTATGGTTTTATGGGTTACACCTCTCATCAAGTTATAGTGTCACATGATTCACTATATTTCTTTTATTTTTCATCTCCTCTAATTTTATTATATTTTTTTTCTATTCCTTTAATTCACTTTATTATTTTTCATTCTTATCCCTTTAATCTCAAAAAAAATTTCAATTTTATTTTCTTAACTTGAAAGAGGATGCCCCTCTAATTATATTATATATTTTTTTCAATTTTACTCTTTACCCCTTTAATTTATTTTATTATTTTTCATTTCTTACCCTTTTGGTCTCAAATTTTTTTAATAATATCCCTCCCATCAAAAATATTTTCACTATAGTAAATAAGAGATTTAGGGACGGCCACAGTCATCATTGTAGGCTAAAAAATGGTCACTATTACCTATAACGATGGTTAGTGTTCTCGTTGCCTAACGTCGAAGTTACATCAATGACTGTTTGTATCAAACGGCCATAAAAATATTAGTTAGGGGTGCAACTTAATTCAGTTCAAACTGAGAACCAAACCAATCCGTGAATTTTAGATTTGGTTGGTTCGATTTTAACTAAGTAACGGTTTGGTTTCGAGTTAAAAAAATAAGAACTGATGAGTTCGGTTTGGTTTTCGGTTCAGAGTTTGTAAATAACCAAACCAAACCGAGAACCGAACCAAAATTAAAATAAAATGTAAATTTTTTTCAAACCTTCCTCTATTATTTCTCTCTCTCGTCTCTACGACTGCAAGTTGCCTCTTAACTCCGTCAACGACGGTTCATCTCTCTTTCTCTTAAGTTGCAAAACATACCAAGTAACAATAGAAAGAGATGAGGGAAGTTCTCTTCAATCAGAAATGATGGCAACCCATGGAACCGAACTGAACCAAACCAAATTAAGGTTGGTTTGGGTTGGTTCGGTTCTAGACCAATTCGATTCGGTTCTAGTTCTCATATAATGGAACCGATCTAAATTGGTTCGGTTCTGATTTTGCTCTAAATCGAACCAACCCGAACCAAATTAGCTGTCGTCGTATGTGTTTTTTCCTGAAAGTATTTGGCGTAGAAAAGTTTTTTTGGGACACGATAGAGACGGGTCATTATGGCCGTCATATTAGGTAATTTTCTTTTAAAATAACTTTTTTAGAGAACCTGCTTCATGTTCAACGATGCATAACAAAACTTGCTTCATTTTGCTTGAGTTTCTCTACACATGATTGAGTCTTTCTCTTTCTTTGGCCGAGCTTCTTTGCAACTAATTAGTAGTGTTTGATGTCAATTCTTCCACTTCAATTTATCTTTGGCTTTCTTAGCTAGAGATTCAAAATGATGAGTTATCTTTAGAACTCTTGGTTCAAGGTACTGAGTATCTTCTTCGTGTTCTTCCTCCACCTCCATGTTTGAGTCTATCCAAACATGGAGTTTCAAACCAATGTAGAAAATGAAAATTTACGCGGTGGAAAATCTTATAGAGGAAATTAACATTATACATAGAGATAATTGTCATACCAACTTTTGGTGATATCACCCCAATACGTATGAAATAAGAATTTGCACACATATTGGTGTGCTCTTAGTAAAAGTTGATAGAACATCATCTCTTCTTCCCTTTCTTCTCTTATCCTCTTCTATCGTCTATGAAAAAAAATATAGAAAGTTTTACAAAAAAGAAAATTTGATGAAAAAAAAAAAAAAAATATATATATATATATATATATATATATATATATATATATATATGGATGGGAGCGGTTCGACAGTCCTAAAGTTTGCCAAGTTTTGTACCAAACATTTTTTATAAATCACTTTTGATGGGTTAGAAGTTTTGGAATAGGCTGATTTTTTGTGAGGATGATCTCTACGGTGAAGAGATCATCCTCACAAAAAATCAGCTCATTTTGAAACTTCTAAGCCTAGTTTACATGTTGAAGAATCGTGGACCGTCCAATTTTTGTAAATCACTTTTGATAGGGTTAGAAGTTTTGGAATAGGTTGATTTTTGGTGAGGATGATCTCCTCATCATAGAGATCATCCTCACAAAAAATCAGCTCATTCCAAAGCTTCTAATCCATATTTTGAAAAATGTTTGGCACCAAACTTGGCAAACTTTAGGGCTGCTGAACCGTCCCCTATATATATACATATATAAGGTTTTTTTGAAAAAGGGAAATTTATTGATGATACCAGTTGGTTCAATGTATAATACAAATAAACAAAACATATTTTTGAAAAAAAGATTTGTTTAATTTGAGAATATTAAAAAAATCTTATAATATTAAATATCATATCTTTGTTATAAGTAAATGTAATTAATTTTTTTTTTTTTTCATATAAACACCACCATTGTAACATGTTGCATGACCAGTTCAAAGTTTTATTCGCCTTTTCCACAAAAATAAAGGCTACATTCTCAATTTGGCTTTTTTTAGTAATCATTGTTCAAGGCATTTCATGCTTTTGATATATGATAGAAACGAAAATCGAGATCAACACATAGCTTTCTATGTCTGGTTTGGTTCACCAAAGTTGTTACATTTTGTCGGGGTTAATTCAGATCGTCGAAGAGAGATGAAGATGTTGGAAATTCTGACCTTTAAAATCGGGAGTAATTCAATGAAGGAAGAATAATAACTTATAGGCTCGAATCTGATTCGATTTCTTTTAGACAAATATTCTCCCCTACAGGTTTAACCACAGTACACAAGGGGCCAAGGAACAAATGCCTTCAGAATACAAAGAAGTTTACACTCAAGTTACTAAATTGGATTATGTATGGTCTGATTTAGTATAGAACACTTGGGAATAATAAAAAACTAAATATGCCAAGAGCTTAAGCTTAGAAAGAGAATAACACAAAAAATTTCAGTGAAGAAATTTGATTTTTGGTTGGCTTTTTATAATAATTTTTGTGACTATTGATAAAAAGCCATGATTTAATAGTCGTTAGATTGTGTCTGATCTGAGATCTAATGATTCAGATCGCATCCTATCGAAGGTATGTGTCTCATGCTTTTTAATCAATACATATTAGTTGAATCTGTACGATCTGATGGTTCTAATCGCATCCGATCAGTTTCCATTTGATCTAACGGATCCGATCATCCTCGATCGGATACGAATACAGACATTAAATCAAACATCTGAAGAACATTTATTAATATCACATACCTCACATCAACCATCAAATAAAATGCAGCAAAAACTAGTTAATTAAATATCAAAGAAAAGAGTGAGTGAATCAGAGATTTGTCAAAGAAATTAGGTATATTTTCGAACTAATTGAGAAATAACCAAATACAAATACTAAAATCTGTAGACTTGGAAAACTACGCAATCCAAACTAAATTGGGGATCTTCACAGAGGACTCGAACAAAAGCGAGAGAAGCATGCAAGACCCTAGATCTGACTGAAACAAATGATTAAATTGAAACTATGGTTCTTATAACCCTAAAACATTCCAGATTGAGATGGAAAAAACTAATCGAACTACCTATTTTTAACTTCAAATATTATCAATTTTTTTGATCTGGAGAAAAATAGTGCTTACGAAGAAAAGCTGGAGAAAAAGAGAGAAAATAGAGTCAAATTCTAGATTGAGATAGAGTATTTATTGTCGATTTCAAATATCATCGATTTTATCGATCTACGTGAGAAAATCAAGAGAGAGAGAGAGAGGGGTGAGGGTATTTTGATGGTGAGAGAGGTGGAGAAGAAGAGAAAACAAAAAGTTAAATTTGTGTAATAAAAAATTTGTCAAACTTATAATGACGGCCAGACAATATGACCATGGCTAAATGTGTTTATAGTAACATATAGGAAATGGCCGTCGCAAAAAATAAACAAATTCTATAATAGTTTTGTGTGTTAATCCTCCTATTAAACTATAGTTTCATGGGACCCACTTTATTTCTATTATTCTTCACATCTTCTAATTTTACTATATTTTTACTTTTATCCCTTAATCTACATTATTATTTTTCATCTTTTATCACTTTAATCTCAATTTTTTTTAATACCCTTCAAATTCTATTTTTTCCATTTTTTGGAAGACCCTTGAGAACAAAAGAGTCCAAATCTCCCCACGTGCAAAATGTTCCCAAGATACCTTCAAGAATGATCCCTTGTTTCCTTTCATACATTTCTTATTGATGGTCATTCTCATGCTTTTGGGTCTCACCAATTAAGACTGTCAAATGGCCAAAGAGTAAAAGTGCATGAAATTCTAGAGAATTCTCTTTAGGGGGTAAAAGGGTCAAAGTCTATTGGTTTTGGTTAATTTACCTTGAACTTGTGAGAAAAGGGCTTTAAAATGTGAAAATGGTGAGGGGTTGGTCCTATTTATAAAGATTAATAGGGTTTAGTAATATTCAAAAACTAAACCCAAATTAGTTGCACATGTTTTTACGTAACCAACATGTCGACGCAAGATCATCATAGAATTCACAGCCTTAGTGGGCTAGATGGGCATGGTTCTTTGTGAAGAGCTCTGGAGTGTAATGAATCTTCACAACTGTTCTATATATGTCCCTTTATGTCTCGTACTTTTATAAAAAATAAATAATTTAATTAGACCCAAATCTTAATTGTAGACATGAAATGTTCGTTATGAACCTCAATACAACATTGTTTGGAGTCAGCACCATTCTTTTTTGGAAATAGGTGTGAATGGGCACCCGAATCGATTTTTTGAAAATAATTTTTTCCATGGCATTGTAGTGACTCTCATTTGTTGGAAAGGACAAGGTCTACCTAAGATCTAGGTAAGGAGGTCCGGTTAGAAGAAGAGAAAGGTGTTAGGCACCCCATCCTCTCCACCAAAGGTGGTTACCTTGCTTGGCCATTTTATCTTGTGAAAACTTAAGAAAATAAATACAAAAATACGTGAGAATGTATGATAAGGGTGGTGTGTGCATTTGAGTGAAATGTCCCCTTAACAAAGGGTTTTGATTTCAAAGTGACATTAAGGGCATTCTATGAAAAAAAATAATCCATGTAGTCACATTACATTTATGAATATGAATGTAGGTTTGAGCTTTTAGAGAGACTCCATAAGGCCACAACCTTGATGCATGTATGCATGACTAAAAACTTGGTGTTTCACCCCATCAAGAGGGTGACACATTTCTTCATCATTGTCATGCATAAGTGAGTGTGTGCATTGTGTACAATATGATGCATGAAATTAAGGTAAAAAATGCTTCAACCCCCATCCTTTCGATTGAACCTTAGTCCAATCTACCGGGGATGTGAGAGGGTATGCATTACATCATAAGAGATTTCTAAAAAGAAAATAAAGTAGAGGGTTAGAAGAAGAAGATACAAGTTAAAAATAAATAAACTACATCTTAACCCCACCTTGTCCCTTGGTGGTCTTGAACCTTGAGAGATAGACTTGAGAGTTGAGTTAAATGGTTGAGGGTTGAGTGAGTTGAAATTATAAGATGAGAGGATGAGAGGATGAGTATGGATTTTGGTAAAATTTTAAGTTAAGAGATGAGGGCTTGAGAGCATAAATTGTTCATAGAAAATGAAGGTATTTATAGAGTTTTTGAAGAACTTTTGGGGATAAAGTGGTCCAACCCTAAGAATAAAGAATATGGACATGAGGCTTAGGTTATTTCTTTTTGGATTTTACATTTTTATGAGGGTAAAGATGACATTTGTGAAGAAAACTTAAAAGCATTCTTTGATCTTTGATTTTTTGGTAAATAAATGTGAGAGAACAAAAAGTACTTTTGGGAAGGTGAATAAGGGAGTGACATGTGTAAAGGTGGAGTGATAGGTAAAAAGTAAATCTTGGTTCATTTGTAAATAACACATAAAGTAAGGGTAGAAGTATATTTTTGAAATGGATCAATAGGAGAACAAAAGTACTTTTGAGAAGGTGAATAAGGGAGTGACATGTGTAAAGGTGGAGTAGTAGGTAAAAAGTAGACATTGGTTCATTTGTAAATAACACATAAAGCAAGGGTAGAAGTATATTTTTGAAATAGACTAATGAGAGAACAAAAGCACTTTTGGGAGGATAAGTAGGAGAATGACATGTGTAAAGGTGAAATGATAGGTGAAAAGTATACCTTAGCTCATTTATAAATAACACATAAATCAAGGGTGGAAGTATAATTTTGAAATTGACTAATAGGAGAACTCCATGTATGTATTTGAAGATCCTCACCTTTTGAGGGTATGATTGAAAGTTCTCTCAACCTTATGAATTATTACCAAAGACTAAAGTATCTTTTTGGTTTGACCACATCTTTTGAAAAGGGCATTTTTGAGTTTTTACAAAGGAGGAGTTGACATTCCAATTAGATAATGCATTGGGTATTGAGAGCTTATGAGAGATCAACATGTGTCATCTTTTGAGGGGGTGTGAGAGAATAGGCTTAGAATGAACTTAGTATTGGACTTAAGTGATGGACTTGAGTTATGAACTATGGACTTTAAGAATGGGCTAAAAGAATGGACTTGAATTTGGGTTAGAAGGTAAACTTTGTCTTGGGCTTAGGTTGGATTAGGAAATGGACCTTGGTTATGGTATGGGTGATGGATCGGTTAATGAGGAAGGGATATGGATCTGGGTTGGTTCATGATAGGGGGTAGGAAATTAGAGTGGATTAGGGACAAGGTTGAGCATACAAAATTATATGACATGATGCATGTATGCATGAATAATGATGCCAAGTGGCAATGCAGGCCCGTTGAAAGGCTTTAGTCCTAAATTGAAATCAATTTGAAGAAACATGAATTTTCTTAATGGGTTCGTGCAAATTGGGGTGTCTACATTAATAAATACGAAAATAATGAATAAATGAGAAATATGCATGCATCGTGTCAATTTAGGGAAATAACCATATATTTATCCTTAAATTCTTTGTAAATCGGGCTTTAGTAACAACTTTTTAGGCCCTGATCAGGACATCTGTAGAGACCCCATTTTTGTACTCGCTTAATTAATCAACTGTTTAACTTGATTGTTGATATTTCTGATGATGGGCGAATATTGTAAGGTTTTTATTTGTCACTAGATATGAAATTATTATTTTAAGACAAAAAAAATTTTATGAAAAAATTATCCAAATGACCAAAATACCCATAACGCCAAAATACCCTTAAAAACTACATAAGCTTATAAAAACCCTTTTGAATACATAAATTGACAGTCTAGAATTAAATAAACTATTTTACCAATTTTTATAAAATTTGACAAAATTCTCAAAATGCCTATCGTAGGGCCTACACTCATTTCACATAAATTTTTTTATAAATGACACAAACTAACATTTTCAATGATTTCTTTACAAAAAATTGATTTAGAAACATCTCAAGATATTAAAAAAACAACCTTCCAAAGAAAAAGTCCTCTTTGAGGGCAAATCGATAATTTTTTAATTTTAAAATTTTAAATTTTAAATTTTAAATCAATAATTTAAAATTTTAATAAATCAAATTAAATTTTTGAACAAATAAATCAAATTAATTAAGTCTATGGGCCTAATTTCAAGTGGCGGTCCACTTAATATTTAAAGAACCCTCTATGGCGAGATTCCTAAAATTTAAAAAGTGTATTCGCCATAAGTCAAATAATTGAATCAAAACTAGAACCACTTGAAATCTTATTAAAAATCACCTGGAGATAAATTTGAGATGGACTCTATTTAATAGAGACCTAATCTAACTCAACACTATCAATAACTTCTTTAAAAAGTAACTCTACCACCAAATCTTGTATGTCTTCATAAACCCTAAAAAAATGTCAAAAACTCCTCAAAACTCTTCAAAAAACTTAAATTTGAAGTCCCAATTTAATACCTACTTAATTTCCAACCCAAAAAACATCCAAAAAACATAAAAAATGCCCAAAAGAGTTAGAAAAATATTCTGATATTGCAAAAGAAATTATCATCTTGGAGTTGGAAAGCAGATTTTGAAGCGGATACAGACTGAGGGAATTTGCACAAAGAATACTCACTACAAGTCTCTGAGGGAACCAATCGTTGCAATCACTCAAGTAAATATATGTAATCTTTTTTATCTTTATTCTAGATTTAGGTTTTTTTTTTTTTGCAATGTAAATCTTTTAGAATAATAAAGACCAATTTTTGTCAGTCGGGATTGGTGCCTAACACCTTCCAATTTCATAACTCGATCCTTGTATCCATAATCTCTTCATAGATTTTTTTATTATTTGTTTATAGTTAAATTTTGATATTGTAAAATTAGGTGACAACTCCATAAATCTCTCAAATATATATATATATTTAAATACCTTAAAGCAGAGTAACAACTCCACTGGGGATATTTGAGGATCAAACTCGAAATTCTCAAAAATTATATTTGCAAAATTTATCCTAAATTTGTGACCTAGTTGGTATGTGACATTCTCCATGGTTGAAAATGACATGATATTGTCTTTTTTTGTTTGTGAAAGTGCTTGATATTTTAGTTTCCTATAATTTTTGGCATGTTAGTGGAGCCCATTTATTGAGTATTTAGAATTTAGTTTTTCATTTTTTGAGTTAAAAAAAGAGGCTTTGGATCATTTTTTATTCTATTTTTATGTTTTAAGGGCTTGTGTATCTTTGGTTTGTTATTTTGTCTCAATGATCTAAGATTTGAGATTTAAAAGAAAGGACAAGTTTTGTTTTTGTTTTTTTCCTTTAACCCAAGTATATTTTTTCTGAAGTGAGAGAGAACTTGATCACCTTAATGATGGGGAGTCGTGCGATTGTGGTTGGTGCAAAACAAGAAAAAAAAAATCCTGATAATATGACTCGCCAGGTGGCATACTCAATAGACTCCATGACATGGACAAGTTTGGGAACCATAGATATGTATGTCTCGGGATACACAATTCCCTCGGGGTACACTTTTTTATGGGGAAGTGCAATCGTGTATCACGAGACATACAAATCTACGGTTCCTGAACTTGTCAAGTCATGGAGTCGATTGAGTATGCCAGCTGGCGAGTCATATTATCAAGACACAAAAATAGAATCATGATAATCTAACTACCCCACGTGGCACACTCAATCGACTCTTGTGATGTGACAAGGTTTGGAGTCGCAAATACATATGCCTCGGGATACACAACTGCACTTTCCCATAAATATGTGTATCCCGAGGCGTACAGATCTATGACTCCCAAACTTATCTCATCAGGAGAGTCGATTGAATGTGCCACGTGGGGTAATCAGATTATCACAATTCAAAAAAAAAAAAGAGGGACTTGTATAGAGTCGAATGAAAGGTGAAAAGTTAAGGAGTTGCTATGCTTGGGAAAGAACGAGATAGAGTTAGGGAGTTGAGAAGTAAAAAATCCGAAGGAGAATAAGTTCTTTAGATAAGTTGCTGCTGCGTGAGTGGTGGGATGAAACAGGAGAGAGTTAGAGATCCATTGGTTGTTTTGGGGTTGCTGGAGTGCACTTAAAGTTTAAAAAAAAAATTAGAAGGGTGATAGAGGTCGTGCAACTCAGGGAGTGAGAAAGGAAAGGAGAAAAGGAAGGTGAGGTTCAGTTGTGCGCCAACAAGGAACAAAAAAAGAGTAGAGAAAGTGTGGGCATTGTCATCGGGCAGCAGATAAGAGAAAGAGTCCTTTCGGACTCTCTCACCTCTATGAGTGTTAGAACAGAGAGCTGACACAAAAACTAGAGAAAACATTTGTTATCCCCTCTCAATCTTGACCATTTGTATACAAATATCTCTCTAAGATCTTCAAATAGGGAGAGATGTCTCCATCGAACTCTCTCTCATCTATCTCAGTTGGTGAGAGGGTAGGACGTGTGCTGGCACTAATTAGAGATGAGGAGAGAGGGCTAGCTTCATGTGAAGAGGAATGCACGCGGCTGATGTGGCAAGGGTATAGATCATTTTCATCGGGATACAAAAGAAAAAGATGGGCGGTTCTATACCCTTATCACATCAGCTGCATGTATATTAAAAAAAAATCGTGATAATTTGACTTTCCCACGTGACACACTTAATTGACTCTTTCGATGTGACAAGTTTGGAAAGAAGCTATAGATCTGTATGCCTCGAGATATAATTTTTCCAGAAAATCATTTATCTTGTTACGTCAGGAGCATCCATTGAGTGTACCATGCGGGGTAGTCAGCTTATCACGACTCTATAAAATAAAAAATTATCAGATCTATCTGTTACAATGTTAACCACACAAATCCCAACCTTTATAAAATTAAATCTTGAATTGGGCCCACATCCTGTAACTCTCATCTAAATATCTGTAAACTCTCATCTAAATATCTATTTGGAATAGATATTTTGATTATATAAAGTGGATGGGTCCCACTCCATGTTTTCTTAAGTAAGGGGGCGTTCAATGGCCAACTTTTTAGCAAACTTTTTGGCAAAACATTTTTCAAAACATAGGTTAGAGGTTTTGGAATGGGCTGATTTTTGGTGATGATGATCTACTCACCGTAAAGATCATCATCACCAAAAATCAGCACATTCCAAAACTTCTAACCCCATCAAAAACAGTTTACAAAAAATGGACGGTCCACGATTTTTCAGCTGGTAAACATAGGTTAGAAGTTTTGGAATGGGCTGATTTTTGGTGAGGATGATCTACTCACCGTAAAGATCATCCTCAGCAAAAATCAGCCCATTCCAAAACCTCTAACCCATGTTTTGAAAAATGTTTTGCCAAAAAGTTTGCTAAAAAATTTGCCCTTGAACGCTACCCCTTAAGTAAAATTCTCACTAACATATTTCTGACCGCGTCAATTTGTGACATCCATATGGTGAGGCTAGCTTTACAATACTGTGACACCCAAAAAACATGGTCCAATGCCACTGGTTTGTAGACGAAATTCAATGATTTTGAAAAAATTTTATTGGGGAATTTAATTCTCAATTTGGGAGTTTGGTAACCTTTCATTTTTCACAACCTTGGATCTAAAAAAAAGAATTATTTGCAAATTTTATATTTTTCAATTCAAGCTTTTTTCATGAAATTTAAAAGATTATGACATTGGATTGTCGATTTGATGAATCATGTTGTTCTAATGACCCTTAATAAAATTTGAAATCATATTGTGTTAGTCAAGTTAAACTTGGTTCTCGCCCCCAGATTTATTGGGTAACATAACATACATAATAAAGTAACAGAATTTTTGCAAGAAAAGTTCAACAAATGGGTTTGCTCGGTAAGTCCCTCATAAAAAAATTGAATTGACTTTCAACAATCGATCAATCATCTTCATTGATCGATTTTTTTTGTTGAGATTTTTTGAAAATTCTCTTGATTAATTAATCATCGATTGACATATATTCTAATGATTATTAATCTTGATAGGTGTTTGAGGCTTACATTGCTAATTAATTGCATATTTGAGGTGGATTTTATGATACCTTGATTGATTGTTCATCTTTGATGTCATTGCATTATCTTGATTGATTACTATCACATGACGCTTGATAACTAGGCAGATCGATCCACATCGACCAACTTAAACCTGCAATGCTAGTCCAACCCAATAAAATCAACCTAATTGATGGAATATACTAATCCAAGCTAAATCATTTAAACTAGTTTGCCCAATTGAGAAATGAATCTAATCAATCCCACAAAACCAACTGGAGCAATTGGTTTAATAATCCAATTGAATCCCACCGATCGAATTAGTTTGCACCTAATCAGTTAGCCCATTTGCATAATTGCATTCGTTCATTCTTGTTGAATTAAATGCACCAATTGATTAATTGATTTGAACCATTCAATTTGACCCATTGGGTTAGACCAACAAAAGGAATCAACCCAAGTGGATAACCACTTCAATCCATTGGATCAAACTAGTTAATTCAAACAATTAACTTAATGATGCACATGGATCAAGAATCCATATCGAATCAATTAGGGCAATTGGTTCTAATTTATTGATTCCAACCAGTCTAATTTAGTGAATCAATAAAGGGTGAAACAAGCAAATTTTTGGACCCAAATCAAGTTAATGAATGCATCAATCAGAAAAAGATTGAAATGACTTGACATACTTTATTAATTAACGGTCAAAATTTGTTAATCAATTATAGGAAGGTGTCTTCAAATTAGAAAGAGTCAAGCTAGCCTGACACAAGTTAGAAAGATTTCGTTGGACTCCCATGGGTTACCAAATTGGCAATCTAGCACCTTAGCCTTCTATATTTCATGGAAAAGTCGGTTTTATGAACACTATAAGGTTTGATCTTAGGTGTTGAAAATGGACAGCCATTGAAATCTCAAATTTAAAAATAAAATTCGAGGGTAAAAATGGTGGGGCCTCTTATTAAAAGATTTTCTTTTAAAGACTTTAGGAGGATCAATTAATAATGGAAACCCCTAGAGGATTATTGTTGAGTGGATTTTTTATTTTGATCCTATAAGATAGAGGATTGAAATGGTACTCCCACACCTCAATACATGTCAAGTAAATCCCAATCCAATGAAATTAAATCCTAAATTCTCTCATTTTCATAATTTCCTTGGATTATGGCTTACGTGGCATGTATTGAGGTGTGGGAGGAGGGTTTCAATCCACCACCCTAGGTGTACATGATTTGGACTCTTTTATTTTTTTCATTTTATATCTTTTCTCAATTTAAATTTTCAACACGTAATGATTAATGAATGTATTCAATGTGTAAGGAACACGTGTACATGTCACACACATGATGCACTTGTCACACAATGCCGTAGGCTAAGGCATCCTCCAGTATATATATATAAATGTTAGAAAGCCAACGTGGGAGTTGGGAGTCAGAATTTTTCTTACGTGGGTTAAAAGTTTCAGATTGGGTTGACTTTTTTTTAGGATGATCTCTATGATGAGATCATATTTAAAATAAATAAATAAATAAATAAAATAAAAAATAAAAAATAAGCTTAATCTAAAACTTCTAACCCCATCAAAAGTAGTTTACAAGTTGAAGAATTGTGGGCCATTGATTCTTGTCATTAATTTGTAAATAATTTTTTTATAAGATTAGAAGTTTCAGAATGAGCTGATTTTTTGTGAAGATGATCTCTATGGTGTAAAGATCATCTTTAGAAAAAATCAGTCCAATCCAAAACTTTTAACTCGTATAGGCCAAATTGTGGTTCCCATTGTTGGCTCCGTTATGTTGGTATATATATTTCTAGAAATACATACAACCTTTAAAAATGATAGCTGAATATGATTTAAAATCTCGTTTGAGTCAACTGGGATTTTATTAAAAAAAATATTTTTTTGATTAAAATATGAGAGTTGTTATTGGCACCCCAACTTTTACTTATTACACTCCATCTAGAAATAAAGAAAACAAGTGAATATTTGAGAGCAAGTAAAAGTTGGGGTGCCAATAGAAGTTCTCATTTTTTTTTTTCTAGATTTTTGTTTTTGGGGTTCAGGATTTTATATGAGACTAATCATAATTTTAAACTATTAAAATAATTTGAATGAGTGCTATAATGTTTTGTAATCTTGAGATTATAATTTGGGCCAAACCTTTGTAACGTAGACTATCTGTGATCATGCAAATATATTTTAAATACCTCCATATGGTATTATTAGTATTTCCTATAATTTTATTAGTAATAAATATTGTATCTATATGTATTTCTCAGTAGTATTGTATTCATTTTGATGTTGATAGATATTATTTGGTTGATATTACCTACACATACACACGAGGTTTCATGGCACCATATTGTAATGTGCGTCATTGGTTACTTGATTTTCATAATGGACAACCTAGAGACATGAAGGAAATTTTCAACCATACATACGTTTAATTGAGCGGGCTTTCAAAGTTTTGAAGGCATGATTCCTAATGTTAAAGAGTATGACATCATACTCTTTTCCAACTCAGAGAAATATAGTGATTGCTTGCACAACAATTCATAATTTTCTTTGTAGAATTTTGATAATTGATTAACTTTTTCATCAATATTAACAAAGATATTCTTCTAAAAACAATTAATGGTGAAGATACTCATCTCGACATGGAAAAGCTATTTAGACAATCTGAATAAGTATTTATGAATACCTTATGAGATTAGATTGCAAATCATCTTAATCGTGCAAATATATGAAATGATGTTATTTTGTTATGTATAACAATGTTTATTTATAACTTTGATGGATTATATGACAATATTGATTTCAAAATTTTGATGGATTAATAATAATGTTAATTTCAAATTTTAATGGCATGTATGACATTATTATTTTTAATTTTTAATTTGTGGGGTTTTAAAAATAAAGAATAATTATTTAAAATCTGAAAAAATAGAATATTATGTTTTTTTTTTAAATGAATTGTATGTTAATTTTGTAAGAAATAGTATATTTTATTGTGTTTGATAAGAAACATGTAAATAATGCATAATGTGATTGTAAGGGTAAAATAGATAATTTTTTAACTTTCAATAATATGTAACAAACATGATTATGTGAATTTAACACTTAATTTTAATGAATTTAACACTATTTTGACATCTAAACTAATAGCTTTTTCAACACTTAAATTTAGAGCTTATAAGTTTTAACGTTTAAAGTCTTTTAACACTTATTTTTTTCAATTTAATAAAAATCCTCTTAGTCTTTAATTAGGGTGTGAAGAATTTAAGAAATTAGGGAGTAATAAGTAAACATGGGGGGTGCCAATAGGAACTCTCTAAAATATTTATTATCCCATTAAAATAAAACATCAACCTATCTTATCTTATAAAAACCTACATTCATTTTCATATTGTAAAATGCACGTAAATTATTATAATATTTTAAAAATAATGACATTTGACTATTAGAATTACAAAAAATTTATCATTTGAAACGATAAATTATCCTTGAAATTTTCTCATTTGTTGTTTGTGGCATTTAATAAAGCATATATTTTTACATGGTGATATAACGTTACTTTAAGATTTTGGTAATTAGTTATGCCCTTGTAGTTGGATATGGAGGGTGTTTACAACTATGCGGCATTGGATTCTCGAATTAATAACTTTGCGACTTATAATCCTTAAAAACTAACAAAAAAAGGTCCAAATTAAAATATAAAAGGGTTAAAAGATAAATAAGAGCATTCTATTTTAATTGAATTGCAAAAAAAAAAAAAAAAGATTTTCTCTTGTATGAAATGAATGCTCTCATTTTGAACTTCTAGCCAAAAGATCATTATTTTTCTTCGAAGTATGTCGTCTTCGAGCTCTAAACTTCTATCGTGTTCTGCCAAGCAAATCACCTACCCAAATAATTAACCTTACCAGTTGATCATATTCATTACAATCCACTCCATGCATGCTTGGATGGTCAAAAGAATCGAATGGATAGTTAAGGAAATAAAATGAATGGCTAATCTCATCCATCGGTAAGATTTTTGCTAGATTACTGGGTATGACCAATTGAACAAGAATTTGGAAACCGTTTCACATGATAAGGAACAAGATTTATTATTATTTTTTAAATATTGAGTTCAAGGAGGAGTTTATGAACGAAAGGATATCCCAAATATTCTTCAAAACATGGAGGGGCATGCTTAAAATTAAAAAAAAAAAAGGGAAAAAATATGACATGTACAATTACAATTTTAGATAAATTTACCTGATAGATCTATATGTTGCATTTTTATTAGAAAAACTCCATTGGAGTTGTGACAACTCCAAAGGAACCTTACTTTATCAAATTTGTTACTCAACGAAACTTGCAAGGGACCCACAACATCTTAAAGGATAAATACATAGAAAAATGCTTTCTCTACTAATTTAGTACGAAAAGTTTTTTGCGTTATCTTGTGGCATTGAAAAATATAATCCAAAGACTCAGGGTTGTAGATGAAACTTAAAAAAAAAAATTAAAAAAAAATAAATTTTCAATGTTAAATATTAATTTTAAATTTAGGAGTTCAATAACTGTTCATTTTCAAAACCTTGAATCAAGTCCAAAATAATTGTTTTTTAATTTTTTTGTTTTTAATTTGAGTTTTTCCCAAGAGGATTGTGGTGTTGGATTGTCAATGTGGTGATCCATGTACTAAGGTTAGCTTGGCTCGAAGTTATAATATCCCCAATTCGTTAAATTAAGTACCTATACTATGTCTTGTCTGCTCTCAAAATCAATTCTCTCCCCCAAATCATTGTTAGGGTCACATGGTTACATTGACAATCCAACACCATTATCCTCTAGATTTGATGGTAAAACTCATATTTTAAGATAAAATAAAATAAATTTTTGAGTTGAACCATGATTATTGGAGAGATAGTAGATGTTGAGAGGAGAATGGATGCAATGATACTTGATTTTAAAGATTAAAAGTATCATAAGTATTCAAATCTTACTAAAGGTAATCGAGCTTAAATAGACAAACATCACGACACACTAGATTTTAGGGAAAAATTCAAATCCAAAAAATTAAAATTCAAAAAATCAATTTTCTAGACTTTAAATCCACAATTTTGAAAATGGATGGTTACCATACTCCCACCGAACTCATAAATTTAAAATTAAAATTCAAAGGCGAAAAATAAACTTTTTTTTCTTGAAACACAAGGAGAGCTCAACTACCCTTACTCAGATTTGAAAAGTTAGTAAGTTAACAAGGCTAGTCTTACTCTTTTGCAACTCCACGCCTCTAAGATACATGGGTAAGTGATATATTAAAAAAAAAGAAGATTATTTTAATTTAAAAATATAGTTTTGAGATGCCATAAGGTGAGCTCAATGATCCTTATAAGATTTGAAATCTTACTAAATTAGTAAGATTAGCCTTACTCTTTTACAAATCACACGCGCCTTGAAGGCGCCTCCAAGTCGTGGGTAGGTGGAGAATAAATAAATAATATAAATAGAGGGGTCCCTATCCGTGGCCAACAGTTTGGCAAACATTTTGGCAAACACTTTTTCAAAACATGGGTTAGAGGTCTTGGAATGGGCTGATTTTTGGTGAGGATGATCTCTACGGTGAGGAGATCATCCTCACAAAAAATCAGCTCATTCCAAAACTTCTAGCCCCATTTTACAAGTTGAAAAATCGTGAACCGTCCATTTTTTGTAAACCATTTTTGATGATGTTAGAAGTTTTGGAATGGGCTGATTTTTGGTGATGATGATCTCCTCACCATAGAGATCATCCTCACCAAAAATCATTCCAAAACTTCTAGCCCCATTTTACAAGTTGAAAAATCGTGAACCGTCCATTTTTTGTAAACCATTTTTGATGAGGTTAGAAGTTTTGGAATGGGCTGATTTTTGGTGATAATGATCTCCTCACCATAGAGATCATCCTCACCAAATATCAGCCCATTCCAAGACCTCTAACCCATGTTTTGAAAAATGTGTTTGCCAAAATGTTTGCCAAACTGTTGGCCATTGAACGCTACTCTAAATAGAGTTAAATGGTGTATCTCATCCGAGACGAGTTCGATCCAACCCGTCTCTCGTCCATGGCCGACACGAGACGGCAAACCGAGTTTCAAAACCGTGTCTGAAAAGATTCTAAATAATACAAGTTGATTAGATGTTTCCAGAACAGAAAGTAAAGACTTTCCACACCGTCCTAAACTTTTAGATCCAACGGTTGAGAAGCTCTAGTAGCTCATAGAACATTCTGGAAACTCGCTAATAAAACCCTATATAAACGTTGCTACGCCTCCTTCCTTACCAATTAGAAACCCTAAAGTTGCAGTTTTTCTTTCTTTTGTCTCAATTTTTTTCTTGTTTAGATTCAAACAAAGAATGGCTGGAAAAGGTGATGGTCCAGCGATTGGAATAGATCTTGGGACGACCTACTCATGTGTGGGAGTTTGGCAACACGATCGTGTTGAGATCATAGCGAACGATCAAGGAAACCGAACTACTCCTTCGTATGTCGCCTTCACTGATACAGAGCGTTTGATTGGTGATGCAGCGAAGAATCAGGTCGCCATGAACCCAATCAACACTGTTTTTGGTAAGTTTTAAGCTTTCGATTCAAATCTCGTGCTTTGTGGTTCAATAATTCAACATTAGATTGGTTTTTATGCGATTCAAGTGTTTTAAAAGATCATAGTAGCTTTAGTTGTTGTTGAATATCTCAGATCTATGTTATCATGGTAGATCTGAAGCTTAAAAGGTCTTATCTTATCTGATTCGCTTATTTTGAATCAGATCTGAACTTATCCTAGTTTTTAGTATTATTTTACAATTTAAAGCCTTTTTTCCTTAGCTCGTATTCGAGATCTGTATTATACTTCGTATTTACGATGTTTTGATATGAAGCTTACGTGATGCTGTTCCTTGTTTTCTCTTTGAACTTTCGAGCCTTTTTTGACATTCTTCTTGCATATTAATCAGATCTGTCTTTTTCTACTTAGTTGTTTTCTGATGGTTTTAAATCTTGTCCGGTGCGGACATACAAGTCAATGTATCGGACGAGGTTTAAAACCCAGTTTCATTCTTCTCATTGTTGAACGAGACATCTCAAACGTATTGGAAAACTCGTTCGAGACGGCTCGGTCTTGATTCACGGAAGAGAGTTTTAAAACCATGTTTCTGAAGCAATCTCCACCAATACCGAGTTGACTCGGTTTAAAATTGCTTATGTATATTTATGTTTCAAATTTTATAATAAAAAAATAAATTACAAACCTGGTTGACTTGGCTAAGTTTTTATTGACTACTGGCATATTTGATATTTTGTAAATTAAATATTGGCCGAGTCAATGTGAAGTATAATTGTGATGTCAAAATCACGCTCGACCACTAACAATAATGTTTTTTTTAAATTGGGGTGCAACAACTTTTCCTTGTTGCACCCCAATTAAAAAAAAAAAAAATCAATTGAACTCCTTTTTTTTTTTAGATTTTTATTTACTAGATTTAGGATTATATGAGCTTAATCCTAAAGCTTCGTAACTTTGAGGAGGTAATCTTGAACCAAACCTTTGTAATGTTGTTGTAATCAATAAAATGCTTTTATTGATAGCTAAATGATGTTTTGTAATATTGAGATTATAATTTGTGGCAGACCTTTGTAATGTTTGAGGAGTGTGTTTCAATCTTTTAATTAGGGTGTGATAAATAATTTAAGAAATTTGGGTGTAATAAGTAAAATTTGGGATGCCGATAGCAGATCTCTTTTTTAAAACCATGTTCTATATAATGTTTATTTATTTTATATTTTGGATTGTTTTCTAAATGTTAATGCATTTTTTCAGATGCGAAGCGTTTGATTGGTAGGAGGTTCAGTGATACCACTGTACAGGGTGACATGAAGTTATGGCCTTTCAAGGTCATTCCAGGCCCTGGTGATAAGCCCATGATTGTGGTCAATTACAAGGGTGAGGAGAAGCAATTTGCGGCAGAGGAGATCTCTTCCATGGTTCTCATAAAAATGCGTGAAATTGCCGAGGCTTATCTTGGTTCTACTATAAAGAATGCTGTTGTCACTGTCCCAGCATATTTCAATGACTCTCAACGACAAGCTACAAAGGATGCTGGTGTCATTGCTGGCCTCAACGTAATGCGAATAATCAATGAACCCACGGCCGCTGCCATTGCCTATGGTCTTGATAAGAAGGCAACGAGCGTTGGTGAGAAGAATGTTCTCATCTTCGATCTTGGTGGTGGTACTTTTGATGTCTCTCTCTTGACAATCGAAGAGGGTATCTTTGAGGTGAAGGCTACTGCAGGAGACACCCATCTTGGAGGGGAGGATTTTGATAATCGGATGGTGAACCACTTTGTGCAAGAGTTCAAGAGGAAACACAAGAAGGACATTAGTGGGAACCCTAGAGCTCTCAGGAGGCTGAGGACATCTTGTGAGAGAGCGAAGAGGACACTGTCGTCCACTGCTCAGACCACTATTGAGATTGATTCTTTGTATGAGGGTATCGACTTCTACACCACCATTACCCGTGCAAGATTCGAAGAGCTCAACATGGATCTTTTTAGGAAATGTATGGAACCCGTTGAGAAGTGTTTGAGAGATGCTAAGATGGACAAGAGTAGTGTTCATGATGTTGTTCTTGTTGGTGGATCAACTAGAATTCCCAAAGTCCAGCAGTTGTTGCAGGATTTCTTCAATGGGAAGGAACTTTGTAAGAGCATAAATCCCGACGAGGCCATTGCCTACGGAGCTGCCGTCCAGGCTGCAATTTTGAGTGGTGAAGGCAATGAGAAAGTTCAGGATCTTTTGCTCTTGGATGTCACTCCTCTCTCCCTTGGTTTGGAGACAGCTGGTGGTGTGATGACCGTGTTGATCCCAAGAAACACCACAATTCCCACAAAGAAAGAGCAAGTCTTCTCTACCTACTCGGACAATCAACCTGGTGTGTTGATTCAGGTTTACGAGGGTGAGAGAACGAGAACAAGAGATAACAACTTGTTGGGCAAATTCGAACTCTCTGGCATTCCTCCTGCTCCACGAGGTGTTCCACAGATCACGGTTTGCTTCGATATCGACGCCAATGGTATCTTGAATGTGTCGGCAGAGGACAAGACCACGGGGCAGAAGAACAAGATTACGATCACTAATGACAAGGGAAGGTTGTCAAAGGAAGAGATTGAGAAGATGGTAGAGGAGGCTGAGAAGTATAAGTCAGAGGATGAGGAGCACAAGAAGAAGGTGGAGTCCAAAAATGCTTTGGAGAATTACTCATACAACATGAGGAACACTATTAAAGATGAGAAGATTGGGGCCAAGCTTGACCCAGCGGACAAGAAGAAGATTGAGGATGCTATTGAGCAGGCGATTCAGTGGTTGGATAGTAATCAGCTTGCGGAAGCTGATGAGTTTGATGATAAGATGAAGGAATTGGAGAGTATCTGCAACCCAATTATCGCGAAGATGTATCAGGGAGCTGGTGCTGACATGGGTGGTGGCATGGAGGAGGATGGTCCTCCAGTTGGTGGTAGTAGTGGTGCTGGTGCTGGTCCCAAGATTGAGGAGGTCGACTAAGTAAGTGGGTATGGGGATGATGATGATGGCTCGGTGGTAATTTCATCTGTCTTAGTTATAATCTACTCCCCCAACACGTTTTAAGTTGGGATTTTGATTTTTGATGATGGCCTTTATTATTAGTTTGCCATCGAATTTGGTTATGTTAATTGCATTCTGTTTTGTTGCTTTAATTGTATTTTATATCTATTGAACCGCTTTTGGCGGTAAAACGTACTATTTCGACTTCTGTATTATGCTGTGCTTTTTGCTGCCCTTGGCTACTACTATTGTTTGTTTCAACTCCCTAGATTTAAAACAAAAATGTGTTTGTGAGTTATATTAGTGTTTAGCTCTCCTCCATGTGCAAAATTCTGAAGGGTATTGAGAGGCAGCTGGCTGTGCCATGTGCATCCTATAACCAAAAAGAATGCCATATAAATTGCATTTTGATAGGAATTTACAAAAATTAGTTTCTTAAACAAATTCACTACTTAATTATTTAATGAATCCCCTCCCTACCTAGTTCCTCCCTTTTTAGCGGAGTGCATTGAATACCCTTGTACTTGGAGAGATGTTTTTCAGTCCGGGGTGTGGAAGAGTCTCAAGTGAGTGATGCGAGCCAGTCATTGCCTCCTTCTCTAGTTCAATGTTCTATATGAGGGAGGGAGGCGACGAAACAATCAGTGGGTGGGATAAAGGGATCTCGATTCAATCCCATACTTCCATCGATCTATTTATCTATCTGGTGGTTGGAGAATGCACAGAATGGTAAGCTTATTAAGAGTGTTTTAATCCAGTCACTCATATGTTTTTCCCAACACAACACTTATTTTTAAAATCATTCCCCCTCATGTTTTTCCCAACACAACACAACACTTATTTTCGAAACCATTCCCACTGTTTACAAGGGAAATAACTACCTTTTCTCACGTAACCCATACATTCTAAAACAACTCGTGAGTTGTGATCCTATGTTCCTTACCTACCAAAGCTACAATACTCCTTTTTCAACATATTGGCATGTAACAAATGTGGAGGAGTCTTTACCATCCTCCATCCTCCATATATGACAATCAAAATGACATGGAGTACTGTTGCTTTCCTTGTCATGAATCACAATGGCAAGGAATGAAATGCAATTGGTCGAAGAAGATAATTAAATTCTTTTTATTTTTAGAAAGAGGAGTGCAAAGTAGTGGAAGAAGAAGAAGAAGAAGAAGGTGCTCTGGATTAAAAGAAAAACTATAATCAAGTTAAGGAAGACGTGGAGAATTAAAAGAAAATGGTTGATGGTGATGGAGTGCAATATTTTTGTTTTTATCTTGTTTTTAAGTGTAATTGGATGTTATGAGCTGTAAGGAGGATTTTTGTAAGTAATGGTTGATCCCTTTAAAATTACAAGTATAAAAAGGACAAAAAAAAAGTGAAACATATAAGAATATAAATCAATATGGATTCATGTACAAATTTTAATTAAACCAATCCTTTTGGCTTCATTGACCTCTCTAACAGAGGTTTAGCCCAGAAGCATCACAACAATATTAAAATAAAAAATAAATAAAAAAATAAGAAAGATGAGAGAGAGAAAAATCATCTTTTTTTATATTAATCTTGATCTGAAACTGACAATTTCTCATTACAATCTTGAAACTAAGAAATAAAGAGAAAATATGAAAACCTAAAACTAAAAGAAGTGAAGAAGAAGAGGTTGATGGCTCTTATCTGGTCTCTTGTTTATAGAGATCAGATTAGGGTTTCTAGGTTTCAAAAATTTTCCATAAACAAAATAACCTCCAAACCCTACTTCAATATGAAGTATTTGTAGCCACCAAGCTCTTGCACAAATCTTGAGAAATTATTAACTGACACTACCGCACCGTGGTTGGTCCCCACTACGCCGTGGTCTATGTGGGCCCAATGGGCCAGTATTTTGGTCCTTTATCTTGTTTCGGATCTTCGATCGTAGTCAATGCTTCAGATTCTTCTGATTCATTTTCGAAAATTTATGACTTTTTCCTATTACATATAAATAATCGCAATTAAGTCAAAAATACATAATTTAATTAAAAATAATAATTATTATGGACTAACAATGAATTATATATTATTAGAGGATTTAGTGTATAATTTACTTATAAAGTCTATGTAATTAAGACTCTAGATATCACTTTTTAGACCCTAATCACCCTTAAACCTATATTTTGCTAGTCCCAAGTAAAACTTAAGTAAAAACTAAATTACAAACTACTTTCGTAGGTTACACGATTGCATTTAGCGAATGCAGCAAGCTCTCAAATCCTTGGGTTATCCTTAATGGACAAATTTGACTCGTGAGCCTCCAACCCAGTTTTCTGAAATCAAAGCTAGTCAGTTTAATCCCCAGATGGGAAGTGTCACACAATGCTTGAGTAATGACACTTTTAATTCACTTCTTTGTTTAGAATTGATGTAGTCTATCCCCTTAGTACAATAGGGTACAACGGGACAAGATCTTGCTTAGGGGTAATTCAAATTAGCTTTGCCTATTGAGTTCAATGAGACCTTAGGTCAAGTCCAACCGGATTTTAATTAATTTTGACTTATTGTGAATTCAATTTTCTAATAGGACAAGAATTTGGTGATGAAATCCGATTCTTATCTTACTGTACCATCTTTGTAAGGGTGCCCTTTTTTACTATATGCAATTATTTTATTCCAAAGCCAATACAGAAACTTATTCGAGCTGTAGATGATGATAAAATAAAGAACAAAAGAAAATCTTGACAAGTAATGGTTGAATTATAGAGACAATGTTAATCTAAAGTTATTTTTTTTCTATTTCCAATCCAATTCAATTTTAACAAGTGATTTAAAAACAGTTTGTAAGAGATAATTAATCTAAAATAAACTATTAAAATAAAAACTTAAGAATATGAGAGAGAGGTGACGATCAATTGGATCTACCTTCACAAATTTTATCAGTGAATTCTGGTTCTCTATTTATCTCGATCAAAAGTATGTAATAGTTTAGGCCGAGATTATTAGGTAAACATTAACTATTCTTTGTGGAACATGGTTTTTCTTGAACTTATCAAAGAAAGGGATCATCAAAACTTTTGAAACAATTAATATTCAACCTAATAATAAATACATATGCTATTACAATAAAACTATTAAATCATTACGAGAATAGTAAAACACTGACAAATCTTGCTCAGGTTTCCTCAACCGATCTACCGGAGGTTTAGTCAATAGTCATCGCAAGAACAATAAAGCTAAAATAAAATAAAGAAAACATTGAAAGAAAAAAGAGATGAGAGAAAGAAGTTATCTTTATTGCTTGACTTGAAATTGATAGAGCCTCCTTACAACTTTCATAAAACTCAGAAAGAAAGAAAATAAAAATCTAAATTAAAAATAAGAAGAGAAGTTGACCTCTGGGGGAAATTGAAATTTTTTTGAAAGATAATATGCCCATTAGTCTAGTCTTCTATTTATAGAGAGACTAGATTAGGGTTTCTTGTAGAAATTAGGGTTTCGGAGACATTCCATGTTTACAAAAAATACTAAAAATAGTCTATTACGAATAGTATTCAGCCGCCAAGCTTCAGTATGAATTCGAGGTTAGATTTTCTTTGTTGACTACGCCGCCACCGTTGACTATGGCGTCGTGGTAAAGTTTTAGTTAATTGACTTGAATTTTGGTCCACGACTTATTTTGGATCATAGATCATAGTGGTAATTTCGAATTTTCCTGATTCGTCTTGAAATTTCGTGAATAATTCCTATTACACGTAAATAACAGTAATTAATTCTGAATTACATAATTTAATTGAAATCAAAGATAAATATGGACTAACTATGCATTATGTCTAATGAGGGGATTTAATGTGTAATTTATTGATAAAGTCTATGTAATTAGGACTACAGAATCGACTTTCTAGACCGTAATCAAAATCCACTTGTACGAGTTACGTGGGAGGTTCGAGTCTTACCTCCCATTTTAAAAAGGGGATGAGTTGGTTGAGTCAACTTGGGCCACCGACACCAATTTCGTTGTGTACGAAATCGAGGGTCCGAGATAATTATATTCTATTATCGTCATTCCCTAAATCTATTACAGTCTGAGCCTTTTCGGATTAATCAATTAAAATTTATATTCTAAAAATCTTAAATTTTATAAAAAAATCCGACTACAAATCTAATATGAACATAAAAGAATAGAAAATAAATTGTTGTTTCTTCATCAGAGAATCAGATCCGGATGGTGGAATAAAAATTTTCAATCACGTTGCCCCTTGTTGAATCCTTTGGCTGAAAACAGAAGATAAAACAAAATTAGAATTCTAGAAAAATTATGTGTTCATTCAGTTCCTACAGTCTGAAATAAGATTCTGTTAAAATTCAAAACACAAATATATAACAGCAACTTATATCTATATATATATATATTGTGGATGGATAAAATCGTCTCCTATCTGATCGTCCATTCTTACCATCAATGCGCATCTCGAGGTGGATACGTGACGCCATTTAAAGAGAGTTCTATTTTATTAGAAAAGATTCCTAATTTAAGTAGAATATTCTCCTTGTTATGTAATCGTTAATTTGGATAAGGGGCAATGTGGTCAATTGTAACTTGATTAGGGTTAAAGATTCTAATTAAGGTTTTTCTATAGAATGGCTGAGAGGTCATTGTAAATAAAGGGGGAGAGAGGGAAAAAAGAGAGAAGAAGGTAGGAAAAGGGAGAGGAGGCTATGTAACCGTAAGATCTATAGTGAAATGGCTCCTCGAGTCCATGGACGTAGGCATGTTTATCGAACTACATAAAAAATCTTTTTGTGTTCTTTCTCTTTTTCGTTATTTTTTTTTTATTTCTATGATTTATTGGTGAATGATCTTGCTAAAAATCAAATCTCGAGGTCAATAACAAAAATGACTTCGACATATATATATACACACATTCAAAGTGATATTTCACGTTGGTTCCTAAACTATAGTCTTCATAAAAGTCTTGTGTTTAGTGGCCTTGAACATAGATGCAAACATTTCCAAACAGAAAAATGACAATTACTTCCAAATGTCTTTGCTATGTTGCTGGTTGGTTGGAATCTACTTAATCTGTCCATCTCGGAGATCGTTACAATTTGATACACTAAAGGATTCTTACTTGGTTTTCATTTTTCTACAGGCACCAAATAGGTCTATTGCAGCGGCTGTGAGAAATCTTGTTTGTAATCTTGGATTGATGGCTGACACATCTGATATCCCTGATTGGTGTTATGTGGGGGCCTATGGTAGTGACGGAAATCTCTACTTACAGAGGCACCTTCAGTAGAACACCTTCACCACTTTTACAACAAGTCACCTATTTCACACATCTTAAAGGTGCAGTATAACATTCTAACTTAGCTAAGCTGGCAAATTCATCTTTACATATGTAGGCCCTTGAAAGTGCCCTCGCTCCGCGGGGTGTGCGGATTCGCTTTTGAATTTCAAGGTTTTGGAGTTGCCACCTAGTTATTACGGTCTAGGAACCGAGCATTGACTCAAGATGGATAAAAACAACTAATCTACAAAAAGAAACTAAATCCGGGGATCACGTTACGGGGTTTGAAGGTGTTAGGCATCAACCCCGCCCGACAAACGCCGGTTTCTACTATTTTTCTAAGAAGATTATATTGCTAAAAAATCTAAAATAAATAAAAAAGTACAAAAAAATACCTAGATGATCACAACAATTTGTTCCCTCAGTACTAGCGGGGAGCGTCCTTGCTTTTCCTCCGTTATTGGATTTGCTTTGGATCTCCAAGATGAAGTACCTCTTTTTTATATCTGAGTATTTCCTAAATTTTTTGATGGATTTCTAGGCGTTTTTGAAGGTTTTTTGGTGTTTTTTGAGTAAAAGCTAGGGTTTGGATGATAAGTAGAGAGTTAAGACTTTAAAATCAGGGTTTGGGGAAGGCTAGGGAGACTTTTTGACCTATTTTTTCTATGATTTATTTTGACCTACGAAATTAGGTTGTGGAGGCTCTCTATTTATAGAGTTTTTTGGGTAGAATTAGTGTTTGATTAGGTTTCTTTTAGGGTTTTAATTAGGATTTTGACTTTAGTCTTATGAGGTTGACTTGGTCTTTTTAGATTAGGGTTTTGAC
The DNA here is from genome assembly GCF_017979445.1 of Akebia trifoliata. Taxonomy (NCBI): domain Eukaryota; kingdom Viridiplantae; phylum Streptophyta; class Magnoliopsida; order Ranunculales; family Lardizabalaceae; genus Akebia; species Akebia trifoliata. Next base: position 21,935,428 of record NC_141389.1, read on the forward strand.
TTAAGTCTAATGAGATTGACTTGGTTCTTTTAGATTAGGATTTTGACTTAAGTCCTAAGAGATTGACTTGGTTAGGGTTTTAATTATTGTTTTGACTTAAGTCTTATGAGATTGACTTGGTTTATTTAGATTAGGATTTTGATTTAAGTTTTATGAGATTGACTTGGTTTATTTAGATTAGGATTTTGACTTAAGTCTTATGAGATTGACTTGGTTTAGATTTTTAACTTAATTTTGTTAAGATTTTACTTTACGTTAATTAATATTTTATTTATTAATTTCGAAATTAAAAATTTTAAAAATTGAAAAATTATCGTTTTGCCCCTGAAGCGAACTTTTGCGTTTCAAGTCAGTTTTCGATGTTCTGGAATGTTATGGAATCAATTTTTTGTAAGGAATACAATGGGCTTATTGATTTGTGTTACTTATGATATTTTTTGGTGTGAAATGATTGTCAACCCTTATGAGAGCTATTTTAGTAAATTTATCGAATTTGGTGAAAATTGACAAAATGGTTTATTTGATTTGATTTTATTATTTTATGTGTTCGAATGAATTTTCCTAAGCGTAAGGGGGCTCTAAGGATGTTTTGATATTAAGGGTATTTTGGCAATTTGATAATTTTTTAGTGATTTTTATCTTAAAGCTTCTTTTTGTCTGCAAGATGATGATTTCTACGTTTTTGGGGTTATATTTTTCTAGCGTAGTGAGATTTTTACAGTTTTGTTAGTTTGAGATACCTCATCCGAATTTCTGAAACATATCTAGATCATTGTTTATGTCATTTCATCCATCTCGACATTTGTTACAAAATTGATGAAGTGCCATGAACACGATCCATTCATAGTGATTAATTCCCTGGAGTGTTCTAAAACAATAAGATGAAATCTTCATCTCAGGAAGTCAGGACAATAGAATGGGTAAAACCTTAGAAATTTGGTAAAGAGGGTGGTTTCCTATTGATCATTTATATAGGCACTCATGAGCACATATATGGAAGGATAATAAATGTATTTCCATAAAAAGATATTATATATCTTTTTCTATTAACTAAATATTTCTAAATCTATCATAGTATCCCAAGGTAGATTTCAAATGTTGATAGCTTAAAAAGGAAATTTGAGGTGTTGGTTACTAGAAATTAGATCCAAGCTTTGGCTAAACTTGTTAATACATGAACAAATCATCAAGTTTTACATTTGCTTATTTGCATTTTTGTGGCACATCTCCTATGTAATTTGCACGTGTACCGCGAAGTGTACCCCATTACACAAACCTCCTTTGTTCCAACAAAAATATCACACCCCGGATGCAAGTAACCTCCCATCCCAAAATCACTTACTTTGGGGGACGGAAACGAAACCATCTACCTCATCACCAATCAATGAAGTGCTTGCTTCTGTTTGCATGGAGGTTGATGGTGAGTTTCCTATATATCCCATTTATTATCTAATGTGGTACCTTGCGATAGAGATCTTTAGGACACAGAAAAAAATTAAAATAAAATAAAAAATAAAAAATTGAGAGTGCCTTGAGTTTGTAAGTGAGTCGATCCATGAAGATCAAGTTGTAAACGTACTGGAGCGTTGTTTTAGAATAGGATACCTACCCTTGGTATGGGTTGGGTTTTACTTTTAAGATTTTCAAGTATTTTTCCTTTGTTGAACATTTTTCAAAGTTGGTTTCCAAGCCACAAATCAAAAATGAAGAAAACTTGCTTGAAAACCAATGTTGAAAAAATACTCTTGGAAACATTTTACCTAGCCGTACCCCCCATAGAGGGCATCACATTTTTGCCTTGGCCAGACCACAAGTTACGGCCAGGGTAATTTTTTCTTGGCCGTACCAAGGTGTGTACCAGAAGGCATTTTTGCCTTGGCCACGAGAACCATACAGCCATGCAAAATTTAGCAAGGACTAACCCCTATTACGGCCAAAGGTGGTTTTTGGTACTATCCGCCCTTCTTTTGATTTCATAGACCTAAGGTTTCACTCGACTCTCAACACCTTACCATCTTTAACACAATCGGGATTTTCTTCCCACTAGTGTTTAAGGTCGAAATTGAACCTAGAATTAGTGGTCATATTTGAACCTAAGAATGTATGTCCAACCCAAGACCTAACAGTAGTGTTCCAAGTCTACTCAACTTCTTAGGTTTAGGTGTTAGATCCCGTCAAGGGCATCCAAATTCAAGTTGGGCTCTTCAAATCATTCAATTTTTTGGTTCAAGGAAGGTGGAAAGTTTTCCACCCCATCAATTCATATTTATCCCTCAAAGATCATTTAATTCTTCCTTAGATTTCTTAGAAAATCCTATACAACCTAGATCAACAAATCCTAATCAATTTTAGGTTTGTTAGAACCTCTTAAAATCGACCCTACTCGTGGGTCACATTATTCTTTATCGGCAAGAGCCGTACATTATGATCAATTCCTATCCATTTTAGGTTTGCTAAGAACCTTCAAGCTCGACCCCACCTGTGGGTCACCCCAATCATTTTTCACCAACAAGGGTAGTGCATAGAACCAATCCTCATCTGTTATAGGTTTGTTAGAACCTTTGGGCTTGATCCCACTCGTGGATCACCATGATCTTCATCGGCAAAAGCCATGCAATCATTTCAAAATTTCATGGGTTCAAATCTCATACAGTTAAGATACCCACTTCCAAAGTTCAAGGGCAAAACGACCCTATATAACAAACCTATTTCAAGATCTTTGGGATTCAAATCTCATACAGACAAGATACCCATTTTCAAAGTTCAAGGTCTACGCAACCCTATACAATGAACCTATTTTAACACCTTTCGGGTTCAAATCTCATACATCTGAGATACCCATTTTCTTGGTTCAAGGGAAAAGTGAATCTATACCACGACCCTTTTTAAGGTCTTTTCTAGTTTTGCCTCATACAGTCGAGGCACCCAATTAAAATGTCTGGGCATAACACCCATACAAGGGACATTTTCCTTTGTGTCTCCTACATTCAAGACTTTTATTGATTGGATTTCTTAAAGACCTTTAAGCCTCTTAAAGGTCAATTTAATGCATTTTATTTCGTAGATCAGATCTCTCAAAGACCTTTGTACTTTTTAAAGGTCACCTTAGATCGAGCCTTAATGTTAGAAGGTTTGGGCAGGGACCTGGCTTCATTTCTATGGCACAAATTCTCCCAATTCACAACCTCGCATTTTTCTTTTGTATATTAGGTCTTTTAAAGACCTTTCAACCTTTTAAAGGTCAATTTAATGCATTTTTCCTTTCGTAGATCGAGTCTTTCAAAGATCTTTTGGACCTCTTAAAGGTCAAATTAGTGTGCTTTAATTTCTTTTCATATATCGGGTCTCTCAAAGACCTTTAGGCCTCTTAAAGGTTAACTTAGTACACTTTCTTTTCGTAGATCGGGTCTCTCACAAGTCAACTTAGACTTGTTTTCATTTAATAGTTTCAGATCTCTTAAAGATCTTTGGACCTCTTAAAGGTCAACTTAGAAAGCTTTCATTTTATAAAATCAAATCTCTTAAAGATCTTTTTACCTCTTAAAGGTCACTTTAGTTCCCTTTTCATCCTTGTAGCCCGATTCTCTTAAATACCCCCCTATATTGACCTCATAAAGGTTTCTCCTAAGTGTCTTTCGCTTTTATTTTCAAAAAAAAAAAAAAAACATCTTTGGGGTTGTACATCATTCATTCAATATTGCAGGGTTACCAAAATGGAACTTACTTAGATTAGATTCAAAAATAAGAATAAAAATATAAATGCATAATAAAGTCAAATCAGAATGCGCCCCTTTGTGGTGAGAATCCACTACCAATTGAGAACCCTCTCTTGGAAGTGCCTGTTACTCAAGTTGTTACACCGGCTATTACTCCAGAAGCTTTCAACAAGATGAACGAGCAAGTAATTGTTATAGGTAATATGCTCTCGACTTTATTTAGTATACCAAGTGTAGCGCAAACTCTTCACAAAAACAAGTTTCAGGGTCAGGGTAGAATATTCCAAGTGCCGCTAATCCTATAGTTGTTCCACCAGTCATATTGAAACCCCACCCCTACCACAGCACAATTTCAGAACAACGTTTCAATCCCAGTTGTGAACTCACCAACTAACCCACCTCCTTTCTATATCCCTTATCAACCCTCTGTCCAAAACGATGTCACTTATTAAGATGGGTCTAACTAGGTGAGGCCTCTAGAAAGGAACCATGTGGAGGAATGGCTGGGTAGCCGCATTGATGCCCTAATAGAGGAACTGGACCGTTTGAAGGGGATTGACATACAAAAAGGATTAAGATTTGAAGACTTGTGATTTTACCCCGACTTTACACCACCATCAAACTTCAAGTGCTTGGAACTAAAAAAAATACAACGGCATTAGATGCCGTCTTGCTCGCCTAAGGCTTTACTGTGGTGCCATGTGCCAATTTGAAAGGAATGATAAGTTGTTAGTATAGATGTTTCAGAGAAGCTTGACGGGAGTAGCATTGAATTGGTTCACCTAGCTCGATCATAGCAGGATCCGAAACTGGCAAGGCTTGGCAAACATCTTCATGAAAAAACTATCGATTCAACATTGATATAGCTATGGACATAAAGGGAGTGGCAAAGACGGTAAGGAAGTTGAAGGCTTTGAACCAGTCAATGTAAAATATTAACTAATCTCACTATATATATCATGTATTTATTGAGGTCAATTAGTAGAAGAGCAAAATGTGAAATTTTTCTATCTTTTTTCTAGGTAAGCAAGAAATTAATCAGCCACCCTGTTTGCTTCTCGACAATAAAACTCAAAATTGCATGAGTTAAAAAGTCTACCCCAAGTTCCCTAATATGCTGAACGAAGACGACATAAATCCATGCAACATTAATCTCCTCATTAATTCTAGTAATGACATACGAAGAGTCCGGATCACAATCCAATCAGTAGTACGTACTTTCCTTTAACTAGCAGAGTTAAGAGCTTCTACAATAGCTTGCAATTCTGTGGTGATGATACCATTAGAGGAAACACCTCTTCCAATCTCAAATGTAAAACAGTCTAATAAAGCCAAAACCAACAGTCCCTAAGATAGCGAGCCATATATATTTATTTTGACATCTTCGCTCTCTGACACTCTCCAAGAGATAGACCTCAATGGAGTTTGAAAATCCTATAAGTGGCACCCCCATTTCTCAAACAAAATCCAGCTTCTGCCTGAAACAACATCCTTGATAATGGCCCTATAAGATATGCCTCAAAATCTTCCGGGATGAATTTCAACGACACTGATTTGTGGGACATTTTATTGTCAAAGTTATGTCTATTTCACTCACTCCATATATGATACAAAGCAATAGAAGATGCCACAGACAATAAATCTTGGACAAACATGCTAGGAAAATGAAGATTGCTTGGTTTTCAGATCCAATAGATATATGGGAATCTAAAAAAATATGGCCATTATCGTCCAATCCATGCCAACACAAGACACGTCAAGATTTTCAAAGGATCCCTTTTCTTCCGTAGATTCTCTATCGTAAGAAGCTTTATTAATCGCCATCAAGGCTATGAAGGAATGATGAGGTAGGAACCCTCAACCACTCCCAAATGATGTTTTTCCAATCCACAAATCCCAGCCATCAGAGACTCCCATGCACTCTTTGTACTAAAATCACCTTTGGAATTAATACATCACTATATAAATCTGTCTTCCACATCTTGAACTGGCAATGAATGAGACTGCACAAGATCATAAATCCTCCACATTGTCTCATTAAGGGGTCTTACAAGCACCCATCCATCCTCATTCCCCTGATCGGATACTCTCGCATCCACGACTCCCAAATTGAACAATTGCCCTCCTCCCAAACTGAACTACAATGAACACCAGCCCCGTCAAGCCAAGGGACTCATCCAAGAGAGCCTTAGTTGATGTGCCACACCCTCATCACTCCAAAAGATAGATGGCATGCACGTGGAGGATGCGTATTGATTGCTAGAAAATCGACACAATAATGACGAAATATTGTTCCTTGATTGTAGGCAAACTTATAACTGGACATATTTCTCCTCCATTTCCGGATCTGCCACCACCCTTTTGAGCCCAAGGAACTTGATTAAAGCCTAATTCTTTTGACATAAAGATTGTACTATTTTTCATACCACCTTTGTTATTCTTGTTCTCATTTAGATGTTCTTGAGCAACAAAAGCATGGAATTTTCTAGGTTAATAATCCTTCATGATTTCATGTTAGAGTTGCTATCCACGTTTAAAGCTTAAGAGTGCCGAAACAAAACGAGGAAAAGTAGGCAAGGGCAGTAACAGCATTAAGTCTTTCACAAAGCTGCCATATATACAATTATCCTAAACCATTAGTAGCCTAAAAAAGCCTATTTGGATTGATGCTAGTTCTTTACAAAGCTGCAATATATACAATTTTTCTAAACCATTAGGCTTACATTTTCCAGATTAAAAGGCTTTTTAAGGGGTACTGTTCCTCCTTTGCATTTGGTGAGATTATCACATATATGGACAGTGATACGGTTGTGGAGATTGATCAACTCTATCAATTAAACGAAGAATTTGGTCCTTCCAGATTAAGTTGTTTATACTTTATAGTCATCATTGACACCATAGAGGCAATTTTAGCAATTGCGATATACTCAGTGGTAAGACTGATGATATCATAGAGATAAAGAGATTAGAAGAGACCACCACTTACATTGTGAAGCTTTACTACAAAAGTGAGCTTCTCTAAATCTGTATAAGAGCTTTCCTTTAAATAGATTACAGGTTAATCAACAATTTTTTTTTCATTTGTAAAGAAAGCGAAGAAATATACAAATATAACAAGAATTACATGTAAACAATAGACAGGGACGTATCCCTGCAAAACTCAAAATGTACTCCAAAAAAAAATCTAGCAATCCAAAAAGATCAACCTATACTAGCTGTACAACATTGAAAGAAATCAAAATCTAACAATGAACTGCCTCAAAAGCTTCTAGAAATAGCATTTGACACTTTGTTCTAAAGCAACAATATTCATCTTCATATGATCAGAGGATTAGGTAGGATCACGACTTTTCGTGCTTGATTGTCCTTTTTGTTTCTTCATACCCTTAGTGATTCAATCTCCTCGTTCATCATTTCTTCGATGCATGCCAATCCTTCGATATCGCTTTTTGATTTCTCTTCCAATGAGTGGTTTTCCTTTTATTTGTGTCTAACTCTCATTGATATTCAGAATTCCTCTGCTCCTCACCATTGAAATTTTTGAAGTGGTCTATCTTCGGAACTTTTTGGAGAGGCCTGATTTCAGCCATATCTTCATCTGTCTCCAAAACAAGGAATTGGTTTCCTTTATGGAATAGAAAACTAAATAAATAATAGAAACAATAATGAAATATCAAACTAACCAGAAGATTAAGGACTTTTCTAGGCTCATACCCATGTTTATGAGGTCTCCAATTGACAGAAGGATGAGACAAGATGAAAAAAAAAAAAAAAAAATCAGATATCAGTAGTTGTTTTCTAGGTAGTAGTACAAAAGCATAGTGATTTCTTGGGACTAAAAACATATTTAGAAGATAAGAAATAAAGAGAATTGTTGGAAAGAATTAGGATAATCATTCCTACAAATAGATCGATGTTCATGACATTTCATCCATCTCATCTTTATTTACAAAATTGATGAAGTGCCATGAACACGATCTGTTTGTAGTGACGTGGATAGAGTTGTTGGAAAGAATTAGGATATATAATCATTACTACAAATAGATCATTGTTCATGGCATTTCATCCATCTCATCTTCACTTAAGAAATTGATGAAGTGCCATGAACACGATCTTTTTATAGCGATATGGATAGAGTTGCTAGAAAGAATTAGGATAATCATTCCTACAAATAGATCATTGTTCATGTCATTTCATCCATCTCGACATTAGTTACAAAATTGATGAAGTGCCATGAACACGATCCATTCATAGTGATTAATTCCACGGAGTGTTTTAAAATAATAAGATGAAATCTTCATCTCAGGAAGTCAGGACAATAGAATGGGTAAAACCTTAGAAATTTGGTGAAGAGGGTGGTTTCCTATTGGTCATTTATATAGGCGCTCAAGAGCACATATATGGAATGATAATAAATGTATTTCCATAAAAAGATATTGCATATCTTTTTCTATTAACTAAATATTTCTAAATCTGTCACAGTATCCCAATGTAGATTTCAAATGTTGATAGCTTAAAAAAGGAAACTTGAGGCGGGGTTGGTTACTGAAAACTTGATCCAAGTTTTGGCAAAACTTGATCCAAGTTTTGGCTAAACTTGTTAATCCATGAGCATGTTGAAAAAATCTACAGTTTTTTCCAGATTTATGTGACTGAGTGGGTCTTTTTGAGCTAAGATTTAAGTGGGTCCCATAATTTATTTCAGGTGGGACCATTTGGAAACTTATTCTTCTCATTGAAGAGAATAGTTTCATGTATTTAGTTGTCAAAAATCCATTTTGGGTGAATGAGAAATCGACTCCAAACAACCCTACTGACCATGGTTTGTTGGATGTGGTTGTAGAATTATTGAGTTTATGTGTAAAACTTTTTAGTCCCACATCGGATAGGAATAGGAAACTTGTCTAGTTCTTATATAGAACTTCTCATATCACTTAAGTGAATATGAGAGAGACTTGGATAAGCCCACGCATGGCACAAGGGGCCCATGGGTTCAAGAAGGTTTTGCACCATTGGTCCAAAAAACCCTTAATGCGTGTGCGGACGCACGATGTGACGACTGGCCCTTTTGCTAATTTTCGTGTTGGGCTTGGACTTGGGCTTTTGTTAATTTTCGTGTTGGGCTTGGACTGGGGCTTAAATTCAGATTTTCTTTCGAAGGGGCACACCCCTTAATTCCTATAACTGTCTAGTAAGGACATCTATCTTTTTCTAAGAGACATTATGTTTCTTAGAACCTTCCTTTTCCTAAGAGACACATTGTCTCTTTATATTTTATTAATAGGTCATTTCGACCTTAGTTTTTCTCATTAAAAATATTTCTCTTCTTATTTGCTGTTTTAACGTGCTTGCATTCTGATTTCTCGTCTGTATTCTTTGAGAGTACAATCTTAGCGTTTGGTTCGCTAGATTGTAGTGCTGCCTCTGCACATGTGATCGTTGTATCCTGGGAGACAATTGTTCATATGGACATTATGTTCAACACAAGCTTCGGTCAATTTTATTTTGTTTGATTCTTGGGTATCTACCAAATAACAATCTTAAGACAATTTTGTCAGATTTTTTATTATTATGTTTTCACAGATTTAAAAAATGAATCACCAAGAAAAACTTGAGAAATTTAATTGCTCGGATTTCAAGCGTTGGCAACAGAAAATGTTTTTTTATTTAACAACATTAAATTTAGCCATATTCCTTCAACAAGATGCGCCTACTATTCTTAAGGAAAATGAATCAGATAGTACAACTATTGTTGTTATCGAAGCATGAAAACATTTTGATTTCCTATGCAGAAATTATATCCTCAATGGATTGGATAATACACTGTATAATATATACAGTCCAATCACCACTGCAAAAGAACCGTGGGAATCCTTAGACAAGAAATATAAGATAGAAGATGCCAGACAAAAGAAATTTGTACTCAGTAGATTCTTAGATTATAAAATGTTGGATTCCAAAATAGTTATAAATCAAGTCTAAGAACTTCAGATTATCCTGTATGAAATTCATGCAAAAGGCATGTTTATTAGTGAATTCTTTTAAGTGGCATCGGTAATTGAAAAATTATCACCAACTTTGAGAGACTTCAAAAATTATTTGAAATACAAATGCAAGGAGATGCAGCTCAAAGACTTGATAGTGAGGTTGAGGATTGAAGAAGACAACAAAATGAGTGAGAAAGGGACGAAGAATAACTACTTCGAATCCAAGACTAATGTTGTGGAAGTTAAAAGGCCTAAGTCGAACTCTCACAACAAAATAGGAAAATCTCTACTCTGGGTCCTAAAGGCAAAGACTTTAAAAAATTCAAGGGAACTTGTTTTATTTGCAACAAACCTGGACATCGAGTCAAGGATTGCCACAAACATAAGAACCTGAATTCATTGAAGAATAAATTTGTTCAAGCCCAGCTATCTGAATTCAATTATTTCTGATATCAACCTCTCTACAGTTATCTCTAAAGTAAATTTAGTAAAAAATACTAAAGGATGGTGGGTAAACACAGAGGCTACTCGACACATATGTTCTGACAAAAATTTATTTTTAGAATAAAACATAAAAGGATGAACAACTCTTTATGGGCAACTCTTCAATTTCAAGAATTGAAGGTCAAGGGAAGGTGGTGTTGAAATTTACTTCGGGGAAAAGTCTTACATTAAATGATGTCTTGTACATGCTAGACATTCAGAAAAATCTAGTATCCAGATCTTTACTTAGTAAGAAGGGTTTCATATTAGTATTTGAGTCTGATAAATTTGTGCTTACTAAAAATGGGATGTATGTGGGCAAAGGGTATTTGACCGATGGTTTGTTCAAACTAAATGTAATGGCAATTGTACCAAAAAATTCAACTATGAATAAAGAGAATTCTTCTGTTTATATGCTTGAGTCTTTCAATGTGTGGCATGATAGATTAGGTCATGTGAATTTTAATATCTTGCAAAGGTTAATGAATTTAGATTTATTGCATAAATTTCTTATTGACTAAAATCATAAATGTGAAACATGTATGGAGGCTAAATTAACCAAAACACCCTTTCATTTTGTGGAAATGAGTTCTAAATCTCTAGAATTAATTCATAGTGATATCCGTGATTTAAAATTTATGCAAACAAAAGGTGGAAAGAAGTATTTCATTACTTTTATTGATGATTGCATAAGATATTATTATGTGTATTTGCTAAAGAGTAAAGGCGAAGCCTTAGAAATGTTTAAACATTACAAAGATGAAATTGAAAATCAACTTAGTTAAAAAATAAAGGTAGTAAGAAATGATAGAAAAGGTGAATATGAAGACCCATTGGTGAGTTCTATTAGAATATGGTATTATTCACCAAACTACCGCTCTTTATTCACCACAATCTAATGGTGTTGCTGAACGCAAAAATCAAACTTTAAAGAAAAAATGAATGCTATGTTGATAAGTTCTGGTTTACCCCAGAATTTGTGGGGTAAGCAATCCTTTTAGCAAATCATATTCTTAACAAAATACCTCACAAGAAATTAGACCAAACTCCATATGAGTTATGAAAAGGTCGAAGACCATTTTATAAATATTTAAAAGTGTGGGGGTATTTGGCTAAGGTAATGATTCCTAACCCTAAAAAGGTTCAAATAGGACAAAAAATCATTGATTGTATATTCATTGGTTATGCACATAATAGTAGTACATATTGATTCCTTGTGCACAAATCGGAGAATCCAAATGATTATGTTCTAGAAAGTCATTTTCTAAAGTCCTAATTACATATATTTTATCAATAAATTGCACATTAAATCCTCTCATTAGACATAATGCATGGTTAGTCTATAATAATTCTTATTTTTAATTTAATTATGTAATTCGGAATTAATTACCATTATTTACGTGTAACAGGATTTATTCGCAAAGTTTCAAGGCGAATCAAGAAAATCAGAAGTTACCACTTTGATCTAGGATCCAAAACAAGACTGTGGACCAAAATTCAAGTCAATTAACTAAAACTTTACCATGGCGTCATGGTCAACGGCGACGGTGCAGTCAACTAAGAAGGTCAAGCCTCAAATTTCTTACTAAAACTTTGCGGTTGAATACCATTCGTAATAGAATATTTTTTGTAAACACGAAATGTCTCTGAAACCCTAATTTTTACAAGAAATCCTAATCTGGTCTCTCTATAAATAGAAGACCAGATCAAAGGGTATATCATCTTTTGAGGAATCTCTAATTTTCCCTGGAAGTCAACTTCTCTTCTTATTTTAATTTAGGTTTTTATTTTCTTTCTTTATGAATTTTATGAAAGTTGTAAGAAGGCTCCACTGATTTCAAGTCAAACAATAAAGATAACTTCTTTCTCTCATCTCTCTTCTCTTTCAATGTTTTTTTTATTTTATTTTTTGCTTTATTGTTCTTGCGATAACCATTGGTTAAACCTCCGTTAGATCGATTGAGGAAGTCTGAATAAGATTTGTCACTGTGTTAATGTTCTCATAATGATTTGATAGTTTTATTGTGATAGTATATGTATTTATTATTAAGTTGAATATTAATTGTTTTCAAAGTTTTGATGGTCTCTTTCTTTGATAAGTTCAAGAAGAACCATGCTCTACAGAGAATAGTTAATATTTACCTAGTAATCTTGACTTAAACTATTGCATACTTTTGATCTTGTTTATATTATAACTGCTAGATTTTTTCATTCACAAACATTAGCTTTATTTAATAGATCGAGATAAAAAGAAAACTAGAATTCACTGATAAAGCTTGTGATGGTGGATCTAATTAATCTACACTCCTCTATCATATTTCTAAGATTATTTTAGATAAATCATCTATTTTTAAATTGTTTCCATAAACCTGAATTGGATTGGAAGTAAAAAAATTATTTGAATTAACGCTGTCTCTGTGGTTCGACCCTTGCTTGTTAAGGTTTTCTTTTGTTTTTTATTTTATCATCATCTATACCATTGAGCATCTGACTTCATGAAAATACTATTATTAAGTCAAGGAATGCTTTAATTTTTGAGAATATTTTTATTTGTAAAAATATACAAGTAATAAGTTCTAATAAAAGAACTTATGATACTGCAATTACTAGTTTAGAAGGCAATATAGACCAAAAATCTATAGAAAATGAGGATAAACCTAGACGTAATAAGAGAGCTAAAGTGACTAAGTCATTTGGTCTGGATTTTTTAACTTTTTTGTTAGAAAATGAATCTCAAACTTTTAAAGAAGCCATGTCTACACCTGAAGCAACTTATTAGACAGAGGCTGTGAATAGCGAATTGATTCAATTTTGCAAAATCATACTTGGGAATTGGTGGATCTTCCACCAGGCAGCAAACCTATAGGTTGCAAATGGGTCTTCAAAAGAAGATGAAACCTGATGGTTCCACAGACAAGTACAAGGTAAGACTTGTTGCCAAAGGGTTCAAATAAAAAGAAAGTTTGGATTATTTTGACACCTATTCCCCAGCTACAAAAATAACTTACATTCGCATGTTGATAGCTATTATAGCGTTGCATAAGCTAGAAATACATCAAATGGATGTGAAAATAGCTTTTTTATATAGTGACTTAAATGAGAAAATTTATATGGCACAACCAAAACGTTTTACTGTCAAAGGATAGGAAAGGAAAGTGTGTAGACTTGTTAAATCATGTTATGGATTAAAACAAGCACCTAAACAATGACATGAAAAATTTGACAGTTGTAGACATGAGAATGTTCACGTTTGAACCTCAATGCTACGTGATTTGGAGTCGCCACCATTCTTTTTTGAAAATAGGTGTGAATGGGCACCCGAATCGATTCTTTTGAAAATAATTTTTTCATGCCATTGTAGTGACTCTCAATCATGGAAAAGGTATGGTCTACCTAAGATCTAGGTAAAGGGATTCGGTTAGAGAATGGGGAAGGTGTTAAGCACCCCATTCTCTCCACCTATGGTGGTTACCTTTAGATTTGGCTATTTTTTAAAAGAATAATATAACAAGTAAAGTGCATGGGATGTATAAAGTGGGTGGGTGCACATAGTGTGTATGTACCTCTTTAGAAGAGGATTTGATGTTGGTGTTGACATAAGAAATATCTTATGGAAGAAGACATTCTATAGAGTCAACACACTTTTGCATGAGTTGAGATGTTGGTTTAGGATTTTAGAGAAATTCCATGGATGGAATACCCTTAGATCCATAACCTTAATGCATGCATGTTTAGCTAGAAACTTAGTGTTTTAACCCCATCAAGAGAGTTACACATTTCTTCATCATAGCCAAACATGTGTGAGGTGTGTGCATAGTATACATTATGATGCATGATATGAGAATGGGTTATAATAAGGCTTCAACCTCCATCCTTTCGACCAAACCGCCTCAAGCATTCCATGCCCAAGGTTGAGGTTCAATCTACTCGGGATGAAGGAGGGTTCTCCATTACATCCTAAAAGCTTCTAAAAAAGAAAAGAGAGGATTAGAAGAAGAAGATGCAAGATAAAAGAAAATAAATAAATAACTACTATCCCACCTTGTCCCCTTGGAAGTCTTGAATGAACTTGAGCTTGAGAAGTGAACTTGAGAGTTGAAGGATGTAGTTAAGGGTGGGTTGAGAGAGTTGAAGGTTGAGAGATGAGAGATGAGTAGAGAATTTGGTAGAGTTTTAGGTTGAGAGATGGGGGTTTGAGAGCATGAATTGTTCTTAGAAAATGAGGGTATTTATAGAGTTTTTGGAGAATTTTTGGGGATAAAGTGGTCCAACCCTAAAAATAATGAGAATGGACATAAGGTTTAGGTTATTTCTTTTTGGATTTTTTATTTGTATAGGGGTAAAGATGACATTTGTGAAGAAATCCTAAAAACATTCTTTGGTCCTTGGTTTTTTGGTAAATAGAGGTGAGAGAACAAAAGCATTTTTGGAAGGGTGAATAAGGGAGTGACATGTGTAAAGGTGGAGTGGTAGGTAAAAAGTAGACCTTGGTTCATTTGTAAATAACTCATAAAGCAAGGGTGGAAGTGTATTTTTGAAATGGACCAATAGGAGAACAAAAGTGCTTTTGGGAGGGTGAATGGGAGCATGACATGTGTAAAGGTGATGTAGTAGGTAAAAAGTAGATCTTGATTCATTTGTAAATAACAAATAAAGTAAGGGTAGAAGTATATTTTTGAAATGGACCAATGGGAGAACTTCATGTATGTACTTGAAGATTCCCACCTTTTGAGGGCATAATGGAAAGTTCTCTCACCTTTATGGATTATTACCAAAGACCAAATAACCTTTTTGGTTTGACTAAACTTTTGAGAAGGGTATTCTTGAGTTTTCACAAAAGAAAAGTTGACCCTCCAATTAGATGATGCATTGGGCATTGGGGGCTTATGAGGTATCGACATGTGTCATCTTATGAAGGGGTGAGAGAATGGACTTGGAGTGGGTTTGGTATTGGGCTTAGAGAATGGATTTTGTCTTGGGCTTAGGTTGGACTTGCTTTGGATTTAGGATATGGACTTGGGTTTTGGGCTTAGGATGGATTTAGGAAATGGATTTAGGTTATGGGTTTAAAATGGCATTGGGTTTTGAGCTTAGGTTGGGCTAGGTAATGGATTTGGGTAATTGGGTTTAGGGTTAAGAGAATGGGCTTGAATTTAGGTTAAAAGGTAGGTTTTGTCTTAGACTTAGGTTGGATTAGGAAATGGACCTTGGTTGTGGTATAGGTGATGGAGCGGTAAATGGAAAATGGTTACAAGTTAGGGACAAGGTTGAGCATGCGAACTATATGACATGATGTATGTATGTATGTATGCATGAATAATGATGCTAAGTGGCAATGCGGGTCCGTGATAGGCTTGAGTTCTTAGTTGGAATCAATTCGAGAAAATTTGAATTTTCCTACGGGTTCGTGCAAATTGGGGTGTCTACAACAGTGTAATGTTGTCAAATGATTTCAAAATAAATGAGTGTGACAAATGTGTATACGTTAAAAGCATGGAAAATGCTTATGTAAGTGTTTGCCTTTATATTGATGATATGTTAATTTTAGGAACTAATAAAAATATCATCAAGTCAAGAAAGAAAATGTTGACTAATAAGTTTGAAATGAAAAACTTAGGTGTTGCGGATGTTATACTAGGGATAAAAATTAATAGAACATCAGAAAGACTTGTATTATCTCAATCACATTATATTGAGAAAATGCTTAAGAAATTTAATTAATTTGATTGTAGTCCAGTTAAAACACTAATAGAAGTTAATTTTCATTTAAAGAAAAATACTTGTGAGAGTATCTTTCAATTAGAGTATTCTCGTATAATTGACAGTTTAATGTATCTTATGAACTGCACAAGGCCAAACATTGCTTACTCAGTTGGCAAACTGAATAGATATATAAGTAATCCAAGATTAGATCACTGGAAGGAAATAGTTAGAGTTTTAAGATACTTAAAATTTACTCTGGACTATGGGTTGCATTACACTAGGTATCCAACGGTACTTGAAGGATATTGTGATGCCAATTGGATATCAGATTCTGAAGAAGCAAAATCCACAAGTGGATATAGTTTTACACTTGAAAGTGCAGCCGTTTTTTAGAAATCTTCTAAGCAGACGTATATAGCCCGATCCACTATGGAATCAGAATTTATAGCACTAGATAAAAAATGATAAGAAACTGAGTGGCTTCAACATTTTTAGAAGATATTCCTTTATGGCCAAAACCCGTGCCTGCAATCTGTGTACATTGTGATAATTAAGCAACGATATCAAGGGCACAAAATAATATTTATAATGGTAAGTCTTGACATATTCGTCGTAGACACAATACTGTTAAGCAATTACTCCCAAATGAAGTTATTTACATTGATTATATAAACTCTATAATTAATCTTGCGGATCCACTTACCAAAGGTTTAACAAGAGAGCAAATATACTGCACATCGAGGGGAATAGGATTAAAGCCTACACAATGACAACCCAACCTAGTTGATTGGAGATCCCAAGATTTAGGTTCAATGGGACAACTACTTGTGTGTAACTCACCAATAGCATTGAGGAGATAAATCCTCCTACCTACTCTTATGATGTAACGATGTTGTTTGTAACGATTTTTTAGGATAAGCTTTGCTTTTAATGATGCCTATAACTTGATTATCAAGTGGGGTACAATAGGGTACTCTTAACAGGAATCACCTATGTGAGTGTGAAGTTGGGCCACTTCCATGAGAATTTATAAAAACTAAAATTCTTTATAACACTCATGAATCCAGGAACGTTCACGGCCAAAATGAACACAACCGTGAGAATCGATTATGTCAGGAAAGAAACTATGTGAATTCCATTGTCTTGATTTACACTTAAGTTTGAACAGTTCAAGACATCGTGTTCACTATTGTTTTGTTTTATCGTCATTTTAGCTGTCACCATTTTCATTCATGTGAGGGATTGTTAAAAAAATCTTCAATTTTTTTTTCAGATTTATGTGACTAAGGTCTTTTTGAACTACGATTTAAATGGGTCCCATAATTTATTTGAGGCGGGACCACTTGGAAACTTATTCTTCTCATTGAAGAGAATAATATTATGTATTTAGTTGTCAAAAATCCATTTTGGATGAATGAGAAATCGACTCCAAACAACCCCTATTGGCCATGATTTGTTGGATGTGGTTGTAGAACTATTGAGTTTATGTGTAAAACTTTTTACTCCCACATCGGATAGAAATAAGAAACTTGTCCAGTTCTTATATAGAACTTCTCATATCACTTAAGCGAATATGAGAGAGAGACTTGGACAAGCTCACACATGCGCACAAGGGGCCCATGGGCTCAAGAAAGATTTGAACCATTGGTCCAAAAAAATCCTTAATGCAAGCGCAGGGGGGGCACAAATTTCGACAATTTGACTTCATGTGGGTACGTGCGACGGGCCCTTTTGCTTATTTTCGTGTTGGGTTTGGACTTTCTTTGAGAGTACAACATTAGTGTTCGGTTCGCTAAACATGTAGATTGTAGTGCTGTCTCTGCACGTGTTATCATTGTATCCTGAGAGACAATTATTCATTGATCCGTGTGCACCAAGTTGCGGGAACAAAATTGTCTTAAGGACATAACACCCATACAAGGGATATTTTCCTTTGTGTCTCCTACATTTGAGAGACTTTCATAAATCGAGTCTCTTAAAAATCTTTGACCTCTTAAAGGTCAATTTAATACATTTTCAATCCGTAAATCGGGTCTCTCAAAGACCTTTGGACCTTTTAGGTCACCTTAGATTGAACCTTAATGTTAGAAGGTATAGGTAGGGACCTGTCTTTATATTACAAATTCTCTCAATTCACAACTTCGCATTTTCCTTTCTTAAATGGGTCTCTAAAAGACATTTCAACCTTTTAAAAGTCAACTTAGTGTGTTGTTCTTTTCATAGATCGGGTCTTTAAAAAATCTTTGGACCTATTAATGGTCAACTTAGTGCACCTTCCTTTCGCAGAGCGGGTCTCTCAAAGACCTTTGGATCTCTTAAAGGTCAACTTATATTGGTTTTTATTTAATAGTTTCGAATCTCTTAAAGATCTTTGCACCTTTTAAAGGTCAACTTAAAAAGCTTTCATTTCATAAAATTAGATCTCTTAAAGGTCACCTTAGTTCCCTTTTCATTTTTATAGCCCAGTTATCTTAAAGACCTCCTTATACGAACCTCATAAAGGTTTCTCCTAAGTGTCTTCCACATTCATTTTCAAAAAAAAAAAAAACCTTGGGTTGTACCTCATTCATTCAGTATTGCAAGGTTACCAAAACAGGGCTTATTTAGATTAGACTAAAAAATTAAAATACATAATAAAGTCAAATCCTTTTCAAAGTTGCTAACTTCACACCTTGTTGTCATTTTCTCTTACTAAGGCACTAATGTCATCGAATTCAAAGACACAAACCTTGACCAAATATTGGGCGAGCAAAGAAGTCATTACCAAGAAGAACTCGGACATAGTGTAATTATTTTCTATGATCTAACAGGAACATAATGGAGTCTATAGAACAAAACATGCCCGTTGGTGGTGGAAATCCACTACCGATTGAGAACCCTCTCCTGAAAGTGCCTGTTACACAAGCTATTACACCAGCTATTACTCCGGAAGAATTCAACAAGATGAACGAGCAAGTAACTGTTCTAGGTAATATGCTCTCTGCTTTAGTCAGTATACCATGTGTAGCACAAGTTCTTCACAACCAAGTTTCAAGGTCAAGGCAGAATATTCTGAGTGCCGCTAATCCTATAGTTTTTCTGCCATTCATACTGAAATCCCACCCCTACGACGGCACAGTTTCATAACAACGTTCCAATCTCAGTTGTGAACCCACCTCCTTTCTATATCCCTTATAAACCTCCTGTCCAAAACGATGTCACTTATGAAGATTAGTCAAACAGGGTGAGACCACCAAAAAGGTACCTTGTGGAAGAAAGGCTAGGTAGCCGCATTGATGCTCTGACAGAGGAACTGAACCATATGAAGGGGACAAACGTACAAAAAGGAGTAAGATTTGAAGACTTGTGTTTTTACCCCGACTTTACACCACCATCAAACTTCAAGTGCTCAGAACTGGAAAAATACAACGGCATCAGATGCCCTCTTGCTCACCTAAGGCTTTACAATGGCGCCATGTGCCTATTTGGAAGGAATGAAAAGTTGTTAGTACAGATGTTTTAGAGAACCTTGATGGGAAAAGCATTGAACTAGTTCACCCAACTCGATCATAGTAGGTTCCGAAACTGGCAAGACTTGGCAAACATCTTCATGACAAACTATCAATTCAATATCAATATAGCTATGGACATGCAGGGAGTGGCCAAGATGGTAAGGAAGCCGAAGGCTTTGAACCAGTCAGTGTAAAATATTAACTAATCTCACTATATATATCATGTATTTATTGTGGTAGATAAGCAGAAGAGCGAAATCTGGAATTTTTCTATTTTTTTCTAGGTAAGCAAGAAATTAGTTTGCCACCCTGTTTGCTTCTCGCCAATAAAACTCAAAATTGGATGAGTTAAAATGTCTACCCCAAGTTCTCTAATATGCTGAACGAAGACAACATAAATCCATGCAGGATTAAGCTCCCCATTAATGCTAGTAACAACATACAAAGAGTCCAGATCACAATCCGATCAGTAGTACAAACTTTCCTTTAAGTAGCAACATTAAGAGCTTCTACAATAGCATTCAATTCTGTGGTGATGATATCATTAGAGGAAACACCTCTTCCAACCACAAAAGTAAAACAGTCTAATAAAGCCAAAACCAACACTCCCAAAGATAGTGAGCCATATATATTTATTTTGACATCTTCGCTCTTCGACACTCTCCAAGAGATAGACCTTAGTGGAGTTTGAAAATCCAATAAGTGGCACCCCCGTTTCTCAAAAAAAAAAAAAAAAAAAAAAAAAAATCCGGCTTCTTCCTGAAACAACATCCTTCATAACAGCCCTATAAGATATGCTTCAAAATCCTCCGAGATGAATTTTAACGACACTGATTTGTCGGACATGCACATGGAGGATGTGTTCTGATTGCTAGAAAATTGACACGATAAGGACAAAATATTGTTCCTTGATTGTAGGCAAACTTATGCCTGGCAATATTTCTCCTCCATTTCCGGATCTGCCACCACCCCTTTGAGTCCAAGAAACTTGATTAAAGCCTAATTCTCATGATGTAAAGATTGTACTATTTTTCATACCACCTTTGTTATTCTTGTTCTCATTTAGATGTTCTTGAGAAACAAAAGCATGGAGTTCTCTAGGTTAATAATCCTTCACAATTCTCACGTTAGAGTAGCTATCCATGTTCAAAGCTTAAGAGTGCCGAAACAAAATGAGGAAAAGTAGGCAAGCGCAGTTTCAGCATTAAGTATTTCACAAAGCTGCCATATATACAATTTTCCTAAACCATTAGCAGCCTAAAAATGCCTATTTTGATTGATGCTAGTTCTTCACATTAACTTTGAAAAGCATCCATACATGTTCCAGATTAAGAGGCTTTTTAAGGGGTACTGCTCCTCCTTTATGTCTGGTGAGATTATCACTTATATGGACAGTGATACAATTGTGGAGATTGATCAACTCTATCAATTAAACGAAGAATTTGATCCTTCCAGATTGAGCAATTGTGAAATACTCAGTGGTAAGACTGATGATATCATACGGATAAAGATATTAGAAAAGGCCACCACTTACATTGTGGAAGCTTTAGTACAAAAGTGAGCTTCTCTAAATCTGGATAAAAGCTTTCCTTTGAATAGATTACAGGTAAATCGACAATTTTTTTCATTTCTAAAGAAAGCAAAGAAATATATAAATATATGTAGACAATAGATACAGATGTATCCCTGCAAAACTCAAAATGTACTCCAAAATAAAAATCAAGCAATCCAAAAAGATCAACCTATACTAGTTGTACAACATTGAAAGAAATCAAAATCTAACAATGAATTGCCTCAAAAGCTTCTAGACATAGCATTTGACACATTGTTCTAAAGCAACAACATATCTGTAATCATCTTCGTATGATCGGGGGGTTAGGTAGGATCACAACTTTTCATCCTTGATTTTCCTTTTTGTTTCTTGATACCCATAGTGATTCAATCTCCTCGTTCATCCATTTCTTCAATGCATGCCAATCCTTCGATATCGCTCTTTGATTCCTCTTCCAATGAGTGGTCTTCTTTTTGTTTGTGCCTAACTCTCATTGATAGTTAGAATTCCTCTGCTCCTCACCAAAGAAATTTTTAAAGTTGTCTATCTTTGGAACTTGTTGGAGCGGCCTGATTTCAGCCATATCTTCATCTGTCACCAAAACAAAGAATTGGTTTCCTTTATGGAATAGAAAACTAAATAAAGAATAGAAACAATAATGAAATATCAAACTAACCAGAAAATTAAGGACTTTTCTAGCCTCAACCCATGTTTGAGAGGCTCTCCAATAGACAGAAGGCTGAGACAAGATGAAAAAAAAAAAAAAAAATCAGATATCAGTAATTGTTTTCTAGGGATTAGGACAAAAACATAGTGATTTCTTGGGACTAAAAACATATTTAGAACATAAGAAATAAAGAGAGATTGTTTAGAATTCACACCAGTAGTACGACTGCGATTTTCTGCTTCCAAGAAAATGATGAAATGCCAAAATAGGATCTCTTTCAAGCAAGTAACCCCTTAGGAAGAAGGGAATAAATTAATAAATGTACTCCTTAATTAGCCAAAAGGCCCACAAAGGTAAGTAAATAAATGCGCTTACACAGAAAATTAAATCTCCGATGTGTTGATTTATCGGGCGTCCCACAAAATTGCATGTTGTCAATGGAGAGATTTCTGGAAAGAATTAGGATAATCATTCCTACAAATAGATCGATGTTCATAACATTTCATCAATCTCATCTTCATTTACAAAATTGATGAAGTGCCATGAACACGATCTGTTTACAGTGACGTGGATGTAGTTGTGGGAGAGAATTAGGATATATAATCGTTCCTACAAATAGATCATTGTTCATGGCATTTCATCCATCTCATCTTCACTTAAGAAATTGATGAAGTGCCATGAACACGATCTTTTTATAGGGATATGGATAGAGCTGCTGGAAAGAATTAGGATAATCTTTCCTACAAATAGATCATTGTTCATGGCATTTCATCCATCTCAACTTCAGTTACAAAATGGATGAAGTGCCATGAACACGATCCATTCATAGTGATTAATTCCATTGAGTGTTTTAAAACAATGAGATGAAATCTT
The DNA here is from genome assembly GCF_017979445.1 of Akebia trifoliata. Classification (NCBI taxonomy): domain Eukaryota; kingdom Viridiplantae; phylum Streptophyta; class Magnoliopsida; order Ranunculales; family Lardizabalaceae; genus Akebia; species Akebia trifoliata. The sequence goes on from NC_141389.1 coordinate 21,957,900, forward strand.
CATCTCAGGAAGTGAAACCTTAGAAATTTGGTGAAGAGGGCGGTTTCCTATTGGTCATTTATATAGGCACTCATGAGCACATATATGGAAGGAAAATAAATGTATTTCCATAAAAAGATATTGCATATCTTTTTCTATTAACTAATTATTTCTAAATCTGTCACAGTATCCCAATGTAGATTTCAATATTGATAGCTTAAAATAGGAAACTTGAGGCGGGGTTGGTTACTGAAAACTTGATCCAAGTTCTGGCTAAACTCGTTAATCCATGAATAAATCATCGCAGAATAAACATTGGGCTTTATGTCATCGAGTCGAATATCTGAGATCATTTATTTGATAGATTCATTGTATACGTTCACCAAAAGGTATCAGCTAGCTAAGTTGGTTAAACTTTGTGACAGTTGATATCACTAACATAACTTTCTTCACCTACTAATTACTGACAAATAATCTCAAATGCCCCACAAAAAGAGATAATAGTGGTGGATTAGCGGAAGAGTGAAAATGTGGAATTTATTTATTTTTGTTAGGTAAGCAAGGTGATTAGTAGTTAACGAGAAGGTGAATCCAAAAAATGAATCAGCCGCCCTGTTTGCATATCGTTAATAAAACTCAAAATTCTACGCCCTAGTTCTCTAATATGCCGAACTAAGACAACACAACTTCATGTAGGATTAATCTCCCCATTAATGATCTTTACAGCACACGAAGAGTCCAAACCACAATTCGACACTCTCCAAGAGATAGACTTCGATGGAGTTTGAAATAACTATAGGTGGCACCCACATTTCTCAAAGAAAATCCTGTTTTTAACTGAAACATCATCCTTCATAACTGCCTTATAAGATACACCTCGAAATCCACCGATATGAATTAAACCACGCTGATTTTTGGGGCTTTATTATTTTTAAAGTTTCGTGTATTTAGTTCACACCATATATGGTCATTATTCTCCGATCAATGCTAGCACAATGCACATCTTGATGAGGAAGAAACCCTTAATAACCTTTTTACAATCGATAAATCCCAGCCAGCGTCAGAGATTCTCTCATGCACTCTTTGTATTAAAATCGCCTATGGAATTAATGCATCACTAAATAAATCGGTCTTCCACATCTTAAACCGGCAATGAATGAGACTACACAAGATCATAAATCCTTCTCATTGTCTAATTATACCGTCTTGCTAGCACCCATCCATCCTCATTCCCATGATATATCAGATATCTAGTATCCACGACTCCCAAGTTGAACATCTCCCTCCTTCCACTATGTGAAAAAAGGGGTACATTTAATGCCAAGATTAGTCAAATTTAGCCAAATGTGATAGACTCGGGCGTTGAATTTACCCTTTTTGCACGTAGTGTCCCAAACTGAACTACAATGGACCCCGGCCTTGTCAAGACAAGAGTCTCCCTTCAAGCAAAGGGACTTATCCAATAGAGTCTTAATCCATGCACTGCACCCTCCTCATTCCAAAAGAAAGATGGCATGCATATGGAGGATGTTTATTGATTGCTAAAACAACAACAAAATCAGGATGAAATATTGCTCCTCGATTGTTTACATGATTACTCGCTTAATATGCTTCATTGATGTTGAAACAAAAATTAATAAAGGAAAAAAAAGAAAAAAAGAATGGGAGTTGGCTGAATTTGAACCATTGTTAGGCCTTTTTTTTTTTTACAAGCAACCTTTGTAGGAACGGATCGCCCATATTTTTCCTCCATTTATTGGTTGGCCACCACCGCCTTGAATCCAAGTAGCTTGATTAAAGCCTAATCCTCGTGACATAAAGTGTGTACTATTTTTTATAACCACCTTGGTTGTTCTTGAGTACAAAAGCATGGAATTCTCTATGTTAAGAATCCTTCATTAATTCTCACGTTAGAGTTGTTATCCACATTTAAAGCTTATGGGAGTGCCAACACAATTTGAGGAAAAGTAGGCAAGGTAAATTTCACCATGAGGTCCTTAACAAAGATGTCATACTCACTTCAATTTTGAAAAAAGCATGTCTAATTTTCACAGATTGATGAGGCTTTTCAAGGGTTACCTTTACGTCTGGTGAGATTATGGCTTGTTTGGGTTGTGATATGAATGTGGAGATCAATCAACTCTATCAATTAAACTAAGAAATTGATCCTTCAAGATCAAGTAGTTTATAGAGGCAATTTGAGTAATTTTTAATTACTCAGATATCACAAGACATATGCCTCCTAGATTTTTTAGAATATAGAGATACGAAAATACCACCACTTACATTGTGGATCAATTTGAGTCTTTAGTACAAATTTGAGCTTCTCTAAATCTAAAGATTGTTGAGTATTGTGTTATCCACCTCCGCTCTCGGGTGTCACGTGCTCGTGTATCGTGCCCCAGTCAACCCATGACCCTCTTATATTCATAGTTGTGCCTTCCCCATCAAATCAATCTTTTGGGATAAATGGTTATCAACATAGTATCAAAACGCCAAGTTCATATAGGTCACGATTCAAGTCTCCTTGAGGAAAATTTTCACCTTTATGGGTGAGGGGGAGTGTTGAGTGTTGTGTTATCTACCTCCACTCCTGGGTTTCAGGTGCTCGCGTATGGTTCCCAAGTGGACCAGTGACCCTCTTGTATTTATAGTTGTGCCATTTCTTTCAGATCGGTCTTTACAAGTTAACAATTTTGTTTTTTTATTTTTATTTTTGTTTTGACAGAAAAAAAAAAAAAAAAAAAAAAAAAAATATATATATATATATATATATATATATATATATATAATGTAATAATAAAAAAATATTCAAAATATGGGTTAGAGGTTTTGGGTTGATCTTCACCTACTAATTACTGACAAATAATCTCAAATGCCCCACAAAAAGAGATAATAGTGGTGGATTAGCGGAAGAGTGAAAATGTGGAATTTATTTATTTTTGTTAGGTAAGCAAGGTGATTAGTAGTTAACGAGAAGGTGAATCCAAAAAATGAATCAGCCGCCCTGTTTGCATATCGTTAATAAAACTCAAAATTCTACCCCCAAGTTCTCTAATATGCTGAACTAAGACAACACAACTTCACGTAGGATTAATCTCCCCATTAATGATCTTTATAGCACACGAAGAGTCCAAACCACAATCCAACACTCTCCAAGAGATAGACTTCGATGGAGTTTGAAATAACTATAGGTGGCACCCACATTTCTCAAAGAAAATCCTGCTTTTACCTGAAACATCATCCTTCATAACTGCCCTATAAGATACACCTCGAAATCCACCGATATGAATTTAAACCACGCTGATTTTTGGGGCTTTATTATTTTCAAAGTTTCGTGTATTTAGTTCCCACCATATATGGTCATTATCCTCCGATCAATGCTAGCACAATGCACATCTTGATGAGGAAGAAACCCTTAATAACATTTTTACAATCGATAAATCCCAGCCAGCGTCAGAGATTCTCTCATGCACTCTTTGTATTAAAATCGCCTATGGAATTAATGCATCACTAAATAAATCGGTCTTCCACATCTTAAACCGGCAATGAATGAGACTACACAAGATCATAAATCCTTCTCATTGTCTAATTATACCGTCTTGCTAGCACCCATCCATCCTCATTCCCATGATATATCAGATATCTAGTATCCACGACTCCCAAGTTGAACATCTCCCTCCTTCCACTATGTGAAAAAAGGGGTACATTCAATGCCAAGATTAGTCAAATTTAGCCAAATGTGACAGACTTGGGCGTTGAATTTACCCTTTTTGCACGTAGTGTCCCAAACTGAACTACAATGGACCCTGGCCTTGTTAAGACAAGGGTCTCCCTTCAAGCCAAGGGACTCATCTAATAGAGTCTTAGTCCATGCACTGTACACTCCTCATTACAAAAGAAAGATGGCATGCATATGGAGAGTGTTTATTGATTGCAAAAAAAAACAACAAAATAACGATGGAATATTGTTCCTCGATTGTTTACATGATGACTTGCTTGATATGCTTCATTGATGTTGGACAAAAATTAAAAAAGGAAAAAAAATATGGGAGTAGGCTGAATTTGAACCATTCTTAGGCCTTTTTTATTTTTTACAAGCATCCGTTGTAGGTGATCAGGTCCCAAAAAGTAATTTCTAGGACCGTAATTGCAGAGAATTTAACCTCACTTCATTTACTATTTTCCCTAAATAAAGACAATTTACCTAAAAGTCCAAAATTATTGATAATTAAAGAATTTTTATTTTAATTTGCAGTCAGGAAAGCAAAAATTCTGAGACAAAAATAGAAAAAACGAAGCCAATACTACAATGCTGAAGCAAAGCCAAATCAGCAGTCTAAAATTGAGGCTGGGTGTCTCCACCCAGACCGCACCACAGTGGTCCTAGGGGAGACAGCCTTAAGCTTTGCGCTGGAAACTTTTGGCTGCATTGTCTTAGAATTGATTTAGTTGTCTTAAAACAACTTGAGCGGGAGTGATCCAGAAACTCGGGAGAAACTCTATAAATTGAGAAGTTGTCTAAGGGTATGTTTGGTAACACTTCTGAAGAGTTGCTGGAAAAAATTAGGATAATCTTTCCTACAAATAGATCATTGTTCATGGTATTTCATCCATCTCAACTTCAGTTACAAAATTGATGAAGTGCCATGAACACGATCCATTCATAGTGATTAATTCTGTAGTGTTTTAAAACAATGAGATGAAATCTTCATCTCAGGAAGTGAAACCTTAGAAATTTGGTGAAGAGGGCGGTTTCCTATTGGTCATTTATATAGGCACTCATGAGCACATATATGGAAGGATAATAAATGTATTTCCATAAAAAGATATTGCATATCTTTTTCTATTAACTAAATATTTCTAAATCTGTCATAGTATCCCAATGTAGATTTCAAATATTGATAGCTTAAAATAGGAAACTTGAGGCGGAGTTGGTTACTAAAACTTGATCCAAGTTTTGGCTAAACTTGTTAATCCATGAACAAATCATCACGGAATAAACATTGGGTTTTAAGTTCTAGAACAAAATAATTATCGGGTCGAATAGCTGAGATCATTTATCTGATAGATTCATTGTACGTATACGTTCATCGAAAGGTATGCGCTAACTAAGTTGGTTAAACTTTGTGACCATTGAGACCACTAACATAACCGTCTTCACCTACTAATTACTGGCAAACAATCTCAAATGCCTCGCAAAAAGAGATAATAGTGGTTGATTAGCGGAAGAGTGAAAATGTGGAATTTATTTATTTTTGTTAGGTAAGCTAGGTGATTAGTAGTTAATGAGAACGTGAATCCAAAGAATTAATCTGCCGCCCTGTTTGCTTATCGTCAATAAAACTAAAAAGTCTGCCCCCAAGTTCTCTAACATGCTGAACGAAGACAAGCCAACTTTCGTAGGATTAATCTACCCATTAATGATCTTTACAACACAGAAAGAGTCCAAATCTTAATCCAACACTCTCCTAGAGATAGACCTCGATGGAGTTTGAAATAACCATAGGTGGCACCCACTTTTTTCAAAGAAAAACCTGCTTTTACCTGAAACATCATCCTTCACAACAGCCCTATAAGATACACCTAGAAATCCACCTATATGAATTTAAACCACGTTGATTTGAGGGACTTTATTATTTTCAAAGTTTCGTGTATTTAGTTCACACCATATATGGTCTTTATCCTCCGATCAATACCAGCACAATGCACATCTTGATGAGGAAGAAACCCTAACCCTAAATGACATTTTTACAATCCACAAATCCCAGCCAGCCTCAGAGAATCTCTCATGCACTCTTTGTATTAAAATCTCCTTTAGAATTAATGCATCACTAAATAAATTGGTCTACCACATAACCGGCACGGAATGAGACTGAACAAGATCATAAATCCTTCTCATTGTCTAATTCTACCGTCTTGCTAGCACCCATCCATCCTCATTCCCATGATATATCAGATAGTCTAGTATCCACGACTCCCGAATTGAACATCTCCTTCCTACCACTATGTGAAAAAAGGGGAACACTTGATGCCAAGATCCGTCGAATTTAGCCAAATGTGGCGGACCTTGGTGTCAAATTTTCCCTTTTTGCACGTAGTGTCCCAAACTGAACTACAATGGACTCCAGCCCTATCAAGACAAGGGTCTCCATTCAAACCAAGGGACTCATCCAATAGAGTCTTAGTCCATGCACTGCACCCTCCTCATTCCAAAAGAAAGATGGCATGCATATGGAGGATGTTTATTGATTGCTAAAAAAACAACAAAATAACGATGGAATATTGTTCCTTGATTGTTTACATGATGACTTGCTTTCATTGATGTAGAACAAAAATTAAAAAAGGAAAAAAAAATGGGAGTAGGCTAAATTTGAACCATTTTTAGGCAAATTTTTTAATTTTTATAAGCACCCTTTGCAGACAAAATTATACATGCATCGCCCATATTTGTACTCCATTTACAGGCTGGCCACCACTGCCTTGATTCCAAGTATCTTGATGCTCATCCAAATGCCGATGGTAGTCGTCGTCCTACATATGAACGATGTCTTATTTGTGGCATCATTGGCCATTCTGCTATCGCTTGCCTGTGACGTTATGCAAACTCTGATCAAGAGGACACACTTCCTAGTGGTATTGCCGCCTTGTCTCTTTGTCAAGATTATGATCCTGATTAGTATCCAGACACCGTTGCTACAAGTCATATGACAAATGACTCTTCCTTGCTTCAACAAACAAGTGAGTATCATGGATAGTTGATACCACTACCATAACTATCTTCACCTATTAATTACTGGCAAATAATCTCAAATGCTCCGCAAAAAGAGAAAATAGTGGTCAATTAGCGAAAGAGTGAAAATGTGGAATTTATTTATTTTTGTTAGGTAAGTTGGGTGATTAATAGTTAACGAGAACGTGAATCCAAGAAATTAATCAGCCGCCCTGTTTGCTTATCGTCAATAAAACACAAAATTCTTCTCCCAAGTTCTCTAATATTCCGAATGAAGACAACACAATTTCACGTTGGATTAATCTCCTTAGAGACACCCTATTTACACCTTGATCAAGCCCGAGAGATCAAAAAAGCATGTGGTAGAAGGATATGGTCCAAATGAACAACCACAAGAAGCCCAAGTCCAATTCCTAAGCCCAAGTCCAAAACCCCCTCAAAGCCTATTTCAAAACCCAAAGCCATGACTCAACCCAATGCCATGCCCATGCTAGACCAATGCCAATACTTAAATCTCATGACCTTACACCTCTCCCCAAAAGAGGACAAATGGTGGTCTTTCATAACCTTTAACACCCAAGAAGGATCCTCATTGGTGGGTTAATGCTCCAACCTCATTGGAGAGTCAATTCCCTTAAGAAATCCCAAAAATGCCCCTCTCAAAAAGTAAGGTCAAACTAAAAAGGTGTTTTGGTCTTTGGTAAAAATCTCTAAAGCTAATAGAAGTTCCAACTCTACCCTCAAAAGATAGAAGCTTCAAGTACATACATGAAGCTATTCAAAAATATGTATCCAACCTTACTTTATTAGATATTTACAGAAAGCCCAAATCTCAAGTTTACACATGGCATTCTCCTATTAATCCTCCAAAAAGAATTTTGGCCTCCTACCCTTTATCCTTTACCCTTACTTTTGAGGATAATTACATGAAACCCAATCACCCACCATTCCACATAGCCTTCCCTCAATGTTCTCCCAAATTCACTTTCCACCTAGCACTCCATAACCACCAAATTTGTGCCACATGGCCTAGCCAAATGGCTTCATCTAAGAGGTCTCATGCCAAATTCCACTTTTTACCTCAAGAAAATAGCAAAATCCAAAAGGTTTCCTACACATTTCTCATGTTATTTCCTAAAGTCCTTAGAGTTGGACATTTTTACCCCCAAGAGGTCTCCTAAAACTCTATAAATAGAAGACTCCTTACGGTAAATAGGGGAAGAGAATTTTGGAGTAAGAAAATTCAGCCAAATCTCTACTTAACCCTTTTGAACCCTCAAATCTAAAAAGAAGAAGTTAGAAAGCAAGAAGAAACTAAGGTGGGGTGGGAGATCTAGGTGCTGAAATTTTTTTACCTACCTAAGTCCATTTGCTTATCTCTTTCTTACCTACCTCCTCTATGTTATTTTGTTTAAGTTTTTAGCAATGTAGTCTTCTTCCTTTCCTTCAAGGGCATAGGATTGAAGAAACTAAGGCCCTGTTCTTTTGAGCTTCAGTAGCCAGTTTCTTTTGCTTTTTCTACTTTTAAACTAAAAGTGTTAGACAAATCATGTTTATTTGGATTTTTTTGGCTCTTGTGGATTTCAATTGAAGCCCAAAAATGGCTCCTAAAAGAAGTCGTCCAAGAGGGACTTCTTCAAATGACTTTTGCAAGGACCCAAAAATGTAAAATGGTTCAAGTGCAGTTACTAAAATACCTTTCATCTTTAATTAAATTTCCAACCAAATTTAATTTTGAAAATTGAAATGAGATTACTAAAGTACCCTTCATTTTCCAAAATACCCTTCATCTTTAATCAAATTTTCAACCAAACTTAACCATAAAAAATAAAATGGAATTACCAAAATACCCTTCATCTTTAATCAAATTTTCAATCAAACTTAACTATAAAATATAAAAAGGAATTATCAAAATACCCTTCATCGTTACCAATTATCAAAATACCCTTCATCTTTAATCAAATTTTCAACTAAACTTAACCTTAAAAAATAGAATGAAATTACCAAAATACCCTTCATCTTTCAATATACCCTTCCTTTTTACCAAAATACCCTTCATCTTTACAAATTCATCTTTAATCAAATTTTTAACTAAACTTAACCTTCAAAAATAAAAAGGAATTACTAAAATACCCTTCATCTTTAATCAAATTTCTAATCAAAATTAACCTTAAAAAATAAAATGAAATTACCAAAATCAAAAGTAATTCATCATCACTACTTTATTACCAAAACACCCTTCATTTTTATGTGGATGTTATATTGTGTATTATGCAGGTATTTTTTTTCTCATATGTTCAATTTTAAGAGGAGATACTGTCGAAATTTTGATAGAATTATAAAATTTAGAAATTTATTTAAATTGAAAATAATTATTTTTATAATTTTTTAATATAAATTTATTATATATATATATATATATATATATATATATATATATATATATATAGTGTAATTATATATTTTTAAGGTATTCTACTCATTTTTTTATGCATTCTAAGTTCATTATCAACATTAAGGGTATTCTAGTCATTTTATCAGAATCCAGCAATAAAAAGCTATCAAATGAACATCAATTTCTGGCTTATGTGCTTATGTAACAAATAATTTTCTACTAGATGTGACTTTTCAGGCACTGGGCTTCTGTTTTTTCCAGAAGTTAGCTATTGGAGCTAGAGCTAGCTTATGTAAAGAATAAACCCTAAGTCTTCTCCTTGAGAAGTTATCTTCCCCTATTAAGTCCCCAATAAGTTATAGTATTACTCCAATGTTAATACAAGTTATTTCAATCTTCTTTTATGTTACTAGCACTTTATTTTTAAGCTTTTAGTTGTTTTCTTTTCTTTAATGACTAAGGAGGAAGAGAGTAATCCCTCTTTTTTGAGGTAATCTTCCACTTCATAAGTCCATTCATTCATCCACAACAAGCACACACCACCTTCTTTATTTTAAAAGGGCTACAAGTCAAAAACATTGATCTATTTAGATCTATGTTCAACACTAAAAACCAACTAAAATAGGCCCAAAGTGGGAAAAATTTGCATGCATAAGGTTTAGCCTCTCCAAAGGTGTGTCCAACCGATGGACATGTTTCTAAGGCTAAACCAATACAAATAAACCCTCCTAAGGGTACGTAAATGTTTAAAAATTGGATTAAAGGCAAGTGGGGTGAAATCCGTGGTGATTCACACCAAATATCATAGAATTAGATTTAATACTTATTTTATGATCATATTGGTAACCATCTTAGGATGGGAGGGACAAGGTGTGTAACACCTTTCTTGTCCCTCAAGCGAACTCCCTTACCTAGAATCTCTAGGTTGGCCTTTACCTATCTATAGCTTGGCGACTCCACTGGAGAATATGCTACTTATTTTGACCATTTTTTAAGGCAAAAAAAAAAAAAAAAAAAACTAAAAAAAACTATATAAAAAAAAAAAAAAGCAAATTTATTTGTGTTTCCTACTATCTCTATTTCTCTTTTCTCTTCTTTTGTGGGAATGTAGTTTTACGTGGGAAATCGGTAGTTTTTCATTTGCTTATTTGCTTTTTTGTGGCACAACTCCAATGTAATTTGCAGGTGCACTACGAAGCGTGCCCCATTGCACAAACCTCCTTTGTCCCAACAAAAATATTACACCCTGGATGTAAATAATCTTCAATCCCAAGGTCGCTCACTTTGGAGGACGAAGACAAAACCAACAACCTCATCACCAATACATGAAGTATTTGCTTCAGTTTTCATTGAGGTTTGATGGTGAGTTCCCTATATATCCCACTTATTATAACACGCGATACCTTGCAATATAGATCTTTAGGACAAAAAAAATTAAAAAATTGAGTGTGCTTTAAGTTTGTAAGTGAGTCGATCCATGAAGATCAAGTTGTAAACGGATGGGAGCGTTGTTTTAGAATAAGATACCTACCCTTGGTATGGGGTGGGTCTACTTTTAAGATTTTTCAAGTATTTTTCCTGATTGTACCCCCCATAGAGGACATCACATTTTTGACTTGGCTATACCACAAGTTACGACCAGGGTAATTTTTTCTTGGTCGTACCAAGGTATATACCAGAAAGCATTTTTTCCTTGGCCACAAAAACCATACGGCCAGGCAAAATTTTAGCTAGGAATAACCCCTGTTATGGCCAAAAGTGGTTCTTGGTACTATCCCCCTTCTTTTGAATTCCATAGACCTAAGGTTCCACTCGACTCTTACGACCTTACCATCTTTAGCACACTCAGGATTTTCTTCCCAGTAATGTTTAAGGTCAAAATTGAACCTCAAATTAGTTATCTTATCCGAACCTAAGAATGTACATCCAACACTAGACCTAAGTGTGGTATTCCAAGTCTTCTCAACTTCTTAGGTTTAGGTGTTAGATCCCGTCAAGTGCATCCAAAAGTCAAGTTTGGCTTTCCAACTCATTCAATTTTTTTATCCAAGGAAGGTGGAAAGTTTTCCAACCCATCACTTCATATTTATCCCTCGACGATCATTCAATTCTTACTTAGATTTCTTAGAAAATCCTATAGGACCTAGATCAACAAATCCTTATCAATTTTAGGTTTGTTAGAACCTCTTAAGATTGACCCCACCTGTGGATCACCTTTATTCTTCATCAACAAGAGCCGTACATTGTGATCAATTCCTATCCATTTTAGGTTTTCTAAACCTTCAAGCTAAACCCCAACTGTGGGTCACCCTAATCATCTTTCACCGACAAGGGTCATACACACAACCAATCCTCATCTATTGTAGGTTTGTTAGAACCTTTGGAATGGATCCTACTCATGGATCACCATGATCTTCGTTTGGTAAGAGCCATACAATCCTTTCAAAATTTCATGGTTTAAAATCTAATACGGTCAAGATACCCACTTCCAATGTTCAAGGGCAAAGAAAACCTATACAACGAACCTATTTCAAGACTTTTCGGTTTCAAATCTCACACAGTGAAGATATCCATTTTCAAGGTTCAAGGTTAAAGCAACCCTATACAACGAACCTATTTCAAGAACTTTCGGGTTCAAATCTCATATGTTTAAGATACCTATTTCCTAGGTTCAAGGGCAAAGCGAACCTATAGAATGAACCTTTTTAAGGTCTTTTCGGGTTTTGCCTCATACAATCGAGGTACCAAATTCAAAGGTCCAGGCATAGTACCCATACAAGGGACCTTTTTCCTTTGTGTCTACATTCAAGAGACTTCCGTAGATCAAGTCTCTTGAAGGCCTTTGGACCTCTTAAAGTTAAATTAATTGCATTTTCATTCCGTAGATCAAGTCTTTCAAAGAATTTTGGACCTCTTAAAGGTCACCTTAGATCGAGCCTTAATGTTAGAAGGTCTGGTCAGGGACTTGTGTTAATGTTTATGGCACAAATTCTCTCAATTCACAACCTTGCATTTTCCTTTCGTAGATTAGGTCTCTCAGAGGCCTTTCAACCTCTTAAAGGTCAACTTAGTGCATTATGCCTTTCATAGATCGGGTCATTCAAAGACCTTTGGACCTCTTAAAAGTCAACGTAATATGGTTTTCTTTCGTAGATCGGGTCTCTCAAAGACCTTTGAACCTCTTAAAGGTCAACTTAGACTGTTTTTCATTTAATAGTTTCGGATCTCTTAAAGATCTTTGGACCTCTTAGAGGCCACCTTAGTTCCCTTTTTATCCTTGTAGCCCAGTTCTGTTAAGATCCCCCTATACTGACTTAATAACAGTTTTTCCTAAGTGTCTTCCACTTTCATTTTCAGAAAAAAAAAAAAAAAAAAAACATCATCTTTGGGGTTCTACTTCATGCATTCAGTATTGCAAGGTTACCAAAATGGGACTTACTTAGATCAAACTCACAAATAAAAATGCATGATAAAGTCAAATCCTTTTCAAAGTTGTTAACTTCATTTATTTTTGTCATTTTCTCTTACTAAGGTACCAACGTCATTGAATTTAGGGATACAAACCTTGAGAAAATATTAGGCAAGCAAAGAAGTAAGTACCAAGAAGAAGACCTCGGGCACAATATAATTATTTTCTGAGATCTAATACAACCACAATGGAATCTACAAAATAGAACATGTCCATTGGTGGTGGGAATCCACCTCCGATTGAGAACCCTCTCCTAGAATTGCTTGTTACTCAAGTTGTTACACCAGCTACTACTCTTGAAGTCTTTAACAAGATGAATGAGCAAGTAACTGTTATAGGTAATAAGCTCTCGACTTTAGTTAGTATATCAAGTGTAGCGCAAGCTCTTCACAACCAAGTTTCAAGGTCAAGGTAGAATATTTCGAGTGCCACTAATCCTACAATTATTCCACAAGTCATATTGAAACCCCACCCCTATGACGACACAATTTCATAACAACATTCCAATCAACTAACTCACCTTCTTTCTATAAGTTATTAGTACAGATGTTTCAAGGAAACTTGACGGGAATAGTATTGAACTGGTTCACCTAGCTCGATCATAGCAAGATCCGAAACTAGCAAGACTTGGCAAACATCTTCATGACAAAAGTATCGATTCAATATCAATATAGCTATGGACAGGTAGGGAATGGCCAAGATGGTATGGAAGGCGAAGGCTTTGAACCAGCCAGTGTAAAATATTAACTAATCTCACTATATATATCATGTATTTATTGTGGTCAATTAACAGAAGAGAGAAATGTGGAATTTTTCTATTATTTTTCTAGGTAAGCAAGAAATTAATCTGCCACCCTATTTGCTTCTCGCCAATAAAAATCATAATTGCATGAGTTAAAAAGTCTACCCCAAGTTCTCTAATATGCTGAACAAAGACAACATAAATCCATGCTAGATTAATCTTCCCATTAATGCTAGTAACAACATACGACGAGTCCGGATTACAATCCGATCTGTAGTACAAACTTTCCTTTAAGTAGCAAAGTTAAGAGCTTCGACAATATCTTGCAATTCTGTGATGATGATATCATTAGAGGTAACACCTCTTCCAACCGCGAACGTAGAACGGTCTAAGAAAAGCCAAAACCAACTCTCCCCAAGATAGTGAGCCATATATATTTATGTTGACATCTTCACTCTCTAGCACTCTCCAAGAGATAGACCTCAATGGAGTTTGAAAATCCTATAAGTGGCGCCCCCATTTCTCAAACAAAATCCGGCTTCTGCTTGAAACAACATCCTTGATAACAGCCTTATAAGATATGCCTCAAAATCTTCTGAGATGAATTTCAACGACATTGATTTGTGGGACATTTTATTGTCAAAGTTTTGCCTCTTTCACTCACTCCATATATGATACAAAGCAATAGAAGATGCCACACACAATTAATCTTGGACAAACATGCTAGAAAAACGAAGATTGCTTGACTTTCAGATACAATAGATATATGGGAATCTAAATAAATGTGGCCATTATCGTCCAATCCATGCCAACACAAAACACGTCATGATTTTCAAAGGATCCCTTTTCTTTCGTAGATTCTCTATCGTAAGAAGCTTTATTAATCACCATCCAGGCTATGACGAAATGATGAGGTAGGAACCCTCAATCGCTTCCAAATGATGTTTTTCCAATCCACAAATCCCAGCCATCAGAGACTCCCGTGCACTCTTTGTACTAAAATCTCCTTTGGAATTAATACATCACTAAATAAATCAGTCTTCCACATCTTGAACTGGCAATGAATGAGACTGCACAAGATCAAAAATCCTCCTCATTGTCTCATTAAGGGGTCTTACAAGCACCCATCCATCCTCATTCCCCTGATCAGATACTCTAACATCCACAACTCCCGAATTGAACAATTGCCCTCCTCCCAAACTGAACGACAATGAACCCCAGCCGCGTCAAGCAAGGGGTCTCATCCAAGAGAGCCTTGGTCGATGCCCCACAGCCTCCTCACTCCAAAAGATAGATGGCATGCACGTGGAGGATGTGTATTGATTGCTAGAAAATCGACATGATAATAACGAAATATTGTTCCTTTATTGGAGGCAAACTTATGCTCAGCCATATTTCTCCTCCATTTCTAGATCTGCCACCACCCCTTTGCGTACAAGCAACTCTATTAAAGCCTAATTCTCATGACGTAAAGATTGTACTGTTTTTCATACCACCTTTGTTATTCTTGTTCTCATTTAGTTGTTCTTGAGCAACAAAAGCATGGAATTCTGTACGTTAATAATCCTTCACGATTCTAACATTAGAGCTGCTATCCACGTTTAAAGCTTAAGAGTGCTGAAACAAAATGAGGAAAAGTAGGCAAGGGCAGTTTCAACATTAAGTCATTCACAAAGTTGCCATATATACAATTTTCCTAAACCATTAGCAGCCTAAAAAAGCCTATTTGGATTGATGCAAGTTCTTCATATTAACTTTGACAAGCATTTATACATTTTCAAGATTAATAGGCTTTTTAAGGGGGTATTGTTCTTTCTTTACGTCTGGTGAGATTGTCACTTATATGGGCAGTGATACAATTGTGGAGATTGATCAACTCTATCAATTAGACGACAAATTTGATCCTTCCAGATTAAGTTGTTTATACTTTATAGTCATCATTGACACCATAGAGGCAATTTGAGAAATTGTGGAATACTCAGTGGTAAGACTGATGATATCATACGGATAAAGAGATTAGAAGAGACCACCACATACATTGTGGAAGCTTTTGTACTAAAGTGAGCTTCTCAAAATCTTAAGAATGCTATTGGATTTCTAAACATGAGTAGACAAGGATGAGAGCTTTCCTTTGAATAGATTACAAGTTAATCAACATTTTTTTCATTTGTAAAGAAAGCAAAGAAATATACAAATGTAACAAGATTACATGTAGATAATAGACAGGGATGTATCAGTTAAAATTTAGGGATTAAAAGTTCTCTTTTATTAATTAGCCCTAATCAGGCTTTATATCATTACAAAGTCTGAGATGAGTAAAAGAATAAAAAGGACATACTAAAAAAGAAATCTAATAACAACCGAATTATTTAACACTCCCCCTCAAGTTGGTGCGTGGATATCAACAACACCCTACTTGGACAAGACACCTTCAAAGGCAGTTTTGTGAACACCTTTTGTAAGAATATCAGCGAGTTGTTGAGATGTTGGTACAAAGGGAGTACAAATCTGTCAAGAAACAATTTTTTCTCTAATAAAATGGCGATCAACTTCGATATGTTTCGTTCTTTCATACTAAACCAGATTTGCTGCTATGTTAATAGCTGATTTATTATCGCAATAAAGTAAGAACGGGACAGGCACAGGAAGACACAAATCTGTTAAAAAGATCTTGAGCCACAACAACTCACATACCCCGAGTGCCATAGCTCTGTATTCAGACTCAGCACTCGACCGAAAAATCACATCCTGCTTCTTACTTCGTCAAGTTACCAAGTTGCCACCAACTTTAGTACAGTACCCAGAAGTAGACCGTCTATCAATCACTGAACTAGCATAATTTACATCTGTCCATGCCTCAACACGAAGGTGACCATGATTACTGAACAAAATACCTCGACCAAGACATCCCTTAAGATATCTAAGAATGCGATAGACAGCAGTAAGATGAGATACTCGAGGCGAATGCATAAACTGACTTACAACTCTCACGGCATAGGTAATGCTAGGGCGAGTCATAGACAAGTAGATCAATTTTCCCACAAGACGCTGATATTGGCTAATATCGACACATACTCCCCCTCAGAATAGGTCAACCTGTGATTCTACTCAATAGGAGTATCAACTGGACGAGAACCAAGCTGACCAGAGTCACTGAGGAAATCGAGGACATACTTACGCTGAGAAATAAATATACCAGAATGGGACCGCGCAACCTCAATACCCAGAAAATAACGAAGATGCCCAAGGTCCTTTATCTCAAATTGACGTCCAAGGTAAGTTTTGAACTCTGCAATGCCATCATCATCATCTCCAGTAAAAACAATATCATCCACATAAACAATCAGAGCAACAGTTTTACCTCGGTAGTGACGCAAGAAGAGGGTGTGATCAACAGAATTTTGATGAAACCCAAAATGATGCATAGCCTTAGTAAAGCGCTCAGACCATGCACGAGGAAACTGCTTCAGGCCATAAAGAGAACGGCGAAGACGACAGACATGTGCAGGAGAAGCAGATGTAAGAAAACCAGGAGGTTGGACCATATAGACTTCTTCCTGTAGATCACCATTGAGAAAAGCATTCTTGACATCCAATTGAAAAAGATGCCACCCTCTGATTGCAAAAACAGAAAGGAGAACACGAATGGTGGTCATCCTAGCAACCAGAGCAAATGTCTCCTGATAATCAATCCCATAAGCCTAAGTATAACCCTTGGCCACCAGACGTGCCTTATAACGAGCAATAGAACCATCCGGATTATGCTTAAGAGTGAAGATCCAATGACAACCCACAGCTTTCCTACCAGGCGGGAGATAAACAACTTCCCAAGTCTGAGTCTTTTCAAGAGCATTCAATTCATCAATCATAGCGGCTCGCCACTCAGGATAGGTAATAGCATCTGCAACAGTAGTAGGAAGAGAAACAGCGGAAACAGAATAAGAAAACTCCGATAGGAGGGTGAGAGAGTAGAATCAGATATATAATTAGAAATGGGGTAGGTACAAGTGCGCTTACCCTTAAGAGTGGCAATAGGGCGATCATCACAAAGGATAAACGGAGGTGGAGCTAGAGGCAAGGAGGCGAGCTGATCTGGATAGGAGTGATGGTTATATTACGTGAACGCAGAGAGAAAACCTGCAGTGGAGGAGGGGGCGAATTGACAGGGGTTGGAGAAGAAGGAACTGGCATGGAAAGAAGAAATCAAGAAGGAAAATGATCATCAGAGGAATCTAGGGGAAACCACTCAAAGGGAATGCCAACAGATCCATTGTAGTACGGGGTATGCTTAAAAAAAGAAACAACCCGAGAAATGAAACGCCGTCGAGAAGGAGGATGGTAACAACGGTATCCTTTCTGGGTAGAGGAATAACCTAAAAAAATACATTTTACGGCTTTAGGGTCAAGTTTAGTACGAGTTTAGTCAAGAATTTGAACAAAGCAGACGCACTCAAACACACGCGGAGGAAGTGGAAACACAGGACTACCCGGATAGAGTCAAGAAAAGGGCATGGAAAACTAAAGAACCCGGAAGGGAGTCCGATTAATAAGATAGACAGCAGTAAGCATTGCATCGGCCAAATAGGATTGGGGCACATTCATGTGAATAAAGAGGGCATGGGCTAACTCGAGAATATGACGATTTTTTCTTTCTGAGCGACCATTCTGCTGAGGAGTCTTAATATTAGACATTTGATGCTCAATGCCAGACTATAAACAAAGTTTCAAGACCTCACTATAGGTGTACTTCGTTCCATGATTAGAACGGAAGGTCTTAACGGTACGACCAAACTGGGTATGAACCATAGCAAGAAATTGCTTAAAATTCCAAAAACTTCACTCTTTTTTCATGAGATAAACCCAAGTAGTACAACTGTAGTCATCAATGAACAAGAAAAAATATCAAAATTCAAGAGTTGATATGACAGGGGAAGGACCCCACATATCAGAATGGATTGGGTCAAACATAGTAGGTGTAGTAGTATTCATACTAATAGTATAAGAGGAACTCACATGTTTTGCTAATTGACAAGTTTTACAAGAAAAATCAAGCAAATTATTATTATTAAATAAAGCATGGAACATGTGTTTCAAATATTCAAAAGGAATATAGCATAAGCGTAAGTGCCAACGCATTACAAGAGCCTTATTAGACTATTCACTTGGAAAATAGAATGGATGCTAGGTAAACTGGGTACATCCAAGAGATACAGTCTATTCACTTCACGTCCAGTGCCAATCGTCCTCTTCGACTCCAGATCCTGAAAGACACAATGAGAAGGATAAAAAATTATACTGCAATTCAAATTTTTTGTAATGCTACTAATAGATATAAGATTAGTAGTGAGTTGAAAAACATGCAGTGTGTTGATTAAAGAAAAAAAAGATATAACAGGAAAATGACCTTGACTAGCTATAGAAGACAAAGAACCATCAGCCAGGCAAACCTTGCGATGACCAGAACAAGTATTATAGGTTTTGAATAGGGAGGACGTACCGGTCATGTTATCAGAGGCACCAGAATCAATGATCCTTGGTGAAGAAGAGGTGGAAACACTGTGTGTAGATGCAAAAGTACCTGAGTGAGCGAAAGTAGAAACCGGCTGAGATGAAGTCTCCATCTAACTGAAGAATTTCCTAAACTTGTCAAGCTCAGCCTGAGATAAAGTTACTGAGTCTGAGGAGGATGTAGCAGCTGAAGGAAGAGCTGAATCGGTAGTTGGCTGAGAGACTACATGAGCTGATGATCGTTGAGACTGTTGACGTTGCTTATTAGGACGACCATGCAGTGCATAACAACGAGCCTTCACATGACCTAACTTCCCACAATGATCACACTTATGTTGCTGACGGGTAGGTAGAGACCCACTAGGAGGTTGTGGAGAAGGTAGACGAGCAAGTATAGCAGAATGGTCTCCTGAATGACGAGTGTAGACACCCCATTTTTGCATTCACTTGATTAATCAACTCGTCAACCCAATCCTAATGATGGATGTTATTTCCATTGTTTTATTTTGTTACCAGAAATGTTTCAGAAATCCGGATGAGGTATCTCGAATTGACAAAACCTTAGAAATCACGCTACGCTAGGAAAATACGACCCCGAAACATAGAAATCATCATCTTGCAGACCTAAAAAGAAGTTTCATGATAAAAATCACTAAAAAATTGATCAAATTATCAAAATACCCCTAACATCAAAACAATCCTAGAGCCTACATTACGCTTAGGAAAACTCTTTCGAACACATAAAATAACAAATTGAAATCAAATAAATCATTTCACCAATTTTAACAGAATTTGACAAAATTATGAAAATGCCCCTCATAAAGTTTACAACAATTTTACACGGAAAATTTCATAAATGACACAAATTAATATTTTCATTGAATTCCTTATGAAAAATCGATTCTAAAACATCGTGGAACATAAAAAACTAACTTAAACAGTGAAAAGTCCTCTCCGGGGGTAAAACAATAATTTCACAATTTTTATAATTAAAAAATTTGAAATTAATAAATAAAATATTAAATAATTAAAGTGAAACATTAATGAAATTAATTTAAAATTTTGAATTAAAAAAATTGATCAATCGGGCTTTCAAGTAAAATTGTTGAGGGTTCGTGAGATATTTCTTTAAAGATCCCTCCATTTGGGGGTCCAAAGAATTAAAGATATAATAGAGGGGGGTTCTCCAAACAATTAAAGCCAATCAAGAAAGACTGAAGTCAAGGTATTAAAGTCAATCAAGTGAGACTGAAGTCAAAATTAAAGTCAATTAACAAGACTGAATTCAAGATATTAAAAGTCAATCAATTAAGACTAAAGTCAAAATATTTAAAGTCAATCAAATAAGACCAAAAGTCATAATAAAGTGCTAATTAAATAATAACTCAATCTAATAGAGTTCTAACTAAAACACAATTCTACCTAAAACAATTCTAATTAAAACATAATTCTACCTAAAACAAGTCTAATTAAAACACAACTCTAATTAAAAGAACTCTAATTAAATACTAACTCTATTCAAATCAACCCTTAAAAAATTCTATAAATAGAGGTACTCACACCCTATTTTCGTATCAAGTCATAAACCCTAAGAGAAGTAGGTCTAAAAGCCCCCCTAACTTCCCATAAACCTTAGTTTTGGAGTCCCAACTCCTTACCTAACATCTCTCCTTCGATTTTAACCTAAAAAATACTTAAAAGCCCTTCAAAAACATCCCAAAATCCATAACAAACTCGAAGAATTCTGATCTAAGAAAGAGATACCTCAACTTGGAGATTGAAAATTAGATCCGGTGAGAGAACGAAGTGAGGAATACTGTACAAGAAGTTATTCTATTAGATCTGAGGGAAAAGAAAATCGTTGCGTTTGGAAAAGGTAAGTTTTTTAATTTTTTTATTTATTAATTAGGTATTTTTAGCAATGTAGTTCTACTTGGGAATTAGTAGAGACCGGTGTTTGCCGGGCGGGGTTGGTGCCTAACACCTTCCAACTCTGTAACGTGATCCTCAGACTTAGTTTCTTATTTTTCATAGATTAGTTCCTTTTGCCTTTTAGAGTCAATGTTCGATTCCTAGACCGTAATAACTAGGTGGCAACTCCCAAACCTCAAGGGTCAAAAGCGGATCCGCGCAACCCGCGGATCGAGGGCGCTTTCAATGGCGACTCCACTGGGGACTATTGAGGATCAGACTTGAAAAGCCCCAAGTATGGGAGCATTGCCAGTAGGACCTAGTTTTTTTGTTTTATTTTATTTTATTTTTAGTTATTTATTATCTTATTTTGATTTTTATCATTTTTTTGGCTCTATTGGTTATCATTGATTGGGATGTTAAATATTTTTATTTGGCACATTTTTGTTATGGTTTAATTTGGGGACATTCAGAATGACCTTAAATAATGCAGAATATCAAAGGTTGATGACATGAGGAAAGACCCATTTTTTTTTTTGAATTATTTTTAGGTCTGTATTATCATTTATTAGTATCTTTTGGTTCAATTTCGGATACTTTGTTTTGGCACTTTTTTTATGGTTCAATTAAGGGTCACTTTTTGATGACCCTAAAAAATGAAAGATTTAAATTGACATATAAATTAAGGATTAGATAATGTTAGCAGTAAATTGTTGAGATATGGGGTGATAGTTTTTTTTTATTATAAAAAAAAATAATAATAAAAACAAAACGTTTTGAAAAAAAAAACATTTAAAAAAAATAAAAAAAAATTTAAATATAACATTTAAAAATAATAATAAATCAACGTTAAAAAAAAATCGTTTAAAAATAAATAATAAAAAAAGTTTTAAAAAAAATTAAAAAAAGAACTTTTTAAAAAAATAAAAAAATAAAAAATTTTAAAATAAAAAAATGTTAAAAAAAAAATAAATAAAAATAAAAAACTTTAAAAAACAAAAAAAAGGGAGTACAAAACATTAAAATTAAAAAAATTAAAAAAATTAAAAAAAACATTAAAAAACAACAGAAAAAAATTAAAAAAAAGTAAAAAAATAAAAACGTTAAAAAAACGTTTTTAAAAATAAAAAAAAATTAAAAAACACAAACGTTAAAAATTTTAAAAATGTTAAAAAAATTAAAAAACAAAACGTTAAAAAAAAACAAATAACGTTTTTAAAAAATAAGAAAATGAAAAAAAAATGTTAACAAAAAATAAAAAATAAAAAACATAAAGAAAATTAAAAAAACGTTAAAAAATGAAAAAAAAAACGTTTTAAAAAAATAAAAATAAATAAATAAAAAAGACATTTAACAAAAAACGTTTAAAAAAATAAATAAATAAAGAAACGTTAAAAAAAGTTAAAAAAGAAAAAACTTAAATTTTTTTTTTTTTAAATTTAAAAAAATAAAACATTAAAAAAATTGTTTAATAAAATTAAAAAGAAAAACTTTTAAAAAATTATTAAAAAAACATTTAAGGAAAATTAAAAAATTATTAAAAAAATAAAAATACTTTTTTTAAAAAAAAAATATAAAAAATAATAAAAAATCAAAAACAAATAAACGTTAAAAAAAAAACTTTTGAAAATTAAAAAAAAAACATTTAAAAAAAAAACGTTTTAAAGAAAACGTGTTAAAATAATGAAAAAACATTTAAAAAAAAATTTAATTATAACTCTTAATCTCTACAATTATCAATTTACCGTCAATTCAATATTCAAAGAAATCTCAAATTATTTTGAATCGCCTAAAAGAGACCCTTGATTGGACTATGATAAAAAAATAATTGTTTGGATTAAAAATAATAATAATAAATTCTCTTCCATGTTTATTTCAATGTTGGATCATATTGATTATTTTTGTGCTATAAGTTTTTGCCCATCTAACATGCTATGATCTTGATATATATATCCTTGATATACATGCCTTGATTCGATCTTGATGTTATGAATATTGTGTGTATTTCTTGATCAATAATTGGTATTTATACTCTTGTGATTGGGTTTGGCCTATATGCCCATTTATCTAAAAAAAAAACCCCCGGCACACCCCACCCTGTTTTGCACACACCACATGTACGTTTACTGCTTTGCACATTTGCACGTCGCATATAGCCAACGTGGCACTAGTGCGTGACCCGGTCTCTTCGGAGATGCGACGTCATTCATGAAAACATAACTCCAGTCACATACCTTAGGGTATATCAAACTGGGGCATCAATACCGTCTGATCAGGTGATTCTGAGAAGTATATTGATGCACCCAGGCTGGAGCGACTTGAGTCTTTGACCTATTGTGAGTCACACAGTCACATGTCCCGATTGCCAAGGTAGTACTAGTATGTGGTCGGTCCCCTCGTAGGATACTAAACCATTTATGAAAGCTACAACCCTTGACTCGTACCCATAGGTATGTAAAAGATAATCTAAGTATATCAATTGCACTTCTTGGTCAAAATCGGTACCTAAGCAAGATCTTGCCCCGCTGTACCCTACTGTACGAGGGGGATAGACTACGTCTATTCTAGACGAGAGGTATTTAAGTGGGCCCTTGCTCAGCATCATGCGCCACCTCTCAACTGGAGATCAAACTGGCTGTTTTTGACTTCAGATAAGTGAGTTGAGGTTTTAGATTATCACCTATACGGTATATCAAACCAAGTCACCACGTATCGAGAGGTATATAGGTGTATATGGGCAAGGGTGGCCAAATAAAATGCATTGCACGTAGTAAGCTTAGAGTCTAGAAACCTTCCTTGTAGGTCACGACCCGAACTGACTATGGGTGTTCCCGGGTTGCTTTATTAAATCCAACCAACAGGTAAGTGGGCGAACTGATCCAGAATAATCAAACAGAACCCGCAATATCGGTTCGACCCAATCGGTGAAATGTACCGATTAATTTGAACAACTTAAACCAGTTTGCCCAATTGACAAATGGATCAAACTGATCAATACCAAATCAGTTGGACTAATTGGTTTCACTTTTAAAGATTCAGACCACGTTATATAGAAAGATTCAATCTTAGGATCAAATTAATTTGTCTGATGAAATGCTCAATCCCAATCAGGGGTAGACCCATTTCTAACCTTTCTCACCTTCTTGGTCACTATAGACTTATAGTGCATTTGAATTTAATATTTCCCACCGGAGGGTTAATTTATATCAAAATTTTAATCATGTAGTTAAGAGTCAAACCTTCATAATCGATGGTTAATTTTAGGTGCCCCTAAACATTGTAAACCCTCATCTGTGTCATTATGGGTCTGTCAAAAGAATCGTCTAGTAAAAATACCAATGTCAAGTCCAAGTAGTCCATCCACCCAGAAGGACCTTCTGGCTTTATAGATAACTATCCCTGAGTTTTCTTTGAATTTCAATCTAGGTTTCGTCAGTTTTTAAATCCAGTTAGTTGCATTAGTCTTTCTTCAACTTTCAAGTTTTAGTCGAGTTTGTCAATCTATATTTTTCAATTCTAATAAAATATAGAAGCTTCTGATTATCATGCGTGTAATAATGATTTGAGCATAATATCTAATATGAGGATTGACTTAGAGCTCACTAATCAAACTCGATAAATATTTGAATTAAAGAGTACACTCAAAAAGTGCAAATAGGTACTACATTTTCCTTAGAAGAACATGAGAATAATAATAAATTTACTTGAGAAATTCAACAACGTTCTTGCATGGTCTCGAGAGAATACATGGATAGATTGCACCAAAATAGATCAAATCCTAAAGTTGAGGGTGAACTTCAAAATAAAATATTATCAAGAATGATGTAGTTGAAACCATCAACAAAGGTGTTAAGATCTATAAGAAGGGATTCATCATATTTTTCACTTAAGAAATAAGAGTTCTCATTCGTAAAAGAATATAAGATTTTTTTTCGAAGTTTGGAAAGGGTTAACGTCAAATACAAAGAAGTCAATCACACTCAACTTTGTAAAAGAAGACTAAAGATTTCTCTTTATCAGAAAAAGACTGAAGATTATTCATTCTCAGAAGAAGATTGAAGATTACTCATTCTCAAAAGAAGACCTTACTCGATAGAGCAATCAAGACATCAAGTTCCTAAAATCTTGGTCAAATCAAGTAGTATTTCACAAAATGAGGCCTTCATTGGTCAAACCATTTTCCTGTCTTACCAAAAAAAAGATAACCTTCTTTAGCCCCTCGCAGCCTTTAAAAAAAAAAATCAATAGCCTCTTCTTTCTAAACCATGCCGACCAACCTTGGGAGGGAATCTTAGTATGAACTACGTTTTGACCTGATCCCAAAAGGAAAAAAAGAAATATTTGGGGTACGTAGGCAACCTGAGCAGTTACTTCAGGCTCGGTCATACAAAAAAATTATTCTCTTAAGAAAAGTGTTATCCAAAAGGAAAATACCCTATTAAAAGGTTTAAAAGAAAAGAATGCCAAACTAGGGGCCTTAGAAAAACAATCAAAAGAATTGATAAAAGGAAAAGAATGCCAAACTAGGGGCATTTAGAAAAAATTAAAATAATTGACAGAAAAGAGAGAATATCAAACTAGGGGCATTTTGGGAAGTCGAGCCTTTTACCCTTTCTTTCTAAACCATATCCTAAGCCCACCTATTAAGTCCTCCTGAATGCTAATTGACTCGGTTAAGGTGCAGGGAACCAAGAAGTTGTCGAGTTGGTCATTCAAGATCATCAAAAAAAAAGAGAAGCCCGTTAAGTCAAAAACCTAAAAATGCGACTTAGGCAAAATTTAGGACATAACCATAAAAAAGAAAGCCTGCTAGGTTGAAAATCTGAAAAGGCGACCTAGGCAAAAATCAAGGCATCATCAGAAAAAGAAAAACAAAGCCCGCTAGATTGAAAATCTGAAGAGGCGATCTAGGCAAAAATTAGGGCATCATCTAATGGGAGGAAAGGTCCCATCAAGAAGAAAAATTCAGAAAGAAGCTTGTGCAAAAACTAGAAAATGCAGAACAATTCAAGCCACAATATTCGTTTTTCAGCCAAGAGCTCACATCCGACGAAGACAATGTTGAAGTCGAAAAAATCTGGAGTCATCTTGAACATTGTAGGATCTTCAAAAGTATGTTTACCTGTTCAAGTGTTCGCTAATGGAAGATGTTGAATCATCAACCACTTTGAAGAAGAAGATCTTCTATTCTAATATTTATCAAGATTTTTTAAGTCCAGCTTAAGCATTTTTCAAAAGAAATTTGCAAGAAAATGATCAATTCTTTATTGCACATATGATAATCTTAAGAGTCTTAAATTTAAGAGAATGTCAGTTCTTTTACCTGTCATACATCAGAGTCCATATTTTTCAAGCGTAATCCATTCCATCAGTCTCGTAGTCAAATCCCAGTTAAAGCCAACCTTGAAACTAGGGGCATTTTTTAAGGTCATTTAATTCCAAAGTTTTTGTTCTTAATCACATGATAAAAAGAAAATCTTCAAAAGCTTAAAAGTCTGGCGAAGTCCAATGATAATTACGAATCCAGATGCATGATAAGCCAATAAATGCCCAATCATTCAAATTTTAAACTCGATTGAATTAATAGGATTGTTTAAATTCCTATAAATTTAAGCCCGAGAAACGTGACTTAGTAAGTTCGAGTCCGAGAAACGAGACTCCAACTTTTTGAATCATAGAATGAATAGGCTTTTTGAAGTGCCTACAAACTTAAGTTCGAGTCCGAGAAACAAGACTCTAACTTTTTGAATCATAGAATGAATAGGCTTTTTGAAGTGCCTATAAACCTAAGTCCGAGTCCAAGAAACGAGACTCCGACTTTTTGAATCATAGAATGAATAGGCTTTTTGAAGTGCCTATAAGCCTAAGTTCGAGTCCGAGAAACGAGACTCCAACTTGTTGAATCATAGAATGAATAGGCCTTTTGAAGTGCCTATAAACCTAAGTTCGAGTCCGAGAAACGAGACTCCAACTTTTTGAATCATAGAATGAATAGGCTTTTTGAAGTGCCTACAAACCTAAGTGTGAGTCTGAGAAACGAGACTCCAACTTTTTGAATTATAGAATGAATAGGCTTTTTGAAGTGCCTACAAACCTAAGTTCGAGTCCGAGAAACGAGACTCCAACTTCTTGAATCATAGAATGAATAAGCTTTTTGAAGTGCCTACAAACCTAAGTTCGAGTCCGAGAAAAGAGACTCCAACTTTTAGAATCATAGAATGAATAGGCTTTTTGAAGTGCCTACAAACCTAAGTTCGAGTCCGAGAAACGAGACTCCAACTTTTTGAATCATAGAATGAATAGGCTTTTTGAAGTGCCTATAAACCTAAGTTTAAGTCCGATAAACGAGATTCCAACTTTTTGAATCATAGAATGAATAGGTTTTTTGAAGTGTCTACAAATCTAAGTTCGAGTCCGAGAAAGGAGACTCCAACTTGTTGAATTATAAAATGAATAGGCTTTTTGAAGTGCCTACAAATCTAAGTTCGAGTCCGAGAAACGGGTCTCCAACTTTTTGAATCATAGAATGAATAGGCTTTTTGAAGTGCTTATAAACCTAAGTTCGAGTCAGAGAAACGAGATTCTAACTTTTTGAATCATAGAATGAGTAGGCTTTTTGAAGTGCCTACAAACCTAGATTCAAGTCCGAGAAGTGGGACTCTAACTTTTTGAATCGTAGAATGAATAGATTTTTTAAAGTGCCTGTAAACCTTAGTTCGAGTCTGAGAAACGAGACTTCAATTTTAATAGGATTGTTTAAGTTCCTGTAAACCTTAGCTACAGTCCAAGAAATGAGACTCCAGCTTTGTCTGAATCATAAAATGAATTTAACAGGATTGTTTATGTTTTTTAGCCCGAGAAGCGTGGCTACAATAGGCTCGAGTCCGATAAGTGAGACTCAAACTTTTTTCGAACTCTAAAAAAGAATTTCAAATAGAATTTAACGAAGTTCCTACAATGTTATGACTCAAATTACCTCATTATTCAACCTTGCCATTATTGTTTTCGTTGCATAAGCACATTTCAATTTTGAATCATTATTGTAGTGAGAGAAGATCTCTAGGACCTAACACATTTTTACTCAGTAAGCATCACACTTTTGCATACACGTGCACTTTTGCATTAGTCAGGGAGAATTTTTTAAAATTCGAGGATCTGACATCGTTAGTGAGAGTTCAAGCTCGAGGACCTGACAACCTTTTAGTTCGGGGAGAGTTTTACGCTCAATGATCTGAACACCCTGACGAATTACTGAATCAGGTTGCAAAACGAACTATCACTAACTTTGGTATTCAGATATCGCATTATCTACCAAAATAGATTTGCTATCTAGTTTGCTTCAACCCTCTGCCAAAGAGGGGCATCTGTAGACACCCCATTTTTGCATTCGCCTGATTAATCAACTCGTCAACCCGATCGCAACGATTCCCAATGATAGATGTTATTTCCATTATTTTATTTTGTTACCAGAAATGTTTCAGAAATCCGGATGAGGTATCTCGAATTGACAAAACCATAGAAACCACGCTACGCTAGGAAAATACGACCCCGAAACATAGAAATTATCATCTTGCAGACCTAAAAAAAAGTTTCACGATAAAAATCACTAAAAAATTGATCAAATTACCAAAATACCCCTAACATCAAAACAACCCTAGAGCCTACATTACGCTTAGGAAAATTCTTTTGAACACATAAAATAAATCATTTCAACCAAATAAATCATTTCACCGATTTTAACAGAATTCGACAAAATTACGAAAATGCCCCTCATAAAGTTTACAACAATTTCACACGGAAAATTTCATAAATGACACAAATTAATATTTTCATTGAATTTCTTACGAAAAATCGATTCTAAAACATCGTGGAACATAAAAAAACTAACTTAAAACGTGAAAAGTCCTCTCTGGGGGTAAAACAGTAATTTCACAATTTTCATAATTAAAAATTTCAAAATTAATAAATAAAATATTAAATAATTAAAGTAAAACATTAATGAAATTAATTTAAAATTTTGAATTAAAAAAATTGATCAATCGGGCTTTCAAGTAAAATTGTTGAGGGCTCGTGAGATATTTCTTTAAAGATCCCTCCATTTGGGGGTTCAAAGAATTAAAGATATAATAGAGGGGGGTTCTCCAAACAATTAAAGCCAATCAAGAAAGACTGAAGTCAAGGTATTAAAGTCAATCAAGTGAGACTGAAGTCAAAATTAAAGTCAATTAAGCAAGACTGAATTCAAGATATTAAAAGTCAATCAATTAAGACTAAAGTCAAAATATTTAAAGTCAATCAAATAAGACCAAAAGTCATAATAGGGTTCTAACTAAAACACAATTCTACCTAAAATAATTCTAATTAAAACACAATTCTACCTAAAACAAGTCTAATTAAAACACAACTCTAATTAAAAAAACTCTAATTAAATACTAACTCTATCCAAATCAACCCTTAAAAAATTCTATAAATAGATGTACTCACACCCTATTTTCGTATCAAGTCATAAACCCTAAGAGAAGTAGGTCTAAAAGCCCCCCTAGCTTCCCATAAACCCTAGTTTTGGAGTCCCAACTCCTTACTTAACATCCCTCCTTCGATTGTAACCTAAAAAACACTTAAAAGCCCTTCCAAAACACCCCAAAATCCATAACAAACTCGAAGAATTCTGATCTAAGAAAGAAATACCTCAACTTGGAGATTAGAAATTAGATCCGGTGAGAGAACGAAGTGAGAAATACTGTACAAGAAGTTATTCTATTAGATCTGAGGGAAAGGAAAATTGTTGCGTTTGAAAAATGTAAGTTTTTTAATTTTTTTATTTATTAATTAGGTATTTTTAGCAATGTAGTTCTACTTGGGAATTAGTAGAGACTGGTGTTTGATGGGCGGGGTTGGTGCCTAACACCTTCCAACTCTGTAACGTGATCTCCAGACTTAGTTTCTTATTTTTCATAGATTAGTTCTTTTTGCCTTTTAAAGTCAATGTTCGGTTCCTAGACCGTAATAACTAGGTGGCAACTCCTAAACCTCAAGGGTCAAAAGCAGATCCGCGCAACCCGCGGATCGAGGGCTCTTTCAATGAGTAAGAACAGCTGCGCGACGACTTTCATCAGCCAAGACATAAGAATATGCAGTCTGTAGGGACGAAAATGGATCCATACCCAATAAATGAACTCTCGCATACTCAAACTCCTCTCGTACAACGGCTAGAAACTGAAAAACTCGATTCTTATCCAGAATCGACCCGTATAGTATCTCATCAAAAGGATCCTTCTAGGCATAAGACGAGGAATAAAAAGTTAACTCTTCCCACTGAGCACGTAGCTGTGATATATAGGTAGTAACTGAAGAATCACCTTGCAAAAGATGGGAAATCTCACGCTCTAAGTTAAATATCCGGACATTATTTTGACGTTGTGAGTAGATGCTCGTTGCGAAGTTCCATGTATGTTTTGCTGTTGAGGAGAACATAAATCCAGCCGCAATGTGTGGTTGTATAGATGTAACCAGCCAAGAACGGACCATAGAATCATTAGCAAATCAGAGGGAGTAAGAAGTATTAGTTTATGTAGGTTGTTTGTCAGCTCCCGTGAGGTAACCGATCATTCCTTTTCCACCAATGAACATTTCAACCGATCATGCCCAAAGAAGATAATTAGGGCCATATAATTTCACGGTGGTAATCTGAATTCCTGGAAAGTCGGTTGAGTGAGAGGGAAGACCACTTGAGCCATTACTATTATCGGTGAACGAGGAAGAGGACGTCTCAGAGGCCATAAAAAAAATACGTACTTTGGTTTGAAGGGAGTTCAAAGAAGACAAGGGAAAACTCGTAACAGCACTCTTGCTGTGAATACAGGCTCCAAACAACACTCTAACCAAATCCAAATAATAACTTGTTCTGATCGTAGGTTTTAGCCAAGGCTTCAAACGTTGAAGCAGCCTTCTATTATAGTCGCAAGTAATCAAATTGCTCTCTACAGTGATTGAAGACCTCTAACTGCACCTCTACAGTGGTCGTATGTCTCAAACCAGCCTCTTGTTATGGTCGCAAGTCATCAAACTGCTCTTTGCAGTGATCGCAGGTCTAAAACAGGGTCTAACTGCACCTCTGCAGTGGTCGTATGTCTCAAACCAGACTCCTGTTATGGTCGCAAGTCATCAAAATGCTCTCTACAGTGATCGCAGGTCCAAAACATGGTTCTGATATGGTCACAAGATGTCAAACTACCCTCTGCAATGATCGCGGGTCCAAAAACAGAGTTCTGCTATGGTCACAGACAGCAAAACAACAATCTGCTGTAGTCAAAAACACACTGGGAAGCTTTCTGCTGTATCCCAGGAGTCGTAACATCAATTTGCTGTAATTGAAGGCTTCAAAAAAACAACTTCTTGTGTCGCAGAGGTCATAACCGCAATCTGCTGTAATAGTGAACCCCAAACAGTAGTATTGCTGATAAAAACAACCTGATTGCAGGCTTCAAACAGGTCTCAAGCTCCTATCGCATAGTGCAATTAGGGTGTTCAGTAAAAAGAACCCCCGTAGGGGTGATAAATATCGAAGGTGAGAAGCGAGAGGTGTGGAGGAGATTTAAGGAAGATGAAGACAATAAGATTTGTAGCAGACGAAGAAATGGGTGGTGATGGAGAGATCGAGAGAGCTTGGCTCTGATACCAAGTTAAAATTTAGGGATTAAAAGTTCTCTTTTATTAATTAGCCCTAATAAGGCTTTATATCATTACAAAATCTGAGATGAGTAAAGACTAAAAAGGACATACTAAAAAAGAAATCTAATAACAACCGAATTATTTAACAATATCCCTGTAAAACTCAAAAAGTACTATAAAATAAAAAATCAAGCAATCCAAAAAGATCAACCTATACCAGTTGTACAACATTGAAAGAAATCAAAATCTAACAATGAATTGCCTCAAAAGTTTCTAGACAGAGCATTTGACACTTTGTTCTAAAGCAACAACATATCTATAATCATCTTCGTATGATCTAGGGGTTATGTAGGATCCTGACTTTTCGTCCTTGATTTACCTTTTTGTTTCTTGATACCCATAGTGATTCAATCTCCTCGTTCATCCATTTCTTCAATGCATGCCAATCCTTCAATATCGCTCTTTGATTCCTCTTCCAATAAGTGGTTTTCTTTTTGTTTGTGCCTAACTCTCATTGATAGTCAAAATTCCTCTGCTCCTCACCAAAGAATTGGTTTCCTTTATGGAATAGAAAACTAAATAAAGAATAGAAACAATAATGAACTATCAAATAATGAAATATCAAACTAACCAGAAGATTAAGGACTTTTCTAGCCTCAACCTATGTTTGAGAGGCTCTCCAATAGACAGAAGGTTGAAACAAGATGAAAAAAAAAATTCAGATATCAGTAATTGTTTTCAATGGATTAGGACAAAAACATAGTGATTTCTTGGGACTAAAAACATATTTAGAACATAAGAAATAAAGAGAGATTGTTTAGAACTCATCACCAATCACTACGACTGTGATTTTCTCTTCCAAGAAAATGATGAAATGCCATAAACAGGATCTCTTTCAAGCAAGTAAACCCTTAGGATGAAGAGAATAAATAAATAAATGTACTCCTTAATTAGCCAAAAGACCCACAAAGGTAAGTTAATAAATATGCTTAAATAGAAAATTGCATGTTGCTTACGAAGAGAATTTCTGGAAAGAATTAAGATAATCATTCCTACAAATAGATCGATGTTCATGACATTTCATCCATCTCATCTTCATTTACAAAATTGATGAAGTGCCATGAACACGATCTGTTTATAGTGATGTGGATAGAGTTGTGGGAAAGAATTAGGATATATAATCGTTCCTACAAATAGATCATTGTTCATGGCATTTCATCCATCTCATCTTAACTTAAGAAACTGATGAAGTGCCATGAACACGATCTATTTATAGCGATATAGATAGAATTGCTGGAAAGAATTAGGATAATATTTCCTACAAATAGATCAGTGTTCATGGCATTTCATCCATCTCAACTTCAGTTACAGAATTGATGAAGTGCCACGAACACGATCCATTCAGATTGATTAACTCCATAGAGTGTTTTAAAACAATAAGATGAAATCTTCATATCAGGAAGTGGGGACAATAGAATGATAAAACCTAAGAAATTTGGTGAAGGGGGTGGTTTCCTATTGGTCATTTATATAGGGACTCATAAGCACATATATGGAAGGATAATAAATGTATTTCCATAAAAAGATATTGCATATCTTTTTCTATTAACTAAATATTTCTAAATGTGTCACAGTAGCCCAAGGTAGATTTCAAATGTTGATAGCTTAAAAAAGGAAACTTGAGGCGGGGTTGGTAACTGAAAACTTGATCCAAGTTTTGGCTAAACATGTTAATCCATGAACAAATCATCACGGAAAAAAACAGATTTTAAGTTCTAAAACAAAATAATTATCGAGTCAAATAGCTGAGATCATTTATCTGATAAATTCATTGTATACGTTCACCAAAAGGTATCAGCTAACTAAGTTGGTTAAACTTTGTGACAGTCGATACCGCTAACATATCCGTTTTCACCTGGTAATTACTGCCAAATAATCTCAAATGCCCCACAAAAAGAGATAATAGTGGTCGATTAGCGGAAGAGTGAAAATGTGGAATTTATTTATTTTTGTTAGGTAAGCAAGGTGATTAGTAGTTAACGAGAAGGTTAATCAATTAAACTTAAAATTCTTCCCCTGAGTTCTCTAATAGGCCAAACGAAGGCAACACAACTTCACGTAGGATTAATCTCCCCATTAATGATCTTTACAACACAAGAAGAGTCCAAATCACAATCCGACACTCACCAAGAGATAAACCTCGATAAAGTTTGAAATAACTATTGGTGGCACCCACATTTTTCAAAGAAAATCCTGCTTTTACTTGAAACATCATCCTTCATAACAGCCCTATAAGATACACCTCGAAATCCACCGATACAAATTTAAACCACGCTTATTTTTTGGGCTTTGTTATTTTCAAAGTTTCGTTTATTTAGTTCACACCATAATGGTTGTTATCCTCCGATCAGCGCCAGCACAATGCACATCTTGATGAGGAAGAAACCCTAAATGACATTTTTACAATCCACAAATCCCAGCCAACCTCAGAGAATCTCTCATGCACACTTTGTATTAAAATCGCCTTTGGAATTAATGCATCACTAAATAAATTGGTCTTCCAAATAACCGGTACTGAATGAGACTGAACAAGATCATAAATCTTTTTCATTGTCTAATTATACCGTCTTTCTTGCACCCATCCATTCTCATTCCCATGATGTATCGGATACTCTAGTATCCACAACTCCCGAATCGAACATCTCCCTCCTCCCACTATGTGAAAAAAAGGGATACATTCGATGCCAAGATCTATCAAATTTAGCCAAATGTGACAGACCTTGGCGTCGCTTTTACCATTTTTGCACGTAGTGTCCCAAACTGAACTACAATGGACCACGGCCCTGTCAAGACAAGGGTCTCCCTTTAAACCAAGGGACTCATCCAATAGAGTCTTAATCCATGCACTGCACCCTCCTCATTCCAAAAGAAAGATGGCATGCATAAGGAGGATGTTTATTGATTGCTAAAACAACAACAAAATAAGGATGGAATATTGTTCCTCGATTGTTTACATGATTATTCTCTTAATATGCTTCATTGATGTTGAAACAAAACTTAATAAAGGAAAAAAAAAAAAGAATGGGAGTTGGCTGACTTTGAACCATTTTTAGGCAATTTTTTTTTTTTTAATGTTTTTAAAAGCAACCTTTGTAGGCAAAATTATACATGCATCGCCCATATTTGTCCTCCATTTACTGGTTGGCCACCACCACCTTGAATCCAAGTAGCTTGATTAAAGCCTAATCCAAGTGACATAAAGTGTACTATTTTTCTTAACCATTGGTATTTCTTGAGTGCAAAAACATGGAATTCTCTATGTTAAGAATCCTTCATTAATTCTCACGTTAGAGTTGTTATCTACGTTTAAAGCTTGTGAGAGTGCCAACACAAATTGAGGAAAAGTACGCAAGGTAAATTTCACCATGAGGTCTTTAACAAAGATGTCATACTTAATTCAATTTTGGAAAAGCATGTCTAATTTTCACAGATTGATGAGGCTTTTCAAGTGGTACCTTTACTTCTGGTGAGATTATGGCATGTTTGAGTTGTGATATGAATGTGGAGATCAATCAACTCTATCAATTAAACTAAGAAATTGATCCTTCAAGATCAAGTAGTTTATAGAGGCAATTTCAGTAATTTTGAAATACTCAATGATGATATCACAAGACATATGCCTCCTAGATTTTTTAGAATATAGAGATAAGAAAAGACCACCACTTACATTGTGGATCGATCTGAGTCTTTAGTACTAATTTAAGGTTCTCTAAATCTAACTATTGTTGAGTGTTGTGTTATCCACCTCCGCTCTCAGGTGTCACGTGCTCGCGTATCGTGCCCCAATCGACCTATTCTTATATTCATAGTTGTGCCTTCCCCATCAAATCGGTCTTTTGGGATAAATGGTTGTCAACATAGTATCAAAGCATCAAGTTCATTTAGGTCACGGTTCAAGTCTCCTCGAGGAAAATTTTCACCTTTATGGGTGAGGGGGAGTGTTGAGTGTTGTGTTATACGCCTCCATTCCTGGGTTTTAGGTCCTCGCGTATCGTTCCCAGGTCAACCAGTGACCCTCTTGTATTTATAGTTGTGCCATCTCCTTCAAATCGGTCATTACAAGTTAACAATTTTGCTTTTTTTGATTTATTTATTTTTTTTTTATTTTTTTTTGTCAGAAAATATATATATGGGGACGGATCATGGGACATATGTAAAATCAATGTAATAATATAAAAAATTCAAAAAATAGGTTAGAGGTTTTGGATTGATCTGATTTTTTGTAAGGACGATCTTTATGATGAGAAGATCATCCTTAAAAAAAATCAGTCCAATCTGAAACTTCTAACCCCATCAAAAGTGATTTAGAATGTGGACCGTCGATTTTTTACGAATAAATTTTAAACCACTTTTGATGGACTCACAAGTTTCAGATTGAGATGATTTTTTGTGAGGATGATCTTCTCATCATAGAGAACATCCTAACAAAAAATAAGCTCAATCCAAAACCTCTCACCCATATTTTGAACAACCATTGTTTTTACATATGTCCCTTGATCCACCCCCTATAGAATATATATATCCCTACAAAACCCAAAATGTACTAAAAAAATATAACATCTAATAATTCAAATGGACAACATTGAAAAAAATCAAAAATTTTAAATTAATTGCCTCAAAAGCTTCTAGCCATAGCAATTGACACTTTGCTCTAAAGCAACATGTCTAAACTCATCTTCTTGCTCTCGTTCTGAAAGGGGGGTTAGGTAGGATCACGACTTTTCCTCCTTGATTTACTTTTTTTTTACTCTCGATACCATTAGAGAATAAATCTCTTCATTCATCATTTCTTCTACACATGCCAATTCTATGATACGCACTTTGATTCCTCTTCCAATAAGTAACTCCATGAAAAAAAAAAAAAGGAGGGTAAATTCGACACCAAGGTCTATCAAATTTTCTTGGATTTAGCCAAATTCGACAGATCTAGGCATTCAATCTACCCCTTTTTCCACATAGTGCTAGTGGTTTTCTTTTCCGTTGTGTCTGACTGTCCTTGAGAATGAGAATTCCTCTACTCCTCACAATAGAAAATTTTAAAGTTGTCTGTTCTTTGGAACTTGTTGGAGAGGCATGATTTCAGCAATATCTTCAGAGAGACATTAGATAACACATAAGCTCGAACTGGGTGAGGCCACCAGATAGGAAGAATGTGGAAGAGAGGCTCGGTAGCCGCATTGATGCTCAGACTGAGGAACTGAACCATATGTAGGGGACTGACATACAAAAAGGAGTAAGATTTGAAGACGTCTGTTTTTACCTCAACTTTAGACCATTGTCAGACTTCAAGTGCTCGAAACTGGAAAAATAGAACCACATAGGATGCCCTCTTGCTCACCTAAGGCTTTACTGTGGTGCCATATGCCAATTCAAAAGGAATGATAAGTTGTTAGTACAGATGTTTCAAAGAAGCTTGATGAGAATAGCATTGAACTGGTTCACCCAACTCGATCATAGCAAGATCAGAAACTGGCAAGACTTGCCAAATATCTTCATGACCAACTATCAATTCATTGTCGATATGGTTATGGACAGGCAGATAGTGGCCAAGATAGTAAGAAAGCCGAAGGCTATGAACCAGCTAGTGTAAAATATTAACAAATCTCACTATATATATCATGTATTTATTGTGGTCGATTAGCAGAAGAGAAAAATGTGAAATTTTTCTATTTTTTTTTCTTGGAGAGCATGAAATTAATTTGCCACCCTGTTCGCTTCTCGCCAATAAAACTCAAAATTGCATGAGTTGAAAAGTCTACCCTGAGTACTCTAATATGCCAAACAAAGACAACATAAATCCATACAGGATTAATCTCCCCATTAATGCTAGTAACAACATATGAAGAGTCTGGATCACAATCCGATCAGTAGTACTTACTTTCCTTCAAGTAGCAAAGTTAAGAGCTTCTACAATAGCTTCCAATTCGGTGGTGACGATATCATTTGAGGAAACACCTCTTCCAACCTCAAACGTAAAACGGTCTAATCAAGCCAAAACAAACACTCCCAAAGATAGCGAGCTATATATATTTATTTTGACATCTTTGCTCTCCGACATTCTCCAAAAGATAGACCTCAGTGGAGTTTCAAAATCCTATAAGTGGCACCTCCATTTCTCAAACAAAATCCAGCTTCTGCCTGAAACAACACCCTTGATAACAGCCCTATAAAATATGCCTCAAAAATCCTCCGAGATGAATTTCAATGAGACTGATTTTTGAGACATTTTATTTTCAAAGTTACGTCTATTTCACTCACTCCATATATGATACAGAGCAATACAAGATGCCACACACAATAAACCTTGGACAAACATGCTAGGAAAGTGAAGATTGCTTGACTTTCAAATCAGATAGATATATGGGACTCTAAAGAAATATGGTCGTTATCGTCCAATCCATGCCAACACAAGACACATCATGATTTTAAAAGGATCCCTTTTCTTCTGTAGATTCTCTATCGTAAGAAGCTTTATTAATCGCCATCCAGGCTATGAAGGAATGATGAGGTAGGAAACCTCAACCGCTTTCAAATGATGTTTTTCCAATCCACAAATCCCAGCCATCAGAGACTCCCATGCACTCTTTGTACTAAAATCGCCTTTGGAATTAATACATCACTAAAAAAATCAGTCTTCTACATCTTGAACCGGCAATGAATGAGACCGCACAAGATCATAAATTCTCCTCATTGTCTCATTATGGGGTCTTACTAGCACCCATGCATCCATCCTCATTCCCTGAACGGATACTCTAGCGTCCACGACTCCCAAATTGAACAATTGCCCTCCTCCCAAACTGAACTACAGTGCTGAACCCCAGCCCCGTCAAGCCAAGGGTTTCATCCAAGAGAGCCTTAGTCGATGCGCCACACCCTCCTCACTCCAAAACATAGATGGCATGCATGTGGAGGATGTGTATTGATTGCTAGAAAATCGACATGATAATGACGAAATATTGTTCCTTGGTTGTAGGCAAACTTCTGCCTGGCCATATTTCTCCTCCATTTCTGGAACTGCAACATAAAGATTGTACTAAAGATTGTACTATTTTTCATACCACCATTGTTATTCTTGTTCTCATTTAGATGTTCTTGAGCAACAAAAGCATGGAATTCTCTAGGTTAATAATCCTTCACAATTCTCACGTTAGAGTTGCTATCCATGCTTAAAGCTTAAGAGTGCCAAAACAAAATGAGGAAAAGTAGGCAAGGGCAGTTTCAACATTAAGTCTTTCACAAAGCTTCCATATTTCCTAAGTGATTAGAAGCCTCAAAAAGCCTATTTGGATTGATGCTAGTTCTTCAAATTAATAGGCTTTTTAAGGTGTACAGTTCCTCCTTTACGTCCCGTGGAGATTGATCAACTATATCAATTAAACAAAGAATTTGATCCTTCCAGATTAAGTTGTTTATACTTTATAGTCATCATTGATACCATAGAAGCAATTTGTGCAAATTGTGAAATACTCAGTGGTAAGACTATTGATATCATACAGATAAGGAGATTAGAAGAGATCACCACTTACATTGTGGAAGCTTTAGTACAAAAGTGAGCTTCTCTAAATCTGGACTTCTCAACATGAGTAGACATGGATAAGAGCTTTCTTTTGAATAGATTACAAGTTAATCAACAATTTTTTTTCATTTGTAAAGAAAGCAAAGAAATACATGTAGACAATAAACACAGATGTATCCCTGCAAAACTCAAAATGTACTCCAAAATAAAAAATCAAGCCATCCAACATTGAAAGAAATAAAAATCTCACAATGAATTGCCACAAAAGCTTCTAGGCATTGCATTTGACACTTTCTTCTAAATCATCTTCGTATGATCGGGGGGTTAGGAAGGATCACGACTTTTCGTCCTTGATTTACCTTTTTGTTTCTTGATACCCATAGCGATTCAATCTCCCCATTCATCCATTTCTTCGATGCATGCCAATCCTTCAGTATCGCTCTTTGATTCCTTTTCCATAGAGTGGTTTTCTTTCTGTTTGTGTCTAACTCTCATTGACATTCAGAATTCCTCTGCTCCTCACCATAGAAATTTTTTTAAGTTGCCAATCTTTGGAACTTGTTGAAGAGGCCTGATTTCAGCCATATCTTCATCTGTCTCCAAAGCAAAGAATTGGTTTCCTTTATGAAATAGAAAACTAAATAAAGAACAGAAACAACAATGAAATATCAAACTAACCAGAAGATTAAGGACTTTTCTAGCCTCAACCCATGTTTGAGAGGCTTTCCAATAGACAGAAGGTTGAGACAAGATGAAAAAAAAAAAAAAAATGAGATTTCAGCAATTGTTTTCTAGGGATTAGTACAAAAACATAGTGATTTCTTGAGACTCAAAACATATTTACAAGACAAGAGATAAAGAGAGATTGTTTAGAACTCATCACCGATCTCTACGACTGGGATTTTCCGCTACCGAGAAAATGATGAAATGTACTCCTTAATTATCCAAAAGGCCCACAAAGGTAAGTAAATAAATGTGCTTACACAGAAAATTAAATCTCCGATGTGTTGATTTATCGGGCGTCCCACAAAATTGCATGTTGTCAACAGAAAGATTTCTGGAAAGAATTAGGATAATCATTCCTACAAATAGATCGATGTTCATAACATTTCATCCATCTCATCTTCATTTACAAAATTTATGAAGTGCCATGAACACGATCTGTTTATAGTGACGTGGATGTAGTTGTTGGAAAGAATTAGGACATATAATCGTTCCTACAAATAGATCATTGTTCATGGCATTTCATCCATCTCATCTTCACTTAAGAAATTGATGAAGTGCCATGAACACGATCTTTTTATAGCGATATGGATAGAGCTGCTGGAAAGAATTAGGATAATCTTTCCTACAAATAGATCATTGTTCATGGCATTTCATCCATCTCAACTTCAGTTACAAAATTGATGAAGTGCCATGAACACGATCCATTCATAGTGATTAATTCCATAGAGTGTTTTAAAACAATGAGATAAAATCTTCAACGCAGGAAGTAAAACCTTAGAAATTTGGTGAAGAGGGCGGTTTCCTATTGGTCATTTATATAGGCACTCATGAGAACATATATGGAAGGATAATAAATGTATTTCCATAAAAAGATATTGCAAATCTTTTTCTATTAACTAAATATTTCTAAATCAGTCACAGTATCCCAATGTAGATTTCAAATATTGATAGCTTAAAATAGGAAACTTGAGGCGGAGTTAGTTACTGAAAACTTGATCCAAGTTTTGGCTAAACTCGTTAATCCATGAATAAATCATTGCGGAATAAACATTGGGCTTTATGTTCTAGAAACAAAATAATTATCAAGTAGAATATTTGAGATCATTTATCTGATAGATTCATTGTATACGTTCACCAAAAGGTATCAGCTAGCTAAGTTGGTTAAACTTTGTGACAGTTGATATCACTAACATAACTTTCTTCCCCTACTAATTACTGACAAATAATCTCAAATGCCCCACAAAAAGAGATAATAGTGGTGGATTAGCGGAAGAGTGAAAATGTGGAATTTATTTATTTTTGTTAGGTAAGCAAGGTGATTAGTAGTTAACGAGAAGGTGAATCCAAAAATTGAACCAGCCACCCTGTTTGCTTATCGTTAGTAAAACTCAAAATTCTACTCCCAAGTTCTCTAATATGCCGAACTAAGA
The DNA here is from genome assembly GCF_017979445.1 of Akebia trifoliata. NCBI lineage: Eukaryota > Viridiplantae > Streptophyta > Magnoliopsida > Ranunculales > Lardizabalaceae > Akebia > Akebia trifoliata. Next base: position 21,999,040 of record NC_141389.1, read on the forward strand.
CAACACAACTTGACGTAGGATTAATCTCCCCATTAATGATCTTTACAGCACACGAAGAGTCCAAACCACAATCCGACACTCTCCAAGAGATAGATTTCGATGGAGTTTGAATTAACCATAGGTGGCACCCACATTTCTCAAAGAAAATCCTGCTTTTACCTGAAACATCATCCTTCATAACTGCCCTATAAGATACACCTCGAAATCCACCGATATGAATTTTGGGGCTTTATTATTTTAAAAGTTTCGTGTATTTAGTTCACACTATATATGGTCATTATCCTCCGATCAATGATAGCACAATGCACATTTTGATGAGGAAGAAACCCTAAATGACATTTTTACAATCGACAAATCCCAGCCAGTGTCAGAGATTCTCTCATCCACTCTTTGTATTAAAATCGCCTTTGGAATTAATGCAACACTAAATAAATCGGTCTTCCACATCTTAAACCGGCAATGAATGAGACTGCACAAGATCATAAATCCTTCTCATTGTCTAATTATACCGTCTTGCTAGCACCCATCCATCCTCATTCCCATGATATATCGGATACTCTAGTATCCACGACTCCCAAGTTGAACATCTCCCTCCTTCTACTATGAGAAAAAAGGGGTACATTCGATGCCAAGATCAGTCAAATTTAGTCAAATGTGACAAACTTGCACTTTGAATTTACCCTTTTTGCACGTAGTGTCCCAAACTAAACTACAATGGACCCCGGCCTTGTTAAGACAAGGGTCTCCCTTCAAGCCAAGCGACTGATCCAATAGAGTCTTAGTCCATGCACTGCACCCTCCTCATTCCGAAAGAAAGATGGCATGCATATGGAGAGTGTTTATTGATTGCAAAAAAAATAACAAAATAACGATGGAATATTGTTCCTCAATTGTTTACATGATGACTTGCTTGATATGCTTCATTGATGTTGGACAAAAATTAAAAAAGGAAAAAAAATATGGGAGTACTCTGAATTTGAGCCATTTTTAGGCATTTTTTATTTTTTATTTTTTATAAGCATCCTTTGTAGGTGATCAAGTCCCAAAAAAGTAATTTCTAGGACCGTAAAAACAGAGAATTTAACCTCACTTCATTTACTATTTTCGCTAAATAAAGACAATTTTCCTAAAAGTCCAAAATTATTGATAGTTAAAGAATTTTTATTTTAATTTGCAGTCAGGAAAGCGAAAATTCTGAGACAAAAATAGGAAAAACGAGGCCAATACTACAATGCTGAAGCCAAGGCAAATCAGCCGTCCAAAATTCAGGCTGGGGTGTCTCCACCCAGACTGCACCACAGTGGTCCTCAAAAGATAGAAGTTTCAAGTATATACATGAAGCTATTAAAAAATATGTATTCAACCTTACTTTATTAGATAGTTATAGAAAGCCCAAATCTCAACTTTACACATGGCATTCTCCTATTAATCCTCCAAAAAGAATTTTGGCCTCCTGCCCTTTATCCTTAACCCTTACTTTTGAGGATAATTACATGAAACCCAATCACCGACCTTTCCACATAGCCTTCCCTCAAATGTTCTCCCAAATTCACTTTCCACCTAGCACTCCATAACCACCAAATTTGTGCCACATGGCCTAGCCAACATGGCTTAGCCAAATGGCTTCATCTAAGAGGTCTCATGCCAAATTCCACTTTTTACCTCAAGAAAATAGCAAAATCCAAAAGGTTTCCAACACATTTCTCATGTTATTTCCTAAAGTCCTTAGAGTTGGACATTTTTACCCCCAAGAGGTCTCCTAAAACTCTACAAATAGAAGACTCCTTACGGTAAATAAGGGAAGAGAATTTTGGAGTAAGAAAATTCAGCCCAAATCTCTACTTAACCCCTTTTGAACCCTTAAATCTAAAAAGAAGAAGTTAGAAAGCAAGAAGAAACTAAGGTGGGGTGGGAGATCTAGGTGTTGAAATTTTTTTGCCTACCTAAGTCCATTTGCTCATCTCTTTCTTACCTACCTCCTCTTTGTTATTTTGTTTAAGTTTTTAGCAATGTAGTCATCTTCCTTTCCTTCAAGGGCATAGGATTGAAGTGACTAAGGCCCTATTCTTTTGAGTTTCAGTAGCTAGTTTTTTTTGCTTTTTCTACTTTTAAACTAAAAGTGTCAGATAAATGATGTTTAATTGGGCTTTTTTGGCTCCTGTGGATTTCAATTGAAGCCAACAAGTTGCTCCTAAAAGAAGTCACCCAAGAGGGACTTCTTCAAATGACTTTTGCAAGGAGCCAAAAATGTAAAATGGTTCAAGTGTAGTTACTAAAATACCATTCATCTTTAATTAAATTTCTAACCAATTTATCATTGAAAATTGAAATGAGATTACTAAAATACCCTTTATTTTTCAAAATACCCTTCATTTTAATCAAAATACCCTTCATCTTTAATCAAATTTTCAACCAAACTTAACCGTAAAAAATAAAAAGGAATTACAAAAATACCCTTCATTTTTACCAATTATCAAAATACCCTTCATCTTTAATTAAATTTTCAACCAAACTTAACCTTAAAAAATAAAATGAAATTACCAAAATGCCCTTCATCTTTCAATATACCCTTCATTTTTACCAAAATACCCTTCATCTTTACAAATTATCAAAATAACATTCATCTTTAATCAAATTTTTAACTAAACTTAACCTTAAAAAATAAAAGAAAATTACTAAAATACCCTTCATCTTTAATCAAATTTCTAATCAAAATAACTTAAAAAATAAAATGAAATTACCAAAATCAAAAGTAATTCATCATCACTACTTTATTACCAAAACACCCTTCATTTTTATGTGGATGTTGGATTATGTATTATGCAGGTATTTTCTTTCTCATATGTTCATTTTTAAGAGTAGATACGATCGAAATTTCGATAGAATTATAAAATTTAGAAATTTATTTAAATTGAAAATAAATATTTTTATAATTTTTTATTATAAATTTATTATATATATATAGTGTAATTATATATTTATTAAGGTATTTTACTCATTTTTTTGTGAATTCTAGGTTCATTATCAACATTAAGGGTATTCTAGTCATTCTATCAGAATCCAGCAATAAAAAGCTATCAAATGAACATCAATTTCTGACTTATGTGCTTATGTAACAAAAAATTTTCTACTAGATGTGACTTTTCAGGCTCTAGGCTTCTATTTCTTCCAGAAGTTAGTTACTGGAGCTAAAGCTAGCTTATATAAAAAATAGACCCTAAGTCTTCTCTTTGAGAAGTTATCTTCCCCTATTAAGTCCCCAATAAGTTCTAGTATTACTCCAATGTTAATACAAGTTATTTCAATCTTCTTTTATGTTTCTAGCACTTTATTTTTAAGTTTTTAGTTGTTTTCTTTTCTTTAATGACTAAGGAGGAAGAGAGTAATCCCTCTTTTTTGAGGTAATCTTCTACTTCATAAGTCCATTCATTCATCCACAACAAGCACACACCACCTTCTTTATTTTAAAAGGGCTACAAGTCAAAAACATTGATCTATTTAGACCTATGTTCAACACTAAAAACCAACTAAAACAGTCCCAAAGTGGAAAAAATTTGCATGCATAAGGTTTAGCCTCTCCAAGGGCGTGTCCAACCTATGGACATGTTTCTAAGGCTAAACCAACACAAATAAACCCTCCTAAGGGTACATAAATATTTAAAAATTGGATTAAAGGCAAGTGGGGTGAAATCTGTGGTGATTCACACAAAATCATCAAGCTTACAAAAAAAATCCAGCAAGCCTATACTTTTGTATATGGCTTGTTCTTCACCTATTTTTTGGGTTTTTGTAGGCCAAACTATAGTCTGTTGGACTTTTAACTTCTCTATAATCCCCTCTATCTTCAAAAATATCAAAGAATTAGTTTTAATACTTATTTTATGATCATATTGGTAACCATCTTAGGATGGGAGGGACAAGGTGTGTAACACCTTTCTTGTCCCTCAAGCGAACTCCCTTACCTAGAATCTCTAGGTTGGCCTTTACCTATCTATAGCTTGGCAACTCCACTGGAGAATATGCTACTTATTTTGACCATTTTTTAAGGAAAAAAAACTATAAAAAACTATATAAAAAAAAAAAAAAAGCAAATTCATTTGTGTTTCCTACTATCTCTATTTCTCTTTTCTCTGCTTTTGTGGGAATGTAGTTTTACGTGGGAAATCGGTAGTTTTTCATTTGCTTATTTGTTTTTTTGTGGCACAACTCCAATGTAATTTGCAGGTGCATTGCGAAGCGTGCCCCATTGCACAAACCTCCTTTGTCCCAACAAAAATATTACACCCCGGATGTAAATAATCTTCAATCCTAAGGTCGCTCACTTTGGAGGATGGAGACAAAACCATCCACCTCATCACCAATCGATGAAGTATTTGCTGCAGTTTGCATGGAGGTTTGATGGTGAGTTCCCTATATATCCCACTTATTATCACACGCGATACCTTGCGATATAGATCTTTAGGACAAAAAAAATTAAAAAATTGAGTGTGCTTTAAGTTTGTAAGTGAGTCGATCCATGAAGATCAAGTTGTAAACAGACGGGAGCGTTGTTTTAGAATAAGATACCTACCCTTGGTATGGGGTGGGTCTACTTTTAAGATTTTTCAAGTATTTTTCCTGACTGTACCCCCCATTGAGGACATCCAATTTTTGACTTGGCTATACCACAAGTTACGACCAGGGTAATTTTTTCTTGGCCGTACCAAGGTATATACCAGAAGGCATTTTTTCCTTGGCCACAAAAACCATACGGCTAGGCAAAATTTTAGCTAGGAATAACCCCTGTTACGGCCAAAAGTGGTTCTTGGTACTATCCCCCTTCTTTTGAATTCCATAGACCTAAGATTCCACTCGACTCTTACGACCTTACCATCTTTAGCACACTCAGGATTTTCTTCCCAGTAATGTTTAAGGTCAAAATTGAACCTCAAATTAGTTATCTTATCCGAACCTAAGAATGTACATCCAACACTAGACCTAAGTGTGGTATTCCAAGTCTTCTCAACTTCTTAGGTTTAGGTGTTAGATCCCTTCAAGTGCAACCAAAAGTCAAGTTTGGCTCTCCAACTCATTCAATTTTTTTATCCAAGGAAGGTGGTAAGTTTTCCAACCCATCACTTCATATTTATCCCTCGAAGATCATTCGATTCTTACTTAGATTTCTTAGAAAATCCTATAGGACCTAGGTCAACAAATCCTTATCAATTTTAGGTTTGTTAGAACCTTTAAGATTGACCCCACCTGTGGATCACATTTATTCTTCATCAACAAGAGCCGTACATTGTGATCAATTCCTATCCATTTTAGGTTTTCTAAGAACCTTCAAGCTCGACCCCACCTGTGAGTCACCCTAAACATCTTTCACCGACAAGGATCGTACACACAACCAATCCTCATCTGTTGTAGGTTTGTTAGAACCTTTGGAATTGATCCTACTCATGGATCACCACAATCTTCGTCGGTAAGAGCCATACAATCCTTTCAAAATTTCATGGATTCAAATCTAATAAAGTCAAGATACCCACTTCCAATGTTCAAGGGCAAAGCAAACCTATACAACGAACCTATTTCAAGACTTTCCGGTTTCAAATCTCACATAGTCAAGATATCAATTTTCAAGGTTCAAGGATAAAGCAACCTTATACAACGAACCTATTTCAAGAACTTTCGGGTTAAAATCTCATACGTCTAAGATACTTATTTCCCAGGTTCAAGGGCAAAGCGAACCTATAGAATGAACCTTTTTAAGGTCTGTTCGGGTTTTGCCTCATACAGTCGAGGTACCAAATTCAAAGCTCCAGGCATAGTACCCATACAAGGGACCTTTTTCCTTTGTATCTACATTCAAGAGACTTTCGTAGATCAGGTCTCTTGAAGGCCTTTGGACCTCTTAAAGTTCAATTAATTGCATTTTCATTCCGTAAATCAAGTCTTTCAAAGAATTTTGGACCTCTTAAAGGTCACCTTAGATCGAGCCTTAATGTTAGAAGGTCTAGTCAGGGACCTATGTTAATTTTTATGACACAAATTCTCTCAATTCACAACCATGCATTTTCCTTTCGTAGATCAGGTCTCTCAAAGGCCTTTCAACCTCTTAAAGGTCAACTTAGTGCATTATTCCTTTCGTAGATCGGGTCATTCAAAGACCTTTGGACTTCTTAAAGGTCAACTTAGTATGTTTTTCTTTTGTAGATCGGGTCTATCAAAGACCTTTGGACCTCTTAAAGGTCAACTTAGACTGTTTTTCATTTAATAGTTTCGGATTTCTTAAAGATCTTTGGACCTCTTAGAGGCCACCTTAGTTCCCTTTTTATCCTTGTAGCCCAGTTCTCTTAAGATCCCCCTATACTGACCTAATAAGGGTTTTTCCTAAGTGTCTCCAACTTTCATTTTCAGAAAAAAAAAAAAAAAAAACATCATCTTTGGGGTTATACTTCATGCATTCAGTATTGCAAGGTTACCAAAATGGGACTTACTTAGCTGAAACTCAAAAATAAAAATGCATGATAAAGTCAAATCCTTTTCAAAGTTGTTAACTTCATTCATTTTTGTCATTTTCTCTTACAAAGGTACCAACATCATCGAATTCAAGGATACAAACCTTGAGAAAATATTGGGCGAGCAAAGAAGTCAGTACCAAGAAGAAGACCTCCGGCACAATATAATTATTTTCTGGGATCTAATACGACCATAATGGAATCTACAAAATAGAACATGCCCGTTGGTGGTGGGAATCCACCTCCGATTGAGAACCCTCTCCTAGAATTGCTTGTTACTCAAGTTGTTACACCAGCTACTACTCTGGAAGTCTTCAACAAGATGAATGAGCAAGTAACTGTTATAGGTAATAGGCTCTCGACTTTAGTCAGTATATCAAGTGTAGCGCAAGCTCTTCACAACCAAGTTTCAAGGTCAAGGTAGAATATTTCGAGTGCCACTAATCCTACAATTGTTCCACAAGTCATACTGAAACCCCACCCCTATGACGACACAATTTCATAACAACATTCCAATCCCAATTGTTAACCCACCAACTAACTCACCTTCTTTCTATAAGTTATTAGTACAAATGTTTCAAGGAAACTTGACGGGAATAGTATTGAATTGGTTCACCTAGCTCGATCATAGCAAGATCCGAAACTAGCAAGACTTGGCAAACATCTTCATGACAAAAGTATCGATTCAATATCAATATAGCTATGGACAGGTAGGGAATGGCCATGATGGTAAGGAAGACGAAGGCTTTGAACCAGTCTGTGTAAAATATTAAATAATCTCACTATATATATCATGTATTTATTGTGGTCAATTAGCAGAAGAGAGAAATGTGGAATTTTTCTACCATTTTTCTAGGTAAGCAAGAAATTCTACCACCCTATTTGCTTCTAGCCAATAAAAATCAAAACTGCATGAGTTAAAAAGTCTACCCCCAAGTTCTCTAATATGCTGAACAAAGACAACATAAATTCATGCATGATTAATCTTCCCATTAATGCTAGTAACAACATACGACGAGTCCGGATTACAATCCGATCTGTAGTACATACTTTCCTTTAAGTAGCAAAGTTAAGAGCTTCGACAATATCTTGCAATTCTGTGATGATGATATCATTAGAGGAAACACCTCTTCCAACTGCGAACGTAGAACGGTCTAATAAAAGCCAAAACCAACACTCCCAAAGATAGTGAGCCATATATATTTATTTTGACATCTTCGCTCTCTGACACTCTCCAAGAGATAGACCTCAATGGAGTTTGAAAATCCAATAAGTGGCACCCCCATTTCTCAAACAAAATCCGGCTTCTGCCTGAAACAACATCCTTGATAACAGCCCTATAAGATATGCCTCAAAATCTTCCGAGACAAATTTCAACGACATTGATTTGTGGGACATTTTATTGTCAAAGTTTTCTCTCTTTCACTCACTCCATATATGATACAAAGCAATAGAAGATGCCACACACAATTAATCTTGGACAAACATGCTAGAAAAACAAAGATTGCTTGACTTTGAGATACAATAGATATATGGGAATTTAAAAATATATGGCCATTATCATCCAATCCATGCCAACACAAAACACGTCATGATTTTCAAAGGATCCCTTTTCTTCCGTAGATTCTCTATCGTAAGAAGCTTTATTAATCACCATCCAGGCTATGACGAAATGATGAGGTAGGAACCCTCAACCGCTTCCAAATGATGTTTTTCCAATCCACAAATCACAGCCATCAGAGACTCCCCTGCACTCTTTGTACTAAAATCTCCTTTGGAATTAATACATCACTAAATAAATCAGTCTTCCACATCTTGAACTGGCCATGAATGAGACTGCACAAGATCAAAAATTCTCCTCATTGTCTCATTAAGGGGTCTTACAAGCACCCATCCATCCTCATTCCCCTGATCGCATACCCTAGCATCCACGACTCCCGAATTGAACAATTGCCCTCCGCCCAAATTGAACTACAATGAACCCCAGCCCCGTCAACTTAAGGATCTCATCCAAGAGAGCCTTAGTAGATGTGCCAAACCCTCCTCACTCCATAAGATAGATGGCATGCACGTGGAGGATGTGTATTGATTGCTAGAAAATCGGCACGATAATAACGAAATATTGTTCCTTGATTGAAGGCAAACTTATGCTCAGCCATATTTCTCCTCCATTTCCGGATCTGCCACCACCCCTTTGAGTCGAAGCAACTTGATTAAAGCCTAATTCTCATGACGTAAAGATTGTACTATTTTTCATACCAACTTTGTTATTCTTGTTCTCATTTAGTTGTTCTTGAGCAACAAAAGCGTGGAATTCTCTAGGTTAATAATCCTTCACGATTCCAACATTAGAGTTGCTATCCACATTTAAAGCTTAAGAGTGCTGAAACAAAATGAGGAAAAGTAGGCAAGGGCAGTTTCAACATTAAGTCATTCACAAAGCTGCCATATATACAATTTTCCTAAACCATTAGCAGCCTAAAAAAGCCTATTTGGATTGATACAAGTTCTTCACATTAACTTTGACAAGCATTTATACATTTTCCAGATTAATAGGCTTTTTAAGGGGGTATTGTTCTTTCTTTACATCTGGTGAGATTATCACTTATATGGGCAGTGATACAATTGTAGAGATTGATCAACTCTATCAATTAGACGACAACTTTGATCCTTCAAGATTAAGTTGTTTATACTTTATAGTCATCATTGACACCATAGAGGCAATTTGAGAAATTGTGGAATACTCGGTGGTAAGACTGATGATATCATACGGATAAAGAGATTAGAAGAGACCACCACATACATTGTGAAAGCTTTTGTACTAAAGTGAGCTTCTCAAAATTTGAAGAATGCTATTGGATTTCTAAACATGAGTAGACAAGGATAAGAGCTTTCCTTTGAATAGATTACAAGTTAATCAACATTTTTTTTTCATTTCTAAAGAAAGCAAAGAAATATACACATGTAACAAGATTACATGTAGATAATTGACAGGGATGTATCAGTTAAAATTTAGGGATTAAAGGTTCTCTTTTATTAATTAGCCCTAATCAGGCTTTATATCATTACAAAGTCTGAGATGAGTAAAAGACTAAAAAGGACATACTAAAAAAGAAATCTAATAACAATCGAATTATTTAACACTCCCCCTCAAGTTGGTGCGTGGATATCAACAACACCCAACTTGGACAAGACACCTTCAAAGGCAGTTTTGCTAACACCTTTAGTAAAAATATACTGAGTTGTTGAGATGTCGGTACACGGTACAAAGGGAGTACAGATCTATCCAAAAAAAAAATTTCTCTAATAAAATGGCGATAACTTCAATATGTTTCGTTCTATCATGCTGAACCGGATTTGCTGGTGTGCTAATAGCTGATTTATTATCGCAATAAAGTAAGAATGGGACAGGCACAGGAAGACACAAATCTGCTAGTAAGATCTTGAGCCACAACAACTCACACACTCCGAGTGCCATAGCTCTGTATTCAGACTCAGCACTCGACCGAGAGACCACATCTTGCTTCTTACTTCGCCAAGTTACCAAGTTGCCACCAACTTTAGTATACTACCCATAAGTAAATCGTCTATCAATCACTGAACCAGCATAATCTACATCTGTCAATGCCTCAACACGAAGGTGACCATGATTACTAAATAAAATGCCTCGACCAGGACATCCCTTAAGATATCTAAGAATGCGATGGACAGCAGTAAGTTGAGATGTTCGAGACGAGTGCATAAACTGACTTCCAACACTCACAGCATAGGTAATGTCAGGGCGAGTCATAGACAAGTAGATCAATTTTCCCACAAGACGCTAATACTGGCCAATATACGACACACTCCCCCTCAGAATCAGTCAACCTGTGATTCTACTCAATAGGAGTATCAACTGGACGAGAACCAAGCTGATCAGAGTCACTGAGTAAATCGAGGACATACTTACGTTGAGAAATAAATATACCAGAATGGGACCGCGCAACCTCAATACTGAGAAAATAACGAAGATACCCAAGGTCCTTTATCTCAAATTGACATCCAAGGTAAGTTTTGACCTCGGCAATGCCATCATCATCATCTCCAGTAAGAACAATATCATCTACATAAATAATCAGAGCAACAGTTTTACCACGGCAGTGTCGCAAGAAGAGGGTGTGATCAGCAGAACTCTAATGAAACCCAAAATGATGCATGGCCTTAGTAAAGCGCTCAGACCATGCACGAGGAGACTGCTTCAGGCCATAAAGAGAACGGCGAAAATGACAGACATATGTAGGAGAAGCAGATATAAGAAAATCAGGAGGTTGGACCATATAGACTTCTTCCTGTAGATCACCATTGAGAAAAGTATTCTTGACATCCAACTGAAAAAGATGCCACCCTATGATTGCGGTAACAGAAAGGAGAACATGAATGGTAGTCATCTTGGCAACCAGAGCAAATGTCTCCTGATAATCAATCCCATAAGTCTGAGCATAACCCTTGGCCACCAGACGTGACTTATAACGAGCAATAGAACCATCCAGATTATGTTTAAGGGTGAAGACCCAACGACAACTCACAACTTTCCTACCAGGCGGAAGAGGAACAAGTTCCCAAGTTTGAGTCTTTTCAAAAGAATTCAATTCATCAATTATAGTGGCTCGCCAATCAGGATGAGTAATAGCATCTGCAACAGTAGTAGGAAGAGAAACAATGGAAGCAGTAGCAAGAAAACTTCGATAAGAGGGTGAGAGAGTAGGATCATATATATAATTAGAAATGGGGTAGGTACAAGTGCATACCCTTATGAGTGGCAATAAGACGATCATCACAGGGGATAGACGGAGGTGGAGCTGGAGGCGAGGAGGTGAGCTGATCTGGCATAAGAGTGATGATTGTATTACGTAGACGCCGAGAAAAAACATGCAGTGGAGGAGGGGGCAAATTGACAGGGGTTGGAAAAGAAGGAGCTGGCATGGGAAGAGGAAATGAAGAAGGAAAATGATCATTAGGGGAATCTTGGGGAAACCACTCAGAGGGAATGCCAATAGACCCATTGTAGTACGGGGTATGCTCAAAAAAAGAAACATCCCGAGAAATGAAACGCCGTCAAGAAGGAGGATGGTAACAACTGTATCCTTTCTGGGTAGAGGAATAACCCAAAAAAATACATTTTACGGCTTTAGGGTCAAGTTTAGTACGAGTTTGGTTAAGAATTTGAACAAAGCAGACGCACCCAAACACACACGAAGGAAGTGGAAACATAGGACTACCCGGATAGAGTCGAGAAAAGGGCGTGAAAAACTGAAGAACCTTGGAAGGGGTCCGATTAATAAGATAGACAGCAATAAGCACTGCATCGGCCCAAAAGGATTGGGGCACATTCATGTCAATAGAGAAGGCATGGGATAACTCGAGAATATGACGATTTTTTCTTTCTGAACGACCATTCTGCTGAGGAGTCTTAACATTAGACATTTGATGCTCAATGCCAGACTCTAAACAAAGTTTCCAGATCTCACTGTAGGTGTACTCCATACCATGATCAGAACGGAAGGTCTTGACGGTACGTCCAAACTGGATATGAATCATATCAAGAAATTGCTAAGAAATCCAAAAACTTCACTCTTATTTTTCATAAGATAAACCCAAGTGGTACGACTATAGTCATCAATGAACAAGACAAAATATCGAAAATCAAGAGTTGATATGACAGGAGAAGGACCCCACATATCAGAATGGATTAGGTCAAACATAGTAGGTGCAGTAGTATTCATACTAATAGGATAAGAGGAACGCACATGTTTTGCTAATTGACAAGTTTCACAAGAAAAATCAAGCAAATTATTATTATTAAATAAAGCAGGAAACATGTGTTTCAAATATCTGAAAGAAATATGGCCTAAGCATAAGTGCCAACGCATTACAAGAGCCTTATTAAACTGACTACTACTACTAATTTGGAAAACAGAATGGATGCTAGGTAAACTGGGTACGTCCAAGAGATACAGTCCATTCACTTCACGTCCAGTGCCAATCATCCTCTTCGACTCCAAATCCTGAAAGACACAATGAGAGTGATAAAAAATTACACTGCAATTCAAATTTTTTGTAATGCTACTAATATATATAAGATTAGTAGTGAGTTGAGGAATATGCAGTGTGTTGGTTAAAGATAAAAAAGATGTAACAAGAAAATGACCTTGACCAGCTATAGAAGACAAATAACCATCAACCTGGCGAACCTTGCAATGACCAGGGCAAGTATTATAGGTTTTGAATAGGAAGGACGTACCGGTCATGTTATCAGAGGTACCAAAATCAATGATCCATGGTGAAGAAGTGGTGGAAACACTGTGTGCAGATGCAAAAGTACCTGAATGAATAAAAGTAGAGACCGGCTGAGATGAAGTCTCCATCTGACTGAAGAATTTCCTGAACTTGTCAAGCTCAGCCTGGGATAAAGTTACCGAGTCTGAGAAGGATGTAGCAGCTGAAGGGGGTGTTGAATCAGTAGTTGGCTGAGAGACTACATTAGCTGATGATCATTGAGACTGTTGATGTTATTGATTAGGACGATCATGTAGTGCATAACAACGAGCATTCACGTGACCTAACTTCCCACAATGATCACACTTATGTCGTTGACGGGTAGGTAGAGACCCACTAGGAGGTTGTGGAGAAGGTAAACGAGCAAGCATAGCAGAGTAGTCTCCTGAAGGATGAGTAAGAACAGCTGCGCAATGACTTTCATCAACCAAGACATAAGAATACGCAGTCTGTAGGGACGAAAAGGATCCATACCCAATAAATGAACTCTCGCATACTCAAACTCCTCTCGTAAACCAGCTAGAAACTGAAAAACTCGATTCTTATCCAGAATCGACGCGTATAGTATCTCATCAAGAGGATCCTTCCAGGCGTAAGACGAGGAATAAAAAGTTAACTCTTCCCACCGAGCACGTAGCTGTGATATATAGGTGGTAACTGAAGAATCACCTTGCGAAAGATGAAAAATCTCACGCTCTAAATTAAAGATCCGGACGTTGTGAGTAGATGCTCTTTGGGGAGTCCCATATCTGTTTTACTGTTGAGGAGAACATAAATCCAGCCGCAATGTGTGGTTGCATAGATGTAACCAGTCAAGAACGGACCATAGAATCATTAGCAAACTAGTGGGAGTAAGAAGTATCGGTTTGTGCAGGTTATTTGTCAGCTCCCGTGAGGTAACCGAACTTTCCTTTTCCACCAATGAGCATTTCAACCGATCGTGCCCAAAGAAGATAACTAGGGCCATCTAATTTTACGGTGGTAATCTAAATTCCTAGAAAGTTGGTTGAGTGAGAGGGAAGACCACTTGAGCCATTACTATTACCGGTGAGCGAGGAAGGGGACGTCTCCAACGCCATAAAAAAATACATATTTTGGTTTGGAGGGAGTTCAAAGAAGACAAGGGAAAGCTCGTAACAGCACTCTTGTTGTGAGTACAGGCTCCAAATAGCACTCTAACCAAATCCAAATAATAACCTGTTCTGATCGCAGGTTTCAACCAAGGCTTCAAATGATGAACCAGCCTTCAATTATAGTCGCAAGTCATCAAACTGCTTTCTACAGTGATTGAAGACCTCTAACTACACCTCTGCAATAGTCGTATGTCTCAAACCAACCTCCTGTTATGGTCGCAAGTCATCAAACTTCTCTTTGCAGTGATCGCAGGTCCAAAACAGGGTCTAACTGCACCTCTGCAGTAGTCGTATGTCTCAAACCAGCCTCCTGTTATGGTCGCAAGTCATCAAACTGCTCTCTACAGTGATGGCAGGTCCAAAATAGGGTTCTGCTATGGTCACAAGATGTCAAACTGCCCTCTGCAGTGATCGCGGGTCCAAAAACTGCTTTCTACAGTGATCGCAGGTCCAAAAACAAAGTTCTGTTACGGTCAGAGATAGCAAAACAGCAATCTGCTGTAGTCAAAAACACACTGCGAAGATTTCTGCTGTATCGCAGGAGTCGTAACAACAATCTGCTGTAATTAAAGGCTTCAAAAAAAAAGTTTGCTGTGTCACAGAGGTCATAACCGCAATCTGCTGTAATAGTGAATCCCAAACAGCAGTATTGCTGATAAAAACAGCCTGATTGTAGGCATCAAACAGGTCTCAAGCTCCTATTGCATAATGCGATTAGGGTGTTCAGTAAAAAAAACCCCCGTAAGGGTGATAAATATTGAAGGCGAGAGGCGAGAGGTGTGGAGGAGATTTAAGGAAGATGAAGATAATAAGATTTGTAGCAAACGAAGAAGTGGGTGGTGATGGAGAGACCGAGAGAGCTTGGCTCTGATACCAAGTTAAAATTTAGGGATTAAAAGTTCTCTTTTATTAATTAGCCCTAATCAGGCTTTATATCATTACAAAGTCTGAGATGAGTAAAAGACTAAAAAGGACATACTAAAAAAGAAATCTAATAACAACCGAATTATTTAACAGTATCCCTGCAAAACTCAAAAAGTACTACAAAATAAAAAATCAAGCAATCCAAAAAGATCAACTTATACCAGTTGTACAACATTGAAAGAAATCAAAATCTAACAATGAATTGCCTCAAAAGCTTCTAGACAAAGCATTTGACACTTTGTTCTAAAGCAACAACATATCTATAATCATCTTCGTATGATCAGGGGGTTATGTAGGATCATGACTTTTCATCCTTGATTTAACTTTTTGTTTCTTGATACCCATAGTGATTCAATCTCCTCGTTCATCCATTTCTTCAATGCATGCCAATCCTTCAATATTGCTCTTTGATTCCTCTTCCAACGAATAGTTTTCTTTTTGTTTGTGCCTAATTCTCATTGATAGTCAGAATTCCTCTGCTCCTCACCAAAGAATTGGTTTCCTTTATGGAATAGAAAACTAAATAAAGAATAAAAACAATAACGATCTATCAAATAATGAAATATCAAACTAACCAGAAGATTAAGGAATTTTCTAACCACAACCTATGTTTGAGAGGCTCTCCAATAGACAGAAGGTTGAGCCAAGATGAAAAAAAAAATCAGATAGCAGTAACTGTTTTCTATGGATTAGGACAAAAATATAGTGATTTCTTGGGACTGAAAACATATTTAGAACACAAGAAATAAAGAGAGATTGTTTAGAACTCATCACCAATCGCTACGACTGTGATTTCGCTTCCAAGAAAATGATGAAATGCCATAAACAGGATCTCTCTCAAGCAAGTAAACCCTTAGGATGAAGAGAATAAATTAATAAATGTACTCCTTAATTATCCAAAAGGCCCACAAAGGTTAGTTAATAAATGTGCTTAAATAGAAAATTGCAAGTTGCTTACGGAGAGAATTTCTGGAAAGAATTAAGAAATCATTCCTACAAATAGATCGATGTTCATGACATTTCATCCATCTCATCTTCATTTACAAAATTGATGAAGTGCCATGAACACGATCTGTTTATAGTGAAGTGGATAGAGTTATGGTACAAATAGATCATTGTTCATGGCATTTCATCCATGTCATCTTAACTTAAGAAACTGATGAAGTGCCATGAACACGATCTTTTTATAGCGATATAGATAGAGTTGCTGGAAAGAATTAGGATAATCTTTCCTACAAATAGATCATTGTTCATGGCATTTCATCCATTTCAACTTCAGTTACAAAATTGATGAAGTGCCACGAACACGATCCATTCATATTGATTAATTCCATAGAGTGTTTTAAAACAATAAGATGAAATCTTCATATCAGGAAGTGGGGACAATAGAATGATAAAACCTTAGAAATTTGGTGAAGAGGGTGGTTTCCTATTGGTCATTTATATAGGCACTCATGAGCACATATATGGAAGGATAATAAATGTATTTCCATAAAAAGATATTGCATATCTTTTTCTATTAACTAAATATTTTTAAATGTGTCATAGTATCCCAAGGTAGATTTCAAATGTTGATAGCTTTAAAAAGGAAACTTGAGGCGGGGTTGGTAACAGAAAACTTGATCCAAGTTTTGGCTAAACTTGTTAATACATGAACAAATCATCGCAGAATAAACGGATTTTAAGTTCTAGAACAAAATAATTATCAAGTCAGATAGCTGAGATCATTTATCTCATAAATTCATTGTATACGTTCACCAAAAGGTATCAGCTAACTAAGTTGGTTATACTTTGTGACAGTCAATACCGCTAACATATCCGTTTTCACTTGCTAATTACTGTCAAATAATCTCAAATGCCCCACAAAAAGAGATAATAGTGGTCGATTAGCGGAAGAGTGAAAATGTGGAATTCATTTATTTTTGTTAGGTAAGCAAGGTGATTAGTACTTAACGAGAAGGTTAATCAATAAAACTTAAAATTCTTCCCCTCAGTTCTCTAATATGCCAAACAAAGGCAACACAACTTCACGTAGGATTAATCTCCCCATTAATGATCTTTACAGCACAAGAAGAGTCCAAATCACAATCTGACACTCTCCAAGAGATAAACCTCGATAAAGTTTGAAATAGCAATTGGTGGCACCCACATTTTTCAAAGAAAATCATGCTTTTACCTGAAACATCATCCTTCATAACAGCCCTATAAGATACACCTCGAAATCCACTGATACAAATTTAAACCGCGCTGATTTCTGGGGCTTTGTTATTTTCAAAGTTTCGTGTATTTAGTCCACACCATATATGATTGTTATCCTCCGATCAGTGCCAGCACAACGCACATCTTGATGAGGAAGAAACCCTAAATGACATTTTTGCAATCCACAAATCCCAGCCAGCCTCAGAGAATCTCTCATGCATAGTTTGTATTAAAATCGCCTTTGGAATTAATGCATCACTAAATAAATCGGTCTTCCACATAACCGGCACTGAATGAGACTGAACAAGATCATAAATCCTTCTCATTGTCTAATTATACCGTCTTGCTAGCACCCATCCATCCTCATTCCCATGATGTATCGGATACTCTAGTATCCACGACTCCCGAATCGAACATCTCCCTCCACCCAATATGTGAAAAAAGGGATACACTCGATGCCAAGATCTAACGAATTTAGTCAAATTTGACAGACCTTGGCGTCGATTTTACCCTTTTTTCACGTAGTGTCCCAAACTGAACTACAGTGGACCTCGGCCCTGTCAAGACAAGAGTCTCCCTTTAAGCCAAGGGACTCATCCAATAGAGTCTTAATCCATGCACTGCACCCTCCTCATTGCAAAAGAAAGATGGCATGCATAAGGAAGATGTTTATTGATTGCTAAAACAACAAGAAAATAAGGATGGAATTTTGTTCCCCGATTGTTAACATGATTACTCTCTTAATATGCTTCATTGATGTTGAAACAAAAATTAATAAAGGAAAAAAAAAGAATGGGAGGTGGCTGACTTTGAACCATTGTTAGGCAATTTTTTTTATTTATTTTTATTTTTTATAAGCAACCTTTGTAGGCAAAATTATACATGCAACGCCCATATTTGTCCTCCATTTACTGGTTGGCCACCACCACCTTGAATCCAAGTAGCTTGATCAAAGCCTAATCCTTGTGACATAAAGTGTAATATTTTTCTTAACCATTGGCATTTCTTGAGTACAAAAGCATGGAATTCTCTATGTTAAGAATCCTTCATTAATTCTCACGTTATAGTTGTTATCCACGTTTAAAGCTTATGAGAGTGCCAACACGAATTGAGGAAAAGTACGCAAGGTAAATTTCACCATGAGGTCTTTAACAAAGATGTCATACTCACTTCAATTTTGAAAAAGCATGTCTAATTTTCACAGATTGATGAGGCTTTTCAAGTGGTACCTTTACTTTTGGTGAGACTATGGCATGCTTGAGTTGTGATATGAATGTGGAGATCAATCAACTCTATCAATTAAACTAAGAAATTGATCCTTCAAGATCAAGTAGTTTATAGAGGCAATTTGAGTAATTTTGAAATACTCAGTGATGATATCACAAGACATATGCCTCCTAGATTTTTTAGAATATAGAGATAAGAAAAGACCACCACTTACATTGTGGATCGATCTGAGTCTTTAGTACAAATTTAAGCTTCTCTAAATCTAAATACTGTTGAGTGTTGTGTTATCCACCTCCGCTCTCAGGTGTCACGTGCTCACGTATCGTGCCCCAATCGACCAATGACCCTCTTATGTTCATAGTTGTGCCTTCCCCATCAAATCGGTCTTTTGGGATAAATGGTTGTCAACATAGTATCAAAGTGTCAAGTTCATTTTGGTCATGGTTCAAGTCTCCTCGAGGAAATTTTTCACCTTTATCGGTGAGGGGGAGTGTTGAGTGTTGTGTTATCCGTCTCCATTCCTGGATTTTAGGTCCTCACGTATCGTTCCCAGGTCGACCAGTGATCCTCTTGTATTTATAGTTGTGCCATCTCCTTCAAATCGGTCATTACAAGTTAACAATTTTGTTTTTTGGATTTATTTATTTATTTTTATTTTTTTTGACAGAAAATATATATATGGGGACGGATCATGGGACATATGTAAAAACAATGTAATAATATAAAAAGTTCAAAATATGGATTAGAGGTTTTGGATTGATCTGATTTTTTGTAAGGACGATCTTTATGATCAGAAGATCATTCTAAAAAAAATTAGTCCAATCTGAAACTTCTAACCCCATCAAAAGTGATTTAGAATTTGGACCATCGATTTTTTACGAATAAATTTTAAACCACTTTTGATGGACTTACAAGTTTCAGATTGAGATGATTTTTTGTGAGGATGATCTTCTCATCATAGAGAGAACATCTTCACAAAAAATAAGCTCAATCCAAAACCTCTCACCCATATTTTGAACAACCATTGTTTTTACATATGTCCCTTGATCCACCCCGTATAGAATATATATATTTCTACAAAACCCACAATGTACTAAAAAAATATAACATCTAATAATCCAAATGGACAACATTGAAAAAAATCAAAATCTTTAAATTAATTGCCTCAAAAGCTTCTAGCCATAGCACTTGACACTTTGCTCTAAAGCAACATGACTATACTCATCTTCTTGATCTCGTTCTGATAGTGGGGTTAGGTAGGATCAAACTTTTCCTCGTTGATTTACTTTTTTTTTACTCTCGATACCATTAGAGAATAAATCTCTTCATTCATCATTTCTTCTACACATGCCAATCCTATGATACGCACTTTGATTCCTCTTCCAATAAGTAACTCCATGAAAAAAAAGAAGGGTAAATTCGACACCAAGGTCTATCGAATTTTCTTGGATTTAGCCAAATTCGACAGATCTAGGCATTCAATCTACCCCTTTTTCCACATGGTGCTAGTGGTTTTCTTTTCCGTTGTGTCTGACTGTCCTTGAGAATGAGAATTCCCCTATTCCTCACAATAGAAAATTTTAAAGTTGTCTGTCCTTTGGAACTTGTTGGAGAGGCATGATTTCAGCAATATCTTCAGAGAGACATTAGATAACACATAAGCTCGAACTGGGTGAGCCACCACATAGGAAGAATGTGGAAGAAAGGCTTGGTAGCCGCATTGATGCTCAGACAGAGAAAGTGAACCATATGAAGGGGACTGACATACAAAAAGGAGTAAGATTTGAAGACGTCTGTTTTTACCCCGACTCAGACTTCAAGTGCTCGAAACTGGAAAAATACAACCACATCAGATGCCCTCTTGCTCACCTAAGGCTTTACTGTGGTGCCATGTGCCAATTCAAAAGGAATGATAAGTTGATAGTACAGATGTTTCAAAGAAGCTTGATGAGAATAGCATTGAACTGGTTCACCCAGCTCGATCATAGCAAGATCAGAAACTGGCAAGACTTGGCAAATATCTTCATGACAAACTATCAATTCAATGTCGATATGGTTATGGACAGGCAGGGAGTGGCCAAGATAGTAAGAAAGCCGAAGGCTTTGAACCAGCTAGTGTAAAATATTAACAAATCTCACTATATATATCATGTATTTATTGTGGTCGATTAGCAGAAGAGCAAAATGTGGAATTTTTCTATATTTTTTCTTGGATAGCAAGAAATTAATTTGCCACCCTGTTTGCTTCTCGCCAATAAAACTCAAAATTGCATGAGTTAAAAAGTCTACCCATTAATGCTAGTAACAACATATGAAGAGTCTGGATCACAATCCTATCAGTAGTACGTACTTTCCTTTAAGTAGCAAAGTTAAGAGCTTCTACAATAGCTTCCAATTCGGTGGTGATGATATCATTAGAGGAAATGCCTCTTCCAACCTCAAACGTAAAACGGTCTAATAAAGCCAAAACCAACACTCCCAAAGATAGCGAGCTATATATATTTATTTTGACATCTTCGCTCTCCGACACTCTCCAAAAGATAGACCTCAATGGAGTTTGAAAATCCTATAAGTCGCACCTCCATTTCTCAAACAAAATCCAGCTTCTGCCTGAAACAACACCCTTGATAACAGCCCTATAAAATATGCCTCAAAAATCCTCCAAGATGAATTTCAACGACACTGATTTTTGGGACATTTTATTTTCAAAGTTACGTCAATTTCACTCACTCCATATATGAGACAGAGCAATAGAAGATGCCACACACAATAAACCTTGGACAAACATGCTAGGAAAGTGAAGATTGCTTGACTTTCAAATCAGATAGATATATGGGAATCTAAAGAAATATGGTCGTTATCGTCCAATCCAAGCCAACACAAGATACATCATGATTTTAAAAGGATCCCTTTTCTTCTGTAGATTCTCTATTGTAAGAAGCTTTATTAATCGCCATCCAGGCTATGAAGGAATGATGAGGTAGGAAACCTCAACCGGGTTCAAATGATGTTTTTCCAATCCACAAATCCCAGCCGTTAGAGACTCCCATGCACTCTTTGTACTAAAATCGCCTTTGGAATTAATACATCACTAAAAAAATCAGTCTTCTACATCTTGAACCGGCAATGAATGAGACCGCACAAGATCATAAATTCTCCTCATTGTCTCATTATGGGGTCTTACTAGCACCCATGCATCCATCCTCATTCCCTGAAAGGACTACAGTGATGAACCCCAGCCCCGTCAAGCCAAGGGTTTCATCCAAGAGAGCCTTAGTCGATGCGCCACACCCTCCTCACTCCAAAAGATAGATGGCATGCATGTGGAGGATGTGTATTGATTGCTAGAAAATCGACATGATAATGACGAAATATTGTTCCTTGATTGTAGGCAAACTTCTGCCTGGCCATATTTCTCCGCCATTTCTGGATCTGCAACCACCCCTTTGAGTCCAAGCAACTTGATTAAAGCATAATTCTTGTGACATAAAGATTGTACTATTTTTCATACCACCATTGTTATTCTTGTTCTCATTTAGATGTTCTTGAGCAACAAAAGCATGGAATTCTCTAGGTTAATAATCCTTCACAATTCTCACGTTAGAGTTGCTATCCATGCTTAAAGCTTAAGAGTGCCAAAAGAAAATGAGGAAAAGTAGGCAAGGGCAGTTTCAACATTAAGTCTTTCACAAAGCTTCCATATATACAATTTTCCTAAGTCATTAGAAGCCTAAAAAAGCCGATTTGGATTGATGCTAGTTCTTCAAATTAATAGACTTTTTAAGGTGTACAGTTCCTCCTTTACGTCCGGTGGAGATTGATCAACTATATCAATTAAACGAAGAATTTGATCCTTCCAGATTAAGTTGTTTATACTTTATAGTCATCATTGACACCATAGAGGCAATTTGTGCAAATTGTGAAATACTCAGTGGTAAGACTGTTGATATCATACGGATAAGGAGATTAGAAGAGATCACCACTCACATTGTGGAAGCTTTAGTACAAAAGTGAGCTTCTCTAAATCTGGACTTCTCAACATGAGTAGACATGGATAAGAGCTTTCTTTTGAATAGATTACAAGTTAATCAACAATTTTTTTCATTTGTAAAGAAAGCAAAGAAATACATGTAGACAATAAACACAGATGTATCCCTGCAAAACTCAAAATGTACTCCAAAATAAAAAATCAAGCCATCCAACATTGAAAGAAATCAAAATCTCACAATGAATTGCCTCAAAAGCTTCTAGACATAGCATTTGACACTTTGTTCTAAATCATCTTCGTATGATCGGGGGGTTAGGTAGGATCATGGCTTTTCGTCCTTGATTTACCTTCTTGTTTCTTGATAACCAGAGTGATTCAATCTCCTCATTCATCCATTTCTTCAATGCATGCCAATCCTTTGATATCGCTCTTTGATTCCTCTTCCAAAGAGTGGTTTTCTTCCTTTTTGTGTCTAACTCGCATTGACATTCAGATTTCCTCTGCTCCTCACCATAGAAATTTTTTTAAGTTGCCAATCTTTGGAACTTGTTGGAGAGGCCTGATTTCAGCCATATCTTCATCTGTCTCCAAAGCAAAGAATTGGTTTCCTTTATGAAATAGAAAACTAAATAAAGAATAGAAACAACAATGAAATATCAAACTAACCAGAAGATTAAGGACTTTTCTAGCCTCAACCCATGTTTGAGAGGCTTTCCAATAGACAGAAGGTTGAGACAAGATGAAAAAAATAAAAAATCAGATATCAGCAATTATTTTCTAGGGATTAGTACAAAAACATAGTGATTTCTTGAGACGCAAAACATATTTACAAGATAAGAGATAAAGAGAGATTGTTTAGAACTCATCACCGATCTCTACGACTGTGATTTTCTGCTACCGAGAAAATCATGAAATGTACTCCTAAATTAGCCAAAAGGCTCACAAAGGTAAGTAAATAAATGTGCTTACACAGAAAATTAAATCTCCGATGTGTTGATTTATCGGGCATCCCACAAAATTGCATGTTGTCAACGGAGAGATTTCTGGAAAGAATTAGGATAATCATTGCTACAAATAGATCGATGTTCCTGACATTTCATCCATCTCATCTTCATTTACAAAATTGATGAAGTGCCATGAACACGATCTGTTTATAGTGACGTGGATAGAGTTGTTGGAAAGAATTAGGATATATAATCGTTCCTACAAATAGATCATTGTTCATGGCATTTCATCCATCTCATCTTCACTTAAGAAATTGATGAAGTGCCATGAACACGATCTTTTTATAGCGATATGGATAGCGCTGCTGGAAAGAATTAGGATAAGCTTTCCTACAAATAGATCATTGTTCATGGCATTTCATCCATCTCAACTTCAGTTACAAAATTGATGAAATGCCATGAACACGATCCATTCATAGTGATTAATTCCATAGAGTGTTTTAAAACAATGAGATGAAATCTTCATCTCAGGAAGTAAAAACTTAGAAATTTGGTGAAGAGGGCGGTTTCCTATTGGTCATTTATATAGGCACTCATGAGCACATATATGGAAGGATAATAAATGTATTTCCATAAAAAGATATTGCAAATCTTTTTTTATTAACTAAATATTTCTAAATCTTTCACACTATCCCAATGTAGATTTCAAATATTGATAGCTTAAAATAGGAAACTTGAGGCGGGGTTGGTTACTGAAAACTTGATCCAAGTTTTGGCTAAACTCGTTAATCCATGAATAAATCATCGCGGAATATACATTGGGCTTTATGTTCTAGAAACAAAATAATTATCGAGCAGAATATTTGAGATCATTTATCTGATAGATTCATTGTATACGTTCACCAAAAGTATCAGCTAGCTAAGTTGGTTAAACTTTGTGACAGTTGATATCACTAACATAACTTTCTTCCCCTAGTAATTACTGACAAATAATCTCAAATGCCCCACAAAAAGAGATAATAGTGGTGGATTAGCGGAAGAGTGAAAATGTGGAATTTATTTCTTTTTTTTAGGTAAGCAAGGTGATTAGTAGTTAACAAGAAGGTGAATCCAAAAATTGAATCGGCCGCCCTGTTTGCTTATCGTTAATAAAACTCAAAATTCTACCCCCAAGTTCTCTAATATGCCGAACTAAGACAACACAACTTCACATAGGATTCATCTCCCCATTAATGATCTTTACAGCACACGAAGAGTCCAAACCACAATCCGACACTCTCCAAGAGATAGATTTCGATGGAGTTTGAATTAACTATAGGTGGCACCCACATTTCTCAAAGAAAATCCTGCTTTTACCTGAAACATCATCCTTCATAATTGCCCTATAAGATACACCTCGAAATCCCCCGATAAATTTAAACCACGCTGATTTTTGGGGCTTTATTATTTTTAAAGTTTCGTGTATTTAGTTCACACCATATATGGTCATTATCCTCCGATCAATGCTAGCACAATGCACATCTCGATGAGGAAGAAACCCTAAATGACATTTTTACAATCGACAAATCCCGGCCAGCGTCTGAGATTCTCTCATGCACTCTTTGTATTAAAATCCCCTTTGGAATTAATGCATCACTAAATAAATCGGTCTTCCACATCTTAAACCGGCAATGAATCTGACTGCACAAGATCATAAATCCTTCTCATTGTCTAATTATACCGTCTTGCTAGCACCCATCCATCCTCATTCCCATGATATATCAGATACTCTTGTATCCACGACTCCCAAGTTGAACATCTCCCTCCTTCTACTATGAGAAAAAAGGGGAACATTCGATGCCAAGATCAGTCAAATTTAGCGAAATGTGACGAACTTGGGCGTTGAATTTACCCTTTCTGCACGTAGTGTCCCAAACTAAACTACAATGGACCCCGGCCTTGTTAA
This sequence comes from Akebia trifoliata, assembly GCF_017979445.1. Lineage (NCBI taxonomy): Eukaryota > Viridiplantae > Streptophyta > Magnoliopsida > Ranunculales > Lardizabalaceae > Akebia > Akebia trifoliata. The sequence continues at coordinate 22,024,212 of NC_141389.1, forward strand.
GACAAGGGTCTCCCTTCAAGCAAAGGGACTCATCCAATAAAGTCTTAGTCCATGCACTGCACCCTCCTCATTCCCAAAGAAAGATGGCTTGCATATGCAGAGTGTTTATTGATTGCAAAAAAAACAACAAAATAATGATAGAATATTGTTCCTCGATTGTTTACATGATGACTTGCTTGATATGCTTCATTGATGTTGGACAAAAATTAAAAAAGGAAAAAAAACATATGGGAGTAGGCTGAATTTGAACCATTTTTAGGCATTTTTTATTTTTTATTTTTTATTTTTTACAAGCATCCGTTGTAGGTGATCAGGTCCCAAAAAGTAATTTCTAGGACCGTAATTGCAGAGAATTTAACCTCACTTCATTTACTATTTTCCCTAAATAAAGACAATTTCCTAAAAGTCCAAAATTATTGATAATTAAAGAATTTTTATTTTAATTTGCAGTCAGGAAAGCGAAAATTCTGAGACAAAAATAGAAAAAACGAAGCCAATACTACAATGCTGAAGCCAAGGCAAATCAGCAGTCCAAAATTCAGGCTGGGTATCTCCACCCAGACCGCACCACAGTGGTCCTAGGGGGGACAGCCTTAAGCTTTGCGCTGGAAACTTTTGGCTGCATTGTCTTAGAATTGATTTAGTTGTCTTAAAACAACTTGAGCGGGAGTGATCCAGAAACCCGGGAGAAACTCTATAAATTGAGAAGTTGTCTAAGGGAGAGTGTTCTCGTAGAGTGAGAGCTGAAGAACTATCTGTCCCCTTTTCTTCTCCCCTTCTACTTATAATTTAAGTATAGTTCAAAGTATGTTTTCAAAGCTATTCTTCTCTCTCCCTTTTAATTTATCGCAATTTGTTCTTGGCGATGATTATCGACTAAACACTCCATAGAGAAGTCAATGAAGCCAGAGCGAGTTTAACTTAGTTACTTCTAATTGGTTCTATTTCTTTCAATGAATGGTGTACTTGTGAAAACTCTTAAGTTTGGAATTATCAGATGACGTATTTAGTTTTCTAAGTCTGATGATTCATGCTTAGATGAGATCAAGCTTAATCATACTTATTTACGAACATTGGATAAAAATCTGACAATCTTGTCTTATTTAAGGATTCACATACATTTGAATCGCATAGTGAATTTATAGATTTACGTTTAGATCCACGAGCATCAATTTTGTTGCGTGGATCGAGACAAACATAGAACCATTGAGATGTTGAGATAACATGCAAAGGTGGATTTGATTCCTCTAGCCTTTAGACTGCATTTCATTTCTAGATTTACTTCCATTTTAGTTAGTGATACTCTTATTCAATAAATTGATTTAATTTGGCTACTTAAATCTGAGTCAGTTTTGAGTTGAAAGAAATATCAAATCAACGTTGTCCCTGTGGATCGATCCTTGCTTACCAAGGTTAAATTTTGTTCATTATTATATTTATAATCTACACCGAACAAATTCGCACCATTGCCAGGGAGAACGGTTTTGATCCAATTTTTTTCAACGAGAAACCGATAAGGATTTGTTACAGATTTGAGTTCTGTTTGTTGAAAAACTTACATAAAAGAAACAAATCTAGAGACAAAAATATTTTCATTGGACTGTTCAATTAATAAGAAAATAGCTCCAAAAACATTTTATTGTCAAAGTTTCATCTATTTCACTCACTCCATATATGATACAGAGCAATAGAAGATGCCACACACAATAAATCTTGGACAAACATGCTAGGAAAATGAAGATTGCTTGGCTTTCAGATCCAATAGATATATGGGAATCGAAAAAAATATGGCCTCTATCGTCCAATCCATGCCAACACAAGACACATCATGATTTCCAAAGGACCCTTTTTCTTCCAAAAATTCTCTATCGTAAGAAACTTTATTAATCGTCATCATCCAGGCTATGAAGGAATGATGAGGTAGGAACCCTCAACCGCTTCCAAATGATGTTTTTCCAATCCACAAATCCCGGCCACCAGAGACTCCCCTGCACTCTTTGTACTAAAATCTCCTTTGGAATTAATACATCACTAAATAAATCAGTCTTCCACATCTTGAACTAGCAATGAATGAGACTGCACAAAATCAAAAATTCTCCTCTTTGTCTCATTAAGGGGTCTTACAAGCACCCATCCATCCTCATTCCCCTGATCGCATACCCTAGCATCCACGACTCCCGAATTGAACAATTGGCCTCCGCCCAAATTGAACTACAATGAACCCCAGCCCCGTCAACTTAAGGATCTCATCCAAGAGAGCCTTAGTAGATGTGCCAAACCCTCCTCACTCCAAAAGATAGATGGCATGCACGTGGAGGATGTGTATTGATTGCTAGAAAATCAACACAATAATGACGAAATATTGTTCCTTGATTGTAGGGAAACTTATGCCTGGCCATATTCCTCCATTTTCGGATGTGCCACCACCCCTTTGATTCCAAGCAACTTGATTAAAGCCTAATTCTCATGACGTAAAGATTGTACTATTTTCCATACCACCTTTGTTATTCTTGTTCTCATTTAGATGTTCTTGAGCAACAAAAGCATGGAATTCTCTAGGTTAATAATCCTTCACGAGTCTCACGTTAGAGTCGCTATCCATTTTTAAAGCTTAAGAGTGCCGAAACAAAATGAGGAAAAGTAGGCAAGGGCAGTTTCAGCATTAAGTCTTTCACAAAGCTGCCATATATACAATTTTCCTAAACCATTAGCAGCCTAAAAAAGCCTATTTGGATTGATGCTAGTTCTTCACATTAATAGGCTTTACGTCCTGTGAGATTACCACTTATATGGACAGTGATACGATTGTGGAGATTGATCAAGTATATCAATTAAACGAAGAATTTGATCCGTCCAGATTAAGTTGTTTATACTTTATAGTCATCATTGACACCATAGAGGCAATTTGTGCAAATTGTGAAATACTCAGTGGTAAGACTGATGATATCATACAGATAAAGAGATTAGAAGAGATCACCACTTACAGTGTGGAAACTTTAGTACAAAAGTGAGCTTCTCTAAATCTGGACTTCTCAACATGACTAAACAATGATAAGAGCTTTCCTTTGAATAGATTACAAATTAATCAACAATTTTTTTCATTTGTAAAGAAAGCAAAGAATTATACAAATATAACAAGAATTACATGTAGACAATAGACAGGGACGTATCCCTGCAAAACTCAAAATGTACTCCAAAATTAAAAATCAAGCCATCCAACATTGAAAGAAATCAAAATCTCACAATGAATTGCCTCAAAAACTTCTAGACATAGCATTTGACACTTTGTTCTAAATCATCTTCGTATGATCAAGGGTTAGGTAGGATCACGACTTTTCGTCCTTGATTTACCTTTTTGTTTCTTGATACCCAGAGTGATTCAATCTCCTCATTCATCCATTTCTTCAATGCATGCCAATCCTTCGATATCGCTCTTTGATTCCTCTTCCAATGAGTGGTTTTCTTTCTGTTTGTGTCTAACTCTCATTGACATTCAGAATTCCTCTGCTCCTCACTGTAAATTTTTTTTGAAGTTGTGTATCTTTGGAACTTGTTGGAGAGGCCTGATTTCAGCCATATCTTCATCTGCTCCAAAACAAAGAATTGGTTTCCTTTATGGAATAGAAAACTAAATAAAGAATAGAAACAATAATGAAATATCAAACAAACCAGAAGATTAAGGACTTTTCTAGCCTCAACCCATGTTTGAGAGGCTCTCCAATAGACAGAAGGTTGAGACAAGATGAAAAAAAAAAATCAGATATCAGTAGTTGTTTTCTAGGGATTAGTACAAAAACATAGTGATTTCTTGAGACTAAAAACATATTTACAAGATAAGAGATAAAGAGAGATTGCTTAGAACTCATCACCTATCTCTACGACTGTGATTTTCCGCTTCCAAGAAAATGATGAAATGTACTCCTTAATTCGCCAAAAGGCCCACAAAGGTAAGTAAATAAATGTGCTTACACAGAAAATTAAATCTCCGATGTGTTGATTTATCAGGCGTCCCACAAAATTGCATGTTGTCAATGGCGAGATTTCTGGAAAGAATTAGGATAATCATTCCTACAAATAGATCGATGTTCATAACATTTCATCAATCTCATCTTCATTTACAAAATTAATGAATTGCCATGAACACGATCTGTTTATAGTGACGTGGATGTAGTTGTTGGAAAGCATTAGGATATATAATAGTTCCTACAAATAGATCATTGTTCATGGCATTTCATCCATCTCATCTTCACTTAAGAAATTGATGAAGTGCCATGAACACGATCTTTTTATAGCGATATGGATAGAGCTGCTGGAAAGAATTAGGATAATCTTTCCTACAAATAGATCATTGTTCATGGCATTTCATCCATCTCAACTTCAGTTACAAAATTGATGAAGTGCCATGAACACGATCCATTCATAGTGATTAATTCCATAGAGTGTTTTAGAACAATGAGATGAAATCTTCATCTCAAGAAGTGAAACCTTAGAAATTTGGTGAAGAGGGCAGTTTCCTATTGGTCATTTATATAGGCACTCATGAGCACATATATGGAAGGATAATAAATGTATTTCCATAAAAAGATATTGCATATCTTTTTCTATTAACTAAATATTTCTAAATCTGTCAAAGTATCCCAAGGTTGATTTCAAATATTGATAGCTTAAACTAGGAAACTTGAGGCGGAGTTGGTTACTGAAAACTTGATCCAAGTTTTGGCTAAACTCGTTAATCCATGAATAAATCATCTCGGAATAAACATTGGGTTTTAAGTTCTAGAACAAAATAATTATCGAGTGGAATATCTGAGATCATTTATCTGATAGATTCATTGTAAAGTGAAATTGCCGTTTTTCGCCTATGGACGTAGGTCAATGCTTTGACCAAACCAGGTATATCTTGTGTCTTGTGTGATTCCTGTGTTCTTATTGATTTATACCTTGGATCATAGGGTTATTTTCTAACATTCATTGTATACGGTCACCAAAAGGTATCAGCTAACTAAGTTGGTTAAACTTTGTGACAGTTGATATGACTAACATAACTGTCTTCACCTACTAATTACTGGCAAATAATCTCAAATGCCCCACAAAAAAGATATAATAGTGGTTGATTAGTGGAAGACTGAAAATGTGGAATTTATTTATTTTTGTTAGGTAAGCAAGGTGATTAGTAGTTAATGAGAAAGTGAATCCAAAAAATTAATCAGCCGCCTTGTTTGCTTATTGTTAATAAAACTCAAAATTCTACCCCCAAGTTCTCTAATATGCGAACGAAGACAACACAACTTCACGTAGGATTAATCTCCCCATTAATGATCTTTACAGCACACGAAGAGTTCAAACCACAATCCGACACTCCAAGAGATAGGCCTCGATGGAGTTTGAAATAACTATCAGTTCTCAAAGAAAATCTTGTTTTTACCTGAAACATCATCCTTCATACCAGCCCTATAAGATACACCTCAAAATCCCCCGATATGAATTTAAACCACGCTGATTTGTGGGGCTTAATTATTTTTAAAGTTTTGTGTATTTAGTTCACACCATATATGGTCGTTATCCTCCGATCAATACCAGCACAATGCACATCTTGATGAGGAAGAAAGCCTAAATGACATTTTTACAATCCACAAATCCCAGCCACCCTCAGAGAATCTCTCATGCACGCTTTGCATGAAAATCTCTTTTGGAATTAATGCATCACTAAATAAATCCATCTTCCACATCTTAAACCGTCAATGAATGAGACTGCACAAGATCATAAATCCTTCTCATTGTCTAATTATACCGTCTTGCTAGCACCCATCCATCCTCATTCCCATGG
>NC_141389.1:22030138-22130138 GCF_017979445.1 Akebia trifoliata
CTCTCTCTCACTCTCTCAAACCCTCTCACCTGAACACAAAATGGTGCTTGGAGTCCTCCCGCACTCTTTAAAAAAAAAATAAAACAGAAGTGAGAACTCTCTCATTCTCTCTCTCGACGAAACTCAATAGAAACCCTCTCTCAAACCCTCTCACCTGAACAAAAAATGTGCTTGGATGGGCAGTAGCTTTGAGGGAGGATAATCAGTAGCCCAATGAATGGCCACCTTGCGTTCTGTAACTTGCCCTTCATCAACCCACCAACCCTCTTATTTTGAGAGAGAGGGTGGGTTTCAGTTCGATCAAGAATGAGATCGTGAGAAAGTGTTGAAAGAGAGTGAGATCGGACAGACGATTGAGAATGATTAGCATGAGAGAGTGAGAGAGAGTGGAGTGAAAGAGAGGGTTCTATCCTCATCTATCAAGTTCTGTGACAGCGTGAGGGAGGGTTGAGAGAGAGAGAGAGAAAATGAAAGTCTCATTCTCTCTGTTTTTTTTTTTAATAAGAGAGGGAGGTGACACTAAATAAGCAAAAGTAAATGATGGCACTGTAATTAGTGAAAACGTATAAGTTATACGTTTAAATCGAGAGATTGAATCTCGTCCGTTCAATCTCCTCATATCCGACGGCTTAAAATTGTTTGCCAAAATGTTTTGTCAAAATGTTTTGTGCCAGCAACAACATTTTGGCAAAACATTTTTCAAACACATGGGTTAGAGGTTTGGAATGGGCTGATTTTTGGTGAGGATGATCTCTACGGTGAGGAGATCATCATCACCAAAAATCAGCCCATTCCAAAACTTCTAACCCCATCAAATAATTATAAAAAATGGACGGTCCACGATTTTTCAACTTATAAACTGGGGCTAGAGTTTTGAATTGGCTGATTTTTGGTGAGGATGATCTCCTCATCATAGAGATCATCCTCACCAAAATCAGCCCATTCCAACACCTCTAACCCATGTTTTGAAAAATGTTTTGCCAAATGTTTGTTGCTGAACGGACCCCTATCTATATATATAATATATAGGGTCCCGTTCAGCAACAAACATTTTGGCAAAACATTTTTCAAAACATGGGTTGAGGTTTTGGAATTGACTGATTTTTGGTGAGGATGATCTCTACGGTGAGGAGATCATCCTCACCAAAAATCAGCCCATTCCAAAACTTCTAGCCCCAGTTTACAAGTTGAAAAATCGTGGACCGTCCATTTCTTGTAAATCATTTTTGATGGGGTTAGAAGTTTTAGAATAGGCTGATTTTTGGTGATGATGATCTCCTCACGTAGAGATCTCCTCACCAAAAATCAGCCCATTCCAAAACCTCTAACACATGTTTTGAAAAATGTTTGCAAAATGTTTGTCAAAATGTTTGTTGCTGAAAGGGACCCTCTATCTATTATATATATCTATAATATATATATATTATGTGTCCCGTTCGCCACCCTTAGTTTTACCACACACTTTACAAACGCGTTTTGTCTTACATGGGTTAGAAGTTTCGGAATGAGCTGATTTTTGGTGAGGATGATCTCTATGGTGAGGAGATCATCCTCACCAAAAATCAGCTCATTCCAAAACTTCTAACCCATCAAAATTGATTTACAAAAAATGACGGTCCACGATTTTCAACGTGTAAACATGGGGGCTAAACATTTCGGAATGGACTGATTTTTGGGGAGGATGATCTTCTAATCATAGAGATCCTCACCAAAAATCAGCCCACCAAAACTTCTAAACCCATGTAGGACAAAAAACGTTTGTTAAAGTGTGTGGTTAAAACTAAGGGTGCTGGAACATTTCCCATATATATATATATATATATATAGGGAAATGTTCAGCAACAAACATTGACAAACATTTGGCAAAACATTTTTCAAACCATGGGTTAGAGGTTTTGGAATGGGCTGATTTTTGGTGAGGTGACTCTATGGTGAGGAGATCATCCTCATCAAAAATCAGCCCATTCCAAAACTTCTAGCCCCATGTTACAGGTTGAAAAATCGTGGACCGTCTATTTTTGTAAATCATTTTTGATGAGTTAGAAGTTTTGGAATGGGCTGATTTGGTGATGATGATTATTCCCTGTAGAGATCATCCTCACCAAAAATCAGCCCATTCCAAAAACTGTAACCCAATTTTCAAAAATGTTTTGCCAAAATGTTTGTCAAAATGTTTGTTGCTGAACATTTCCCATATATATATATATATATATGGGTCCGTTCAGCAACAACATTTTGACAAACATTTTGGCAAAACATTTTTCAAAACATGAGTTAGAGGTGTTGGAATGGGCTGATTTTTGGTGAGGTTGATCGCTACGGTGAGGAGATCATCCTCACCAAAAATCAGCCCATTCCAAAACTTCTAACCCCATCAAAAATGGTTTACAAAAATGGACGGTCCACGATTTTTCAACTTGTAAATTGGGGCTAGAAGTTTTGGAATTGGGATTTTTGGTGAGGATGATCTCCTCACCGTAAGAGATCAACCTCACCAAAAATCAGCCCATTCCAACACCTCTAACTCATGTTTTTGAAAATGTTTTGCCAAAATGTTTGTCAAAATGTTGTTGCTGAACGGGACCCATATATATATATATATATAGCACTCAACAAGCAATACTCCCTAGCTATGCTGTGCACCTCTCTTCGAACCACTTCTCCTTATTGAGGTCGTCCATCGGTTGTGGGGGAGGTAGTGCAACATCCCTGACTTCTTCTATAGTTACCACGAAACATCGTAGCTTTCCATTATCAATTATATCTTGAAGAATATGCTTTAGCCTCCAACACCCATTGGTCGGGTGGTCCTCAACCTTATTTTTTCATCACAATCATAACAACAGTAAAGATGGACAAGAATTCCGAATAAAATTTCAATATCCATGCTATTAATTTAATTGAGATACAAAGATAAAGATCATAATTAATCTTAAATTGATTGTCTCTTAGAGTAACAATGTTGATGGACTACCATCAGATAACCTTCTAGAGTCACCAATTTTTTTTTGTCGCAACAACCGATCTTTGAATTGCTATTTTGAACTTTTAATTGAAATACTAGAAAATCAAACTAAAGGGTTCCATAAAAAAGATGAAAATTCAAAAACAAATAAAGGAAGTCGTAGTTTTTCATACCCCAAAGCATGTTGTTGCCTTTGTTTTGATGTGTTGTCAACTTGAGTTTTATACCATACATGAACAAAAAATGGCGATGAATTGAAGTTTTATATTTGATCATGGTTGAGCAAGAAATTAATGACATATATTTTGTTTCCTTGCCTTTCAAGCCTCTATTACATTTTTTGCCCCATCTGGGTAAACAACTAATGTAGTGCATGCATGAGATCAATTAGGGCATGTCTAGTTGTTGGGACTTCCCTTGCCTTGTTTTTAGTATTGATCATGGTTCAATTCTTGTGTTTATAGTAAGTTTTTCATAGATGGTGCCAAATTATGGATGCAACAAATTGCCTCCACCCCAAGGTACAACCAGAGATTGATTGATGCTCCTTGAGATATGTTACTCTAAAATTGCCATCTGTTTTTGCACTATAGACTCTCTGATGCTCAAGTCAATATGAGAACTTTTCGAGAGTTTTTAAAGGTAGAAAATACCTACTTTGATGAGTGGTTGATGTCTCTATTTATAATAAAAAAAATATGAAAAATCATTACTTGATTTCTTTCTTAATTTGTCCTTAACCTTTTTAGAAATTTTTTACTATTTTTCAAGTTTCCCTTTGTTGGGATCTCCCCCTTATTTAGGTCAATGGACAATTATTAAAAATTAGTTTCCTTCCATATATCCCTGATTTTGCAGCATTTGGCAAGATCCTGGATTTAGCTATTTTCTAAGCAATTCCCTTACTTTTCGACCTTCTATACCCTAGGAAATTCTAATAGGACTAACCTCTGAGCTTATATTCACTAGTACTTTCCTTGGCTTCCTCATGGGTGGGAACAAATTCTTATGTGATATGTATCTGTCCATGGGATCAGAGGGATTTTATCCTCCACAATAACTTCTTTGAATATTTTGATAATGATATGTGTAGACATGTGGGCTTCTTTGGAGTCACCACCATTAAATTGAAGTGTAAATGGACACTATAAAAATATTTTTTTTAAATTTTGTTTTTTGGCTTGTAGTGACTCACATATCTTAAGGATAAAATGAAATGGTCTTTTTAGAAATCTAAGATAAGGATGTTCGGTTGATGAATAAGGAATGTCTCAGGCACTTTATCTTTCCAATCTTAAGATGGTTACTAATATATGACCATAGGTGAAGATTATAAAATTCTTTTTGAGTTTTGAAAATAAAGGAAGTTATAGAGAAAATTAAGAAGTAAAAGAATTATAGTTTAGTTTTAGAAAACTAAGAAACTAAACTAATGAGAAAGCTAAAATAGAAATATTACTTGCTATAATTTTTCGTAAGCCTAGGATTTTGGTAGAAATCCTCATGGATTTCTCCTTTTTAGATCTAAAGGATTTTTTAGAGGGTTATGTGTTCACTTAGAAGCATCTTTTTATTGATTTATCCTTTAAGAGATGTCTATGAGTTGGACAATACCATGAAAAGATTAGGAACCTTGTGCATAAGATGTGTTCTCTTTGAGATTATTTTTTGTTAGCCTAGAGAGTTAGGTATAGATCTAGGTAGATCCCTACCTTTAACCTTTAGCCATTTAAAAGAAAACATTGTGATGTGTGTGACATAGTGTATACATGTAATGGACTTAGAAAGAGAAGATTACCTCCCATAAGGGATTACTCTCTAGCTCTTAAACCATTAAGAAAGAAAATGAAAATCTCTATTCTAGGAATTTAAACTTGCAAGGAAAGTAAATAATAACTAATCAAAGAATTTAAAGCTTGTAAGAAAAATAAAGAGCAACTAATCTAAGAATTTAAAGCTTGTAAAGAAAATAAAGAACAAATATTCTAATGTTCTTAAGAGTTTATTGAGGACTTATAAAAGGAAATTACTTCTAGGAGGTTTTACTTTCTACCTTCAAGCCTCATTAAAACAAATTAAGATCTACATTGCTAAAGACAAGGAATGCTTAAATGTAAAGATGAGAGTAGATAAAAAAGGGAGGTTTATAAGGAAAAATTACATAGAAAAATATGAAAATTACAACTAAAATCCCACCTTGGTCTCTTCTTTTTCTTCTTGGTTAGAGTTGCTTGGGTGCTTGAGAAAGGATTTTGACAGAGTTTTGGTAAGCTAGAAGGTTTAGAGGAGAGACTTGGACTACTTGAACTCCTTTTTTACTCTGGATGGGGGTCTTATTTATAGGATTTTTGGAGACTCTTGGGGTTAAATTTGTCCTAAATCCTAGGGTTCCCAATAATTGCATCAAGACCTTCATAGAAAATCCAAAATTACCTCTCCTCTCTTAGGACTTGATAGTCTTTCACCCACCTATAAGTCTCACCAATCATGATGATCAAGAGGAAAGAATTGTAAAAAACCATAGTTTTTAAAGAATTTCTTTAGGAGGATAGAAAGGTTTTGGGTCAATTAAAAGGAATTAGACTAGATGACATGTAAATATGAATTGAGATCTTAGACATTAAGGTCATCTAGCCCAACTAATTCTCTAACAACCAAGGGTTAATCTAATTTTTGTTCACAAGTTCTAGAGAAATCTATAGATTGGACAAAATTATTACAAACCATGAAATTTGGTCTAATTACATTGAATCTTCTAAGATTGAGGATAGGCTTGGGGGACATAAGGGTAATCTACTTTAGTTTATTTCTAACAAGATGAGATTATGATAGTAATTACACTTATGTGGGGACCAATTTGACTAATGATCTTTGTTGGAAGAATATGATAATTTACAAAAAGAGCAAAGTTATAGGATTATTGAAGAATTGAAGGAAGATTAAAAGAGTAAAAGAGAGGGGCTTCTTGGGAGAAAAGTTATTAAGGAGTGGGTTAAAAGATAATTATCCTTAATCAAACTCGAGCACACATAAGTTTGTAACAGAATTGGCCTTAGGTGAACCAAGGCTTGAACAAAAATAATGCTTGGCCATAGGTCATCTTTGGACTCGGCAAAAAATGCTTCTGTCCATGGGTCATCCTTAGTCAAACCAAAAATAAGTTTGGCCAAGGTTGAGGTACGATTAAGCTTACATTTAAGCTTGGCCAAGGGTTAGTATGTCTAGGCTTAAATCCAGAATCCCGCAAATGGCGTTTAGGCCTTGTGGTTATTTGAAAATAAAAATTTTGAACCTTCTTTAAAATTACCTTAGGTCAAGTCCTTTCTTGAAAGATTTTTAGTATTCTCAGGCTCAGCATAGGCAAAAATGGGGTGTCAACAATATGTTGAACTAATGATATTTTCCCTCCAAGATATAATATCTTAAAAACATTTTGGGGGGTATTTTTATAATGTAATTAACTAAAAAGAAAATAAATTTTTTGTTTAAGAAATTCGTAATTTGTCATTTTAGGTTCTTAAACTCATTTTTCTCACTTTTCATTTTCAACTATTGTGCTCAGTAGGAAGCGGGATAGTGAATCGTAACCAAATATGATTTCAAATACTAAACCACTTCTAAAAGTTGAAAGTGCGAAAGGGTAGGGTTTCCCAAAAGTATTCCCCAACACCACAATACTTGCCCTAACCTTAAACCATGGATGACCATGGATTAATACAAAAAATGCAATAAATTATCCGAAAGACCATACTAGATAAGATATATTGGTGTGAGGTGCCTTAATAATATCCACCCATAAGATAAATATTTGATTTTTAAAAGCTAAGATGAGGGTGAGGTAGCCTAATCATACACCCAGGAAGCCCCACATTTTGATTCCATGGGAAGATTCAACAAATCATGCCCAAGAACGTATTATCTTAATTCTTAAACCTAACCCCACATTTCTTCATAGGTCGAAGTCAGAGATATACGATTCCTCAATCCCATATACCTTTCAGATCGAGGAAAGATGCTACATCACTAACAGATGAGTTTTCATATTTTTTTCTATTTAGAGAGAGAGAGTTTATATTGCCACACCAATTTTTTATTTATCTGATCCAATCACTAAATTAAAATGGATTTCTCAAAGTGGGGACAGCCAACTAATTTTTTACTCAAAATCATAAAAACAATAAAGACAGACAAGAATAGCAAATAAAATTTCAATATCCAAGCTATTAATCAACTTGAGATACAAAGATCGAAATAAATCTTAAATTGGCAATCTCAGGCAACTCTCTTGCGCGAGTCACTAATTTTTCGGCCACAAAATATGGAAAATCATATTGAAGGGTTCATAAAAAAAGGTGAAAATTCAAAAATGGATAAACGAATTCGTAGTTTTCATAACCTGAAGTGTGTTGTTGCCTTTGTTATTGTGAAGTCAACTTGAGTTTTATAGCAAACTGGAAGAAGAACTTGAGGTGAGTTGAACTTCTACCAAAAAAAAAAAAGGAGATATATCAAATTAAGGGGTGTGTAATTATCTATATTTGGTGTGCTATATATAATTTCATGAATAGAGCTGTAAAAATTAAAAGATGGTCTGGCACCGTTAGATCTCTTTCTTTTATTTTTTTACTAATTAATGATGATAGACACAGACAAGGAACTTGATGGCATCATTTAGAAGATTTGCTGTCATAAACATTCTAATGAGGGTTTTGTTTTTTTGTTTAACAACTTCTAGCCTCAAAAGCAACTTATTATATATATATATATATATATATAAACTAGGGTGCAATTTGGTCCAGTTCAAATTGAGAACCGAATCAAACTGATAGTTTTGAGGTGGTTTAGTTCGATTTGTAATAAGTTACGATTCGATTCTGGGTTACAAAAATGGACAACCGATCAATTAGATTCGGTTCTCGGATCAATCTTGTATAGAATCGAACCAAACTGAGAACTGAACCCCTATGCAATAAATAAATATATATGTAAATAATAATTATTATGAATTATTTTAAGAGTTAGGACATAGATTGGTGATCTTTTATGAATAAACTCATGTTAGTGGAACAGACTTATGTTAGTTCGGTTCCAATTTGACCTCAAACCGAACCAAGTTGCAGCCCTAATATAAACTCAACTTTTGATCTCATTAGGCAAATCATTTAGCCATGGATTAGTTTGAATGACACACTTTCGAAAGACAACTAATCATTTTTCGTCTTTTAAACTTTTCAGTGAACATATTATTGTTAATCTAATTAATCAAATATTTAATTGTAAACTTATGGCCGGTCCAATAATTTGTGTGATTGTTGTGTCTGGGAATCTTCCTAGTGTTTTGGCTATTTATAAAGAGGCCATGTACAGATTGTTCTTAATGACAAAAAGTTCCTTTATTTTATGTATCTTAACCACTAAAACTAGAATTTTTCTTAATCTAATTAAGCTATAGATTGCCTAAGCGCTGACGTTAAATGAAAATCATTGTTTCCATGTGGAACATGATTAGAGACGTCCCTTAAGCTATAATTGATTAAATATGTAGAATTTGGTGTGCATAAACTACCCGATTAATTAAATCGATCGAAAGTTATGTAAAAGGATAATTCATATTGGAAATAGAAAGTAAGTGGGAAAATAAATTTTCCTTAAAAAAATGCCAATTTCAGGTAGGGATGCTTATTTTTCGTGGAAAGTCACATATATGAATTCATTTTCCCATGCCTATCATCTTAAGAAATTTAGTTTTCTCGGAAATGAATTACTTACGGTCATACGCACGCTGAGTAATGAGGGTGGATTGTAACATTGTCGTAAAATAGGTTATGTTTTGGTGAATATTTGATTTAATACCCTCTCTATGTTTTCAAACTGATGACGATGATCGCGCGACCTCTTCTTCTACTTTTCAACAAATCCTATCTTGTTGTATGTTGAGATTTAAAGACTGAATTAGATAGAATCTTAAGGTTGAAGATGATACAAAAAGTTTACCAAAGAGATTGAAGTTGGCTAGTTTTTTGAGAAGAAAAATCAAGGGTTTTGACTATATAGAAGATAAGGGTATTTAAGTCATTTTCATTAGTCTATATGAGTATATCAAATATGAACCTTACGAAATGACTTAAATGCCCCTTTCTACAAAAATTAATTTTAATTTTAATATCTTTAATTATATTACCCCTTGTCTTGGGTCTTCCCTCATAGGCTAATAAGAAATGACTTAAATGACCTTTTCTACAACTTTTACTAAAAAAACCTTTTAGATCTT
The DNA here is from genome assembly GCF_017979445.1 of Akebia trifoliata. Classification (NCBI taxonomy): domain Eukaryota; kingdom Viridiplantae; phylum Streptophyta; class Magnoliopsida; order Ranunculales; family Lardizabalaceae; genus Akebia; species Akebia trifoliata. The sequence continues at coordinate 22,039,375 of NC_141389.1, forward strand.
CAACCTTGTCATCAATTATAGCTTCCCCAAGAAGAAAATCCTGGCTCTGGTCCTACTTATAAACTAAGGTTAGAAATTTCAGAATTGGCTGATTTTTGTGAGGATGATTTCCTCACCATAGAGATAATCCTCACAAAAAAACTAAGCCATTCAAAACTTTTAGACCATAGAGGACAAAAGACTTTGTCTACAAGTTTGTCTACGGAACCTAACCCTATATATATATATCCTTTTGATTATTTTAATTAATTTTATTAATTGGAGTATAACAAACAAATGTTGTTGTCGTAACTGGTAACATTCGACTACTCACGACATATATGTGCATTAGATATTTAGATAAATATTATCCATGAATTATCTTTTGCTAATGTTATCAAACTCTTGAATAGTATACTCGAATTTCATTCGAGCTTTAACAGTACAACTAAATATTTTAGTCTCTAATTCTCCATTTGTATTTTGGATGTGGACCTCTTTAGCGAGCATCAAATGTACAATTGAGATGAGAGGAAAAACATAAGTTTCCGAGGGATCAATAAAGATTTACAATGGATACATTTTATCCATCTAGGCAATCCTAGGAATATCTTTCTATCTCAACCGTGTGTTTGATGCTTTGCCTCGTATTGTTTTAGGTTAATATTTACCTTTTGATATTCCCACCCCTACATAAATTGCGAGGATTTGATAGACATCGAGTACATATTTGCGAAGGGAAGCACTCATCACTATGTGTCAATAATCTGGGCTTCGCTTTCGATAATTATTAAACAGATGTGGCCCGCCCGCCTATGGGATGGCCCATCGATACCACTATTACTACCTTGATGAAGTTATGGTAGCACTCTTTCTTGTGGTAACTGTATCCTTAGTGAATTGTTTTTCTTTCAAATTAGTTTCTTAGGGCACTGTCTTTGGAGGATAAAAACAACATTTTCCAGTATGGTCCATATATGTTTTTTACTATGTTCAATCTAAATGGGATGGCCCAATAAGTTTTTGGGGAAAACTTTGGGATTGGGCCCAACTTTATTTTCCATCGGGCATAACAGCCGCTCTTCTTAAAAACACTGAGATTCAATTGCCATGCCAGTTATTGCTAACGCCACCCCAATTCATATGTAAATCATCAAAGAATTAGCACAAATTTGGGGTGGTGTTAGTAAAAGTTGGTGTAACAATAAAAGTTCTCTTAAAAAAAAAAAAAGGGAGAATGTTCAAGTGACTGCGTTATTCACTGCATTTTACACTAAGCTGATGTGGATATATGCACGGAACCATAGATGATTTTCCTCTATGGTTCCATGCACATCTCCACAACAACACATCGTGAAACACAGTCACTCCAGGATGACTAAAAAAAAAAGCTTAATCTAATGCTCCATCCCATTAAATTTGGAATCGTGCTGGAGTGACCTCAAGATTGCACCTTATATTGCACATCTTGATGTGAAAGTGGATATGAACCATAGATACTTTTCACTCATATCTTGAGGAAAGAATCTATGGTTGTCATGCACTTTCATGTCAGGATGTGCGATGAGATGTCCAATCTTGAGGTCACTTCGGCATTATTCTTAAATTAGGTATTAGTTGGAGTTTTCCCATTATGGGCCTGGGATTCTCTTGTGTACCGCTGTCAAGCCCATTTGGAAGCATACCTAAACTTAGTTAGATTTTTGTGTGCAGGCCTGTGCTAAATATTCATAAGATATTGGCCCCAAATAAAAAAGAGAGATACTATTGCCACACCAAATTTTAGTAATGCCACACCGTTCCTATATTGTACTTGACCACAGTTGGTGTGGCATTAGTAAAAGTTGGTGTGGTAATAGTAACCATCATATAAAAACAACTTGTCATTCTGCCTTCATCTCCCATTCAATAATTATATATGTCTCTCAACTCAATTTGTACAAAGTATGGGTTTGAGTTAAAATATGTGGTGCATTGAAATTCATCATCGATGACAGTAACCGCCTAGGTATTGTGTTTTCTTGGGACCAACATAAATGTTCTTCAGTCAAGTAATTCTTTCGCATGGTGTCCGATTAATTACCTAATTAACGTTTCTCCTAATAGCACTTAGGAGTTAGAAGTTTGAACTGCCATTAATCAGTATGACATATTTAAAAAAAAATTCTCCAAAGTAATAAAGATTAATCCTTTATATAAAAAATAACATGGGTCCACTCATCTTCAACATTTTGTACACATCACAGTAATAAGAGCTCCCGAGTGTTCAATGACAATTTTTTTTTTTCTATTTATGTAAATCAATTTTTTTTTTTTCTAATATACTCTTTTTCTCTTTCTTTTATTTTTCTAAATTAAATGTCTGATTACAAAGCATTTCGCAATACAATTAGCATGCTTATGTAGGGATGGTAATCTTAACACGACTTGAATACGACACAAAATTAGTGGGTTTGGATCAAGTTTAGTTGGGTTTGGGTCATAATAGTGTCAACCCATTTAACATGGTTATTAAATTAGTCGGATCCAAGTTAAGGGCATCAATCCTCTTAACCTGTTTTGATATGTTTAATTATTTTATTATTTACATGTAGCTTTAAATATATTAACAATTATCTAAGAATTTTTGAAACTACCCTGTTTTTTTTTGTTAGAATTTCTTAAAACTTTTAATAATATTTTGCTTTTCAAACTCTACAAAATATAGAACGTGTTTTAAGATATTTTTTAAATAATATAAAATTTTAATTTATAAAACTTAGTTTATATCTTGTGATACTTAATATATGTTGATTGATATTGGTTTATGGTTATGTGACTTTACTTTAAATAATGATATTTTTATTTATGGTAGTGGAATTGAAATTTAATTTTCCCAAATAAAGATTAGAGTTTTATTAAACAAGTTATATATGGGTTGGGTCAGGTATACCTATTTATAAATGGGTTGAGTTTGGATTGAAGTTTTTGATAAGATTAATAAATAGGTTGGGTTTGGGTTTGGTAATTTTCATAATACCCTAATCTCAACACAACACAACCTGGCCCATTGCCACCCTTGTAAAATAAAAATTATGAGGATAATGATCAAGAGCCTTAGTATTGAAAAATTAAAATAGCATAGACAATAAAAATTACACAAACACAAGGAATTAAGTGGTTCAACATATCACTATAAGAACAATCACTATTTTTCTTTCTCTTGAGTTTTATAGCTCAAGAAATCTTTATTTATAAAGATTTTGGTTGAGATCATCCTCTCAAAAAATCAGCCCATTCCAAAACTTCTAACCCCATGTTTACAAGTAGAAAAATCATGGACTGTCCATTTTTTGTAAACCATTTTTGATGGGGTTAGAAGTTTTGGAATGGGCTGATTTTTGATGATGATAATCTCCTCACCGTAGAGATCATAGAGATCATCATCATCAAAAATCAGCCCATTTCAAAACTTCTAACCCATGTTTTGAAAAATGTTTGGTGTTGAAAATTTCCCTATATATGGACCCTACGCGGAAATTGTTGTTTTTATACTAGAAAGATAGTGCCCTAAGAAACTAGAAAGAAAAACAGTTCACTTAGTGGTAACGGGAAGTTTCGAAGAAGACTCAGTAGGACTCGCCACTCACGACTGGTACACGGTCACTCACACGTGGGAACACTTTTAATTTTAACTATTTTTATTTATTTATTTGAGTCAAAGTAAACCCAATGCGTAGTCTCTGTCTCTTACTTAGCCGTGTAAGAAAAGATGCTACACCGAACCTATAAATACAACCACTCTCATCTTTCTCCTTCACGTACTCATAAACAACTTTTCTAAGTTTCAAAACTTTTTCTATTTTCTGAAAGACATGAAGAGAAGCAGAGGAGAGATAGAAAGCATAGCAAACATGGCCAAGTGTTTGATATTATTGTCTCGTGGAACCGAGACCGAATCAATAACTCGTTCCCCAAATCGTGTCTTCGAATGCAAAACCTGTAATCGCCAATTTCCATCGTTCCAAGCATTAGGAGGCCACAGAGCGAGTCACAAGAAGCCCAGACTAATGGGAGGAGACCCATTTCAGGAATCCGACAACCAGAATTCGCCACCGAAGAACAAAACACACGAGTGTTCAATTTGCGGTCTAGAATTTTCGATAGGGCAAGCTTTAGGTGGTCATATGAGGAGACATAGAGCCATCATGAATGAAAAGTTGTCTTCTTCAACTATTAAAACTAAATCTGATCCTCCTTCGCACGTGCCAGTATTGAAGAGATCAAATAGTAGGAGGATTTTCTGTCCAGACTTGAATTTAACTCCTTTAGAGAATGATTTGGAGTTTCAGTTTGGAATTTCGTATCCAAAGAAGATTTCTACGCCTATGATTCATTGTTTCATTTGATGTTATCTTACTTTCTGCCTTACCAAATTATTGGTGTTTTTCTAATTATATATTTTTTTCTTTATTTTTTGTGTTATTTTTACATGAGATATTGTAAATTTTCATATATGAGATTCAATGTTAATTAATATAGATTGAGTTATTTGTTGATATACAAAATCTGTACGAATCTCTAGAATGTTTCACCATTAATAACTGCGTAAATTCCGTTTGTTTTTTTCATGGTAACTCATGATTCATGAATGAGGAGATGTTGCTTGTACAAGAGGTTTTAAAATTAATAAGATATTTTTATTTTATTAAGGAGGGATCCTCGACAAGTTTTAGTGAATATTGTATATATCCCTGTGTTCATAAACTGATGAACACACCCTTGACCTCGGTCTTCTACAAGAGCATAGTAGAAAATGACCTAAATCCCGTACATTCGATCTCCAGTAGAAAAAACCCATGAATCTTCTCTACAAAATTCAGAATTCCCTAGAATAAATTTTTTAACCTTGTATTCAACCTCAAGATTACATCTTATTCAATCTCCAAAGCTCAAGAATAATATAAGACTTTTGGGCAAAGTTGAAGATTGAATTCTTGGGATTGAATGTCGTATTAAGGACGATGTCGGATAGGCTAAAAATGTTCACTCTAGAGATTTGATTTTAACAGGTTGAATGAGTTAAAAAAAAGTTTTTACACAAGTTGAAGAGTTTAAAGATGATGGATTTTTAGTTAGAGGTTGAAGATGAGGACATTTAAGTAATTTTTATTAGTCCCTTGGAGACATGGTTTTAAAACTAGTCCGAGATTGATACGTATTGCTTGAGATAATTCGGTATCGGAACTAAACGAGACCAACTCACAAAATCGCTTTTTGATTGAGATTTAGGACTCACGTTCAATTTTTTAATTTTTTGAACGATTTGTCTTAAACATATCGGAAAACTCGTCCGAGACGACTTGGTATTGGGCCTGGACGAGACGAGATGGAAAATCAAATTTTAAAACCATGCTTGGAGAAGACAAAATTTAGTGGATAAGTCATAAATTTGAAATCATTAGGACATCCAAAATATTCATCAAAACCAAGGGCTATGTCTGTATCGCACATAAATTTATCATATAAAAATTTGACCAGTGTTGTGATATTAGAGTTCACACGTGGTTACGGCACAAGTACCAGGAATTAAGGGGGTAAAAGAGAAAAAATAATAAAATTTAAGGAATATTATTAAAAAATCTTTAAGGTTAAAAGGATATGAAACCATAGATCTCTTTTCTCAGGATACATAAATGCAATCTTTTATGTATCCCGAGGAAATAGATATATAATCCCATATCTATAGCACGTCAGACGAGTGAAGACTTTCTAGTTAGAAAATAATAATATATTATAATGTGGGTGAAGCTGATTTGTTTTACTTTTGAAGGACACGTGTGTCATAAAAAATAGAAAAAAACAGCTTGAGAGCTATTTTGATTTTATATTAATAAAAAATATGAAACTCCTTAGAACCGAGAGGACATACAAAAGATATTAATAAATTTTCACTTATAACAATAAAAAATACAAAAAGATCAATACATTTTCATCATACCTAAAAAAGAAATTTGTAGGTAGTAAATTTGGCTCAGACAAAGCGTGACCTCCTTCACAAGAAACTTCTAATCACTTTTTATTTGTTGACTTTCCAGTCTCCCACCAAAATTGATTGGCAACATAAAATCCAAACTTTTAAGAAAGAACAAAAAAGAGGAAATAAGTTTCTTTCTTTAGAGGGACAAATGGATAATTATAATCCTCACATAATTTTGCATGTAACATGTCTTTTGTTTAACCAACAAACGTTGGGTGTAGTAGCAGAAATCTCCTAAAAAAGAAAAAGATCATGAGTTCAAACCCTCTGGTAGTCACTTATAGGGATTTATCCTGACTTACCTTTGCATATGTGATGTACTGAGGGATTTGGACGAGATATGGTGCTCTAAGAGACTGATTGCCTTGTCCTTGCTAGTCGAGCTTACAGGTCTAGACACATCATCGTAAAGATAAAAAAGAAAAGTCGCTCAAGAATTTTCTCTCAAAATTCTCTCTCTAGCTACTAACTAATCACTATTGCTTTTCCAATACATAAAATTGCCATTACTTTATCAATTTAGCACATAAAATTCAAAACAACAAACCTCTGCTCTTTAACAAAAGTCTTTGTCCAAATAAATTAGCCTAATGTATGAAGTTTACAAAGGTTGTAATTCTCTATAGAAAATAAATAAATCATGAGGTTCATTTTATTATTCATTTATGAAATTTTTATTACAAGCAAGCAGATTAGTGATAAGATTTCACTTAGTAAAAAAAATTAAAAAATATTAGTGGTAAGATTTTTTTTGTAATGTAGTATGAGCTCTCTTAAAAGATCCTTTGTAATAATCAATATTCACAATAGGACATTTCTAGGGATTTTCATATTTCAAATACCCATAAAACATACACCAATTTCTAGGAAACTTATGTTCTTCCACCCATCTTAGTTGTGTGTTTGATAATGCGAGTGAAACCTCTTTTGAGATTAGAAGGCTCGTCATAATATGGGATATGAAAGGGATCTGCCATAGTAGGCCACTGTGATTAGTTTGGGAAAGGGCGACTTATGAAAAAAGAGAAAGTCGCATAGGTATTTTTGGAGCTTTGGTTTGGATCTTAACAATATAAGTGTTATACACTTGAGGACAATCAATTGTTCTTTTCACACATGCGTGCTACTTCGAGCATGGGCAGATTTACAGTGGGGGCATTTGCCCCCAAAAGAATTTTTAAAATTACATAATCTTCTTGATAGTTTTGATATATTTTGAGTTTGCCCCTTCCCCCAATTAAATTTTTTTTTTCTTTTGATTTATTGGAACCCCCTCTATTTAATATATATATATAGTTAAAGTACCACATGTATTCTTTAATGGAAGACATACCCATTTTGACCTTGTTGACCTCTCAATTTTTTATGAGTATTTGAGAAACCCTTTTGCTTTCAAATTTATGACTTCTCTATGTGAAAATTGGAAAATTCTACAGAAAAAATTGACAGGTAAAGGCCCACGAATTTTAGAAACTAAATATTAACGGTCTAGGACCGTCAAAATTCTAGATTTTCCAGATTTGACGGCTTAGAGTTGTCGAATTTCTCCCATCCTTTATTAATTTGACAGTTTCAACCCATCAAAAAAAGATTTGACAATAAAAAATTCGATGCCAATTCAATCTCTTTGTCCGTCGAATTTTATGAAATTTGACAGCTCAGGACTGTCAAATTTGGGTTTTTTTTTTTCACATTATGCATGCCCCCTCAATTTTTAATGGATATTTGAGATACCCCTATGTTTTCAAATTGATGATATCCCCCCCCCCCTTCCTTTTGCTCTTCACCTCAATGTTTTAGTTGATTTGGACACCCCTCCATGTTTGGGTGAATATTTGAGATGTCCCTATGTTTTCAAGTTGAAGACATGCCCCCCATTAACGTTGTTCTTCTTTTCTGCACTAATAAAAAATAACCTAAATACCTTGTCTTCAATTTGTAACTGAAAATCCTTCATTTTTTGTCCTAAAATCAATCATCTTCAAATTCTTCAACTTCTATAGAAAATTAATTTGAATATATTTAACATCAACTTAGTCCGTCATTTAAACCTTGCCTAAATCCCTTTGTAGAAAAACGTAGAATTTTTCTTTTGAAAATCTCATCTTCTACTACAACAATCCTATATTTTCCTTTGTTTTAAAGGTTAAAGTAGATTACTCCTCTAGTTCAAGACTAGGGTTAAAAAGTTCGAATCTCACCTTAATGCCTTCATAGAAAACCCTAGAATTTTCTTTCAAAAAAATTTCATGTTTAACAAAAATTCTATATTGTTCTTTAGGTTTAAAGGATAAAGTAGATTAAACCTATGATTCAAGACTAGGATAAATTTTTTACCCTAGATGTTGAAGATTCCTAGCTTTAAAAACATAAATCAAAGGGGTTTTTTAATTTTAAGTTGAAGATAAGGGTATTCACATCATTTTGCATTAATCTATTAGAAAAGACCAAGGTCACAGAGGCATGTAGGCGTTTTGATCAATATTTGAGAAATAACTTAAATGCTTTTTTCTTCAACCTCTAATGAAAAAACCCTTGAATTTTCTCATCAAAATCACTCATCTTCAAGTTCTTCAACCTTATAGGTCAACTATATTTTGCCCCTATAAGAAAATCTTGGCTCTACCCTTAACTTTGTGTTATTTTGAGTCATTGTACTTGTTGTGTATGAGATGTCTTGTATTTTGTTGTACTACGCACAGTTACAGAGGGCAACACCAAAGTGACGAAAAGAGCAATTATATAATATTTTCTTTAAGGGTTTTCTATTTTGGGGGCATTTATGTTTTAGGGAAATAAACGCGTCTTAGCAATTTTCAACTTTATAAATGCAGATCTCTTAGGCTATAAAACCTGAGAGAGAAAATTAGTGATTGTTCTTATTTTGATCTGTGGACATAAGCACATTGTCGAACCACTTAAATCCTTGTCTGTGTGATTTTTGTCGTCTATGCTATTTTAATTTTTCATTGTACTAAGGCTCTTGATCATCGACCTCATAATTTTTATTTTATAGGGGTGGTAATGGGTCGGGTTGGGTCGTGTTGAGGTTAGGGTATAATGAAAATTTACTAAACCCAAACCCGACTCATATATAACCTGTTTAATAAATCTCTAATGTTTATTAGGAAAAATAAATTTCATCTCCACCACTAAAAATAAATATATCATTATTTAAAGTAAAGTCACACAACCATAAACCAATATAAATCAACATAAATTAAGTATCACAAGACATAAACTAAGTTTTATAAATTAAAAGTTGACATTATTTGAAGAATATTTTAAAACACCTTCTATATTTTGTAGAGCTTGAAAAACAAAGTATTATTAAAAGTTCTATGAAATTCTAGTAAAAAAAAAGAAAGGTAGTTTAAATTGTTTTTTAGATAATTGTCAATATATTTAAAGCTACATGTTAATAAAAGAATAACTAAACATGTCAAAATGGGTTAAGAGGGTTGACAACCTTAACCTGGATCCGACTAATTTAATAACCATGTTATACGGGTTGACACTGTTATGACCCAAACCCAACTAGGCTTGATCTAAACCCACTAATTTCATGTCGTTTTCAAGCCTCGTTAAGATTGCCACACCTACATAGGAATGCTAATTGTATTGCGCAATGCTTTGTAATCAAACATTTAACTTAGAAAAATGAAAAAAAAGAGGAAAAGAGTATATTAGAAAAAAAAAAAATGATTTACATAAATATAAAAAATTTGTTCTCGGGATCTCTTACTGTGATGTCTACAAAATGTTGAAGATAAGTGGACCCATGTTATTTTTCATATAAACCATTAATCTTTATTACTTTGGAGAATATTTTTAAAATATATCATACTGATTATTGGCAGTCCAAACTTCTAACTCCTAAAGTGCTATTAGGAGAAACGTTAATTAGGTAATACCATCATAAATACTGATGTAACGATGCATTTTTGGTTAATCTGGACCCCATGCGAAAGAATTACTTGACTAAAAAACATTTATGTTCGTCCCAAGAGCTCACAATTCCTAGGTGGTTACTGTCGTCGATGATGTATTTCGATGCACCAAATAATTTAACGCAAACCCATACTTTGTACAAATTGAGTTTAGAGGCTCATATAACTATTGAATGGGAGATGAAGGCAGGATGTCAATTTTTTTATGAGGGTTACTATTACCACACCAACTGTGTGCAATTATATGGTGCTGTACATAGGAACTGGTGTGGCATTAGTAAAAGTTGATGTGTCAATAGTATCTCCTTATTTATTTAGGGTCCAATATCTTATGAATATTTAGCACAGGCCCGCACACGCAAAATCTGACTAAGTTTGGGTATGCTTCTGAATGGGCTTGAAAACGGTCCACAAGAGAATTCCAGGCCCATAATGCGAAAACTCCAACTAATACCTAATTTTAGAAGAATGCTGAAGTGACCTTACATCGCACATCCTAACGTGAAAGTACATGACAATCATAGAATATTTCCTCGAGATACAAGTGAAAAAGCATCTATAGTTCTTATCTACTTTTACATTAAGATGTGCAATATAATATAAGGTGTAATCTTAAGGTCACTCCAACATGACTCCAAATTTAATGGGATGGGGCATTAGATTAAGCCTTTTTCTTTTCCTTTTTTTTTTTTTTTTTTTTTTGAGTCGTCCCGGAGTGACTGTGCCTCACAATGTGCTGTTGTGGAGATGTGCATGGAACCGTAGATGATTCGAGGAAAATCATCTATGGTTCTGTGCACATCTTCACGTCAGCTTAGTGTAAAATGCAGTCACTCAAATATTTTCTCTTTTTTTTTAAGAGAGCTTCTATTGCCACACCAAATTTTGCTAATGCCATTCAAAATGTGTGCTAATTCTTTGATGATTTACATATGAGTTGGAGTGGTATTAGCAATAGACGGTGTGGCAATTGAGTTTCCGTTTTCTAAGAAGAACGGCTCTTTCGCCCAATCGAAAATAAAGTTGGGTCCAAGCCCAACTTTTTGCCCAAAACCTATTGGTCCATCCCATTTAGATTGTACATAGTAAAAAAAATATGGAAAATGCTGGAATTATGAGGGCATTTACTGCTATTCTCACAATTTTGACGTTGGGTATGTTTCCTTATGATATGAGTAAAAACTATCCACTATTATGTATGCATCTCCACGTCAGAATTGTGAGAATCACAATAAATCCTGTGTCACCCCAGCACAACTCAAAAAATATATGGACCCTACTCGACGCAAAATAAAAAATTTCATAATGCTATTTTATAATCTTTTTGCTAAGATAATTAAATGGGACGGGTTTGGGTTTGGTAAATTTTCATAATACCCTAACATCAACACAACGTGACACAACATGACCCATTGCTACCCCTATAAAATAAAATTTTTGAGGCCAATGATCAAAAGCCTTAGTATTATGAAAAATTAAAATAGCATAGACGACAAAAATCACATAAACACAAAGATTTAAGTGGTTCAACAGTGTGCTTACGTCCATGGATCAAAATAAGAACGATCACTATTTTTTTCTCTCAAGTTTTATAGCCCAAGAGATCTTTATTTATAAATTCGAAAGTTGCTAAAACACGTTTATTTTCCGAAAATATAAATGCCCCCAAAATAGAAAATCCTTAAAGAAAATATTATATCATTGCCCTTTTCGTCACTTTGGTGTTGCCCTTGTAACATTGCATAGCGCAACAAAATACAAGACGTCTCATACGCAACATGTACAATGACTCGAAGTTAAGGGTGGAGCTAGGATTTTCTTGTAGGGGGCAAATTATAGTTGACCTACAAGGTTGAAGAGCTTGAAGATAAGTGATTTTGATGAGAAAATTCAAGGGTTTTTCATTAGAGGTTGAAGAAAAAAGCATTTAGGTTATTTCTTATTAGTCTGTGAGAGAAGAACTATGAAAACATTAATCATCCATTTAATAATATATATAGGGATCTCAAATATTGACCAAAACGCCAACATGCCTTTGCTATCTTTTCTAATAGATTAATGCAAAATGATGTCAATACCCTTACCTTCAACTTAAAATAAAAAACCCCTTGATTTATGTATTTAAAATTAGTCATCTTCAACATCTAGGGTAAAAAAATGTATCCTAGTCTTGAATCATAGGTCTAATCTACTTTAACCTTTAAACATAAATAACAATATAAAATTTTTGAAGTAAACATGAGATTTTTGGAAAAAAATTCTAGGGTTTTCTACAAAGGCATTAAGGTGAGATTCAACATTTTTACCCTAATCTTGAACCAGAAGACTAATCTAGTTTAACCTTCCAACAAAAGGAAAATATAGGATTGTTGAATTAGAAGATGAGATCTTTTGAAAGAAAAATTCTAGGTTTTTCTACAAAGGGATTGAGGCAAGGTTTAAAACGATGGATTAAGATGATGTTAAATAGATTTAAAATTATTTTTATAGAAGTTGAAGAATTTGAAGATGACGGATTTTAGGACAAAAAATAAAGGATTTTCAGTTACAAATTGAAGACAAGGTATTTATGTTATTTTTTGTTAGTGCAGAAAAGAAAAATAACATCAATGGGGGCCATGTCTTTAGTTTGAAAACGTAGGGACATCTTAAATACTCACTTAAATGTGGAGGGGTGTCCAAATCAACTAAAACATTGAGGTAAAGAGAGAGAGAGAGAGAGAAGGGCGTGTGTGTGTGTGTGTGTGGGGGGGGGGGGGGTGATATGTCATCAACTTGAAAACATAGGGGTATCTCAAATATCCATTAAAAATTGAGAGGGCATGTCATCAATTTGGAAGCAAAAGGGTGTCTCAAATACTCATTGAAAATTGAGGGGGTCAACAAGGTCAAAATGGGTATGTCATCCATTAAAGAATACATGTGGTACCTTAAATATATATATTTTTTAAATAGAGGTGGTTTTAATAAATCAAAAAAAAAAAAAAAATTTGATTGGGGGTCGGGGAAAACTCAAAATATATCAAAACAATCAAGGGGATTATGTAATTTTAAAAATTCTTGTGGGGGCAAATACCCTCACAGTACATCTGTTCCCATTCGAAGTAGCACACGAATGTGTAGAGAACCATTAATTGTCGTCGAGTGTATAACAATCATATTGTTAAGACCCAAACCAATGCTCCAAAAATACCTAGGTGTCAATGGAACAGAAAGTTTAAATCTTAACCTAAGGATCGTAACATACCCTAATGCTTTAAGACCGATGCTCGCTTTGGCTCACTTTATGGCGATCCCCCCAGGCCCTTGACCTTCTAAGTATCAGGTACCCCTTTCTCTTTTTCCATAAGTTGTCCCTTCCCAGACTAATAATAGTGGCCTACTATGGTAGATCCCTTCCATATTCCATATTATGGCGAACCTTCTAACCTCAAAAGGGGTTTCACTCACATTATCAAATGTACGATCGAGATGGGCGAAAAAACATAAATTTCCTAGAAATTGGTATATGTTTTATGGGTATTTGACTTATGGAAATCCCTAGAAATGTCCTGACCCATATACATATATATATATATATATATATATATATATGGAATGGTTCAGCAGCCCTAACGTTTGCCAAGTTTGGTGCCAAACATTTTTCAAAATATGGGTTAGAAGCTTTGTAATGAGCTGATTTTTTGTGAAAATGATCTCTATGATGAGGAGATCATCCTCACCAAAAATCAGCATATTCCAAAACTTCTAACCCCATCAAAAGTGATTTATAAAAATAAGACGGTCCACGATTCTTCAACTTGTAAACTAGGGTTAGAAGTTTCAAAATGAGCTGATTTTTTGTGAGAATGATCTCTTCACCGTAGAGATCACCCTCACAAAAAATCAGCCTATTCCAAAACTCCATCAAAAGTGATTTACAAAATATGTTTGGCACCAAACTTGGCAAACTTTAGGGCTGTCGAACTGCTCCCATATATATATATATACGTATATATATATGTATATATGTATATATATGTATAGGGAGGGGTTCGGCAGCCCTAAAGTTTGCCAAGTTTGGTGCCAAACATTTTTTGTAAATCACTTTTGATGGGGTTAAAAGTTTTGGAATAGGCTGATTTTTTGTGAGGATGATCTCTACGGTGAAGAGATCATCCTTACAAAAAATCAGCTCATTTTGAAACTTCTAACCCGAGTTTACAAGTTGAAGAATCGTGGACTGTCCAATTTTTGTAAATCACTTTTGATGGGGTTAGAAGTTTTGGAATAGGCTGATTTTTGGTTAGGATGATCTCCTCATCATAGAAATCATCCTCACCAAAAATCAGCTCATTTCAAAGCTTCTAACCCATATTTTGAAAAATGTTTGGCACCAAACTTGGCAAACTTTAAGGCTGCTCAACCACCCCTATATGTATGTATATATAGGGAAATGTTCAGCAACAAACATTTTGGCAAAACATTTTTCAAAACATGGGTTAGAGGTTTTGGAATGGGCTGATTTTTGGTGAGGATGATCTCTACGTTGAGGAGATCATCATCACCAAAAATCAGCCCATTCCAACACTTCTAACCCCATCAAAAATGATTTACAAAAAATGAACGGTCCACGATTTTTCAACTTGTAAACTGTGGCTAGAAATTTTGGAATGGGCTGATTTTTGATGAGGATGATCTCTACACCCATTCGAAGACCTCTAACCCATGTTTTGAAAAATGTTTTGCCAAAATGTTTGTTGCTGAACGGGACCCATATATATATATATATATATATATATATATGGGGACAGTTTAGCAGCCCTAAAGTTTGCCAAGTTTAGTGCCAAACATTTTTCAAAATATGGGTTAGAAGCTTTGGAATGAGCTGATTTTTTGTGAGGATGATCTCTATGATGAGGAGATCATCCTCACCAAAAATTAGCCTATTCTAAAACTTCTAACCCCATCAAAAGTGATTTATAAAAATTGTACGGTCCACGATTCTTCAACTTGTAAACTAGGCTTAGAAGTTTTAAAATGAGCTGATTTTTTGTGAGGATGATCTCTATGATGAGAAGATCATCTGGAAAAAAAAAATCAATCCAATCTGAAACTTCTTACCCCATTAAAAGTGATTTAGAATGTGGACCGTTGATTTTGCCAATTTTGTCAGTAATTTGTAAATCACTTTTGATGGATTTAGAAGTTTTAGATTGAGCTGATTTTTTGTGATGATGATCTTCTCACCATAGTGACCATCCTCGCAAAAAAAAAAAAAAAAATCAGCTCAATCTAAAACCTCTAACCCATATTTTGAAAAACCATTGTTTTTACATATGTCCCTTAAACCACCCTATATATATATATATATATATATATATATATATATATATTTTTTTTTTTGCTAATTAAAATCTTACTGCTAATCTGCTTGCTGGTAATAAAAATTTCATAAATGAATAATAAAATGAAGCTCATGATTTATTTATTTTCTATTTAGAGAGAATTACAACCTTTGTAAACTTCATATATAATGCTGATTTATTTTGACAAAAAATTTTTTTAGAGCAGAGATTTGTTGTTTTGAATTTTCTGTGCAAAGGTGATAAAGTAATGGTAATCCACCACATGTATTGGAAAAGCAATAGTGATTTGTTAGTATAGAGAATTTCGGGAGAAATTTTCTGAGCGACTTTTTTTTTAATCTTTATAATGGATTGTCTGGACCTATAGGCTCAACTAGCAAGGACGAGGCAATTAGCCTCTTAGAGCATCATATCTCGCCCCAAATCCCCTTGCACACCACATATACAAAGATAAGTTGGGATAAATCCTTGTGACCAACAAGGGGTTTGAACTCAAGATCTTTTCCTTTTTTAGGGGGCCCCAGCTGCTACACCTAATGCTTGTTGGCTAACAAAAACATGTTAGATGCAAGATTGTGAGAATTATAATTATCCATTTATCATTAAAAAAAAAGAAACTTATTTCCTCTATTTGTTCTTTCTTAACAATTTGGATTTTATGTTACCAATCAATTTTGGTGGGAGATTGGAATGTCAACAAAATTGTATTGATCTTTTTGTATTTTTTATTTTCAATAAGTGAAAATTTATTAATATCTTTTGTATCTCCACTCGTTTCTAAGGAGTTTAATATTTTTTATTAATATAGAATCAAAATAGCTCTCAAGCTGTTTTTTCTATTTTTTATGACGAGCTCTCAAACTGTTATATGAACATAAGACACACGTGTCCTTCAAAAGTAAAAAAATCAGCTTCACCCACATTTATTTATATATTATTATTTCCTTACTAGAAAGTCCTCACTCGCTAACGTGCTATAGGTACGGAATTATAAATCTTTTTCCTCGGGAAACATGAATTTAAACACTCATAAAAAATTGCATTTATGGTTTCATATCTTTTTAATCTCAAAGATTTTTTAATAATATTTCTATAAAAAAAAAAAAAAAAAAATCTCTTTTACCCCCTTAACTCCTAGTGCTTGTGTCGTCTTCACGTGCGAACTCTAAAATTACAACATTGATCATTTTTATATATGATAAATTTATGTGCGATACAAACATAGCGCTCTAGTTTCGATGAATATTTTGGATGCCCTAATGGTTTCAAATTTATAATTTATCCACTAAATTCTGTCTTCTCCAAGCATGGTTTTAAAACTTGGTTTCACTTCTCGTCTCGTCTAGGTCCTATACCGAGCCGTCTCGGACGAATTTTCCGATACATTTGAGACAACTCGTTCAAAAAATCAAAAAATTGAATGTGAGTCCTAACTCTCGGTAAAAAAAAAGTAACTTTGTGAGTTGGTCTTGTTCAGCTTCGATACCAAGTTATCTCGGGAGATACGTCTCGGTCTCCGATGAGTTTTAAAACCATGTCTCCAAGGGATTAATACAAAATCACTTAAATGTCCTCATCTTCAACCTCTAGTTAAAAATCCACCATCTTTAAACTCTAACTTGTGTAGAAACTTTTTTTTGAATCATTCAACCTATTACAATCAAATCTCTAGAGTGAATTTTTTTAGATTCAAACCCAAGAATTCAATCTTCAACTTAGCCCAAAAGTCCTATATCCTTCTTGAGCTTTGAAGATTGAATAAGAAATAATCTTGAGGTTGAAAACAAAAAAAAATTAATCTAGAGAAGGAAAATTCTGAATTTTGTAGAGAAGATTCATGGGTTTTTTCTACCAGAGATCGAATGTGCGGCATTTAGGTCCTTTTCTACTATGCTCTTGTAGAAGACCGAGGTCAAGGGTGTGTTCATCAGTTTGTGAACACAGGGATATATACAATATTCACTAAAACTTGATGAGGATCCCTCCTTAATAAAATAAAAATATCTTATTAATTTTAAAACCTCTTGTACAAGCAACATCTCCTCATTCATGAATCATGAGTTATCATGAAATAAACAAACGGAATTTACGCAGTTATTAACGGTGAAACATTCTAGAGATTCGTACAGATTTTGTATTTCAACAAATAACTCAATCCATGTGAATTAACATTGAATCTCATATATGAAAAATTACAATATCTCATGTAAAAATAACACAAAAAAATAAAGAAAAAAAAAAAACTATTATATATTTTAAAATAAATGGAAAAAAAATAATTACAAAAATACCAATAATTTGGTAAGGCAGAAAGTAAGATAACATCAAATGAAACAATGAATCATGGGCGTAGAAATCTTCTCTGGATACGAAATTCCAATCTGAAATTCCAAATCATTCTCTAAAGGAGTTAGATTCAAGTCTGGGCAGAAAATTCTCCTGCTATTTGATCTCTTCAATACTGGCACGTGCGAAGGAGGATCAGATTTAGTTTTAATAGTAGAAGAAGACAACATTTCATTCATGGTGGCTCTATGTCTCCTCATATGACCACCTAAAGCTTGCCCTATCGAAAATTCTAGACCGCAAATCGAACACTCGTGTGTTTTGTTCTTCGGTGGCGAATTCTGGTTGTCGGATTCCTGAAATGGGTCTCCTCCCATTAGTCTGGGCTTCTTGTGACTCGCTCTGTGGCCTCCTAATGCTTGGAACGATGGAAATTGGCGATTACAGGTTTTGCATTCGAAGACACGATTCGGGGAACGAGTTATTGATTCGGTCTCAGTTCCACGGGACAATAATATCAAACACTTGGCCATGTTTGCTATGCTTTCTATCTCTTCTCTGCTTCTCTTCATGTCTTTTAGAAAATAGAAAAAGTTTTGAAACTTAGAAAAGTTGTTTATGAGTATGTGAAGAAGAAAGATGGGATGTGGTTGTATTTATAGGTACGGTGTAGCATCTTTTCTTACACGGCTAAGTAAGACACTACATGTTGGGTTTTCTTTGACTCAAATAAATAGAAAAAAATAGTTAAAATTAAAAGTGTTCCCACGTGTGACTGTAGACGAGTCGTGAGTGGCGAGCCCGATTGAGTCGTCTTCGAAACTTCCAATACCACAATGTGGTAACTGTGTCCTAAGTGAACTGTTTTCCCTATATATATATATAGGGAAATGTTCAGCACCCTAAGTTTTACCACACACTTTAACAAACGTTTTTTGTCCTATATGGGTTAGAAGTTTTGGAATGAGCTGATTTTTGGTGAGGATGATCTCTATGATTAGAAGATCATCCTCCCCAAAAATCAGCCCATTCCGAAATGTTTAACCCCATGTTTACACGTTGAAAAATCGTGGACCGTCCTTTTTTTGTAAATCAATTTTGATGGGGTTAGAAGTTTTGGAATGAGCTGATTTTTGGTGAGGATGATCTCCTCACCATAGAGATCATCCTCACCAAAAATCAGCTCATTCCGAAACTTCTAACCCATGTAAGACAAAACGCGTTTGTTAAAGTGTGTGGTAAAACTAAGGGTGGCGAACGGGACCCATATATATATATATATAGGGTCCCGTTCGCCACCCTTAGTTTTACCACACACTTTAACAAACGCGTTTTATCTTACATGGGTTAGAAGTTTCGGAATGAGCTGATTTTTGGTGAGGATGATCTCTATGGTGAGGAGATCATCCTCACCAAAAATCAGCTCATTCCAAAACTTCTAACCCCATCAAAATTGATTTACAAAAAATGGACGGTCCATGATTTTTCAACGTGTAAACATGGGGCTAAACATTTCGGAATGGGCTGATTTTTGGGGAGGATGATCTTCTAATCATAGAGATCATCCTCACCAAAAATCAGCCCATTCCAAAACTTCTAACCCATCTAGGATAAAAAACGTTTGTTAAAGTGTGTGGTAAAACTTAGGGTGCTGAACATTTCCCATATATATATATATATGGGTCTCGTTCGACACCCAACAAACGCGTTTTTTCCTACATGGGTTAGAAGTTTCGGAATGGGCTGATTTTTGGTGAGGATGATCTCTATGGTGAGGAGATCATCCTCACCAAAAATCAGCTCATTCCAAAACTTCTAACCCCATCAAAATTGATTTACAAAAAGTGGATGGTCCACGATTTTTCAACGTGTAAACATGGGGCTAAACATTTCGGAATGGGCTGATTTTTGGGGAGGATGATCTTCTAATCATAGAAATCATCCTCACCAAAAATCAGCTCATTCCAAAACTTCTAACCCATGTAAGACAAAAAACGTTTGTTAAAGTGTGTGGTAAAACTTAGGGTGCTGAACATTTCCCATATATATATATATATATATATATGGGTCGGGTTCCTGCAACCCACATTGCGACACACATATAGACAACGTGTTTGTCTTATATGGGCAAAAATGTTTGGAATGGGCTGATTTTTTGTAAGGATGATCTTTGTGATGAGGGGATCATCCTGGCAAAAAAGCATCCCATTCCAAAACTTGTAATCCCATAAAAATTGATTTACAAAAATAGGACGGTCTATAATTTTTCAACAAAAATTGGACGGTCTAGAAGTTTCATAATGAGCTGATTTTTGGCAAGGATGATCTCCTCACCACAGAGATTATCCTCACAAGAAATCAGCCCATTCCAAACATTTTTTCCCATATAAGACAAAACGAGTTGTCTATATGTGTGTTGAAATGGTTGTCGTTTGAACCTGACCCTATATATATATATATATATATATATATAGGGAAATGTTCAGCACCCTAAGTTTTACCACACACTTTAACAAACGTTTTTTGTCCTACATGGGTTATAAGTTTTGGAATGGGCTGATTTTTGGTGAGAATGATCTCTATGATTAGAAGATCATCCTCCCCAAAAATCAGCCCATTCCGAAATGTTTAGCCCTATGTTTACACGTTGAAAAATTGTGGACCGTCCATTTTTTGTAAACCATTTTTGATGGGGTTAGAAGTTTCGGAATGAGCTGATTTTTGGTGAGGATGATCTCCTCACCATAGAGATCATTCTCACCAAAAATCAGCTCATTCCGAAACTTCTAACCCATGTAAGACAAAATGCGTTTGTTAAAGTGTGTGGTAAAACTTAGGGTGCCGAACGGGACCCATATATATATATATATATATATATATATATGGGAAATGTTCAGCAACAAACATTTTGGCAAAAAATTTTTCAAAACATGGGTTAGAGGTTTTGGAATGGGCTGATTTTTGGTGAGGATGATCTCTACGGTGAGGAGATCATCATCACCAAAAATCAGCCCATTCCAAAACTTCTAACCCCATCAAAAATGATTTATAAAAAATGGACGGTCCACGATTTTTCAACTTATAAACTGGGGCTAGAAGTTTTGGAATTGGCTGATTTTTGGTGAGGATGATGTCTATGATATATATATATATATATATATGGGAAATGTTCAGCACCCTAAGTTTTACCACACACTTTAACAAACGTTTTTTGTCCTACATGGGTTAGAAGTTTTGGAATGAGCTGATTTTTGGTGAGGATGATCTCTATGATTAGAAGATCATCCTCCCCAAAAATCAGCCCATTCCGAAATGTTTAGCCCCATGTTTACACGTTGAAAAATCGTGGACCGTCCATTTTTTGTAAATCAATTTTGATGGGGTTAGAAGTTTTGGAATGAGCTGATTTTTGTTGAGGATGATCTCCTCACCATAGAGATCATCCTCACCAAAAATCAGCTCATTCCGAAACTTCTAACCCATGTAAGACAAAACGCGTTTGTTAAAGTGTGTGGTAAAACTAATGGTGCCGAACGGGACCCTATATATATATATAGGGTCCCGTTCAGCAACAAACATTTTGGCAAAACATTTTTCAAAACATAGGCTAGAGGTTTTGGAATGGGCTGATTTTTGGTGAGGATGATCTCTACAGTGAGGAGATCATCCTCACCAAAAATCAGCCCATTTCAAAACTTCTAACCCCAGTTTACAAGTTGAAAAATTGTGGACCGTCATTTTTTGTAAACCATTTTTGATGGGGTTAGAAGTTTTGGAATGGACTGATTTTTGGTGATGATGATCTCCTCACCGTAGAGATCATCCTCACCAAAATTCAGCTCATTCGAAAACCTCTAACCCATGTTTTGAAAAATGTTTTGCCAAGATGTTTGTTGTTGAGCATTTCCCATATATATATGGGTCAGGTTCAAGGGCCATGTGAGAAAACATGTAAGAAAACTTTCGTTTTTCAAAATAAGGGTTAGAGGTTTTGGATTGAGCTGATTTTTTGCAAGGATGGTCACTATGATGAGAAGATCATCCTCACAAAAAATCAGCTCAATCAGAAACCTCTAAATCCATCAAAAGTGATTTACAAATTAGTGATAAAAATTGAAAAAAAAATCGACGGTCCACATTCTAAATCACTTTTAATGGGGTTAGAAGTTTCAGATTGGGCTGATTTTTTTTTTTTGGATGATCTTCCCATCATAGAGATCATCCTCACAAAAAATCAGCTCAATCTAAAATTTCTAACCCATATTTTAAAATTTTATTTACCGCCGAAAGTTTTCTTACATGTTTTCTCACATGGCCCTTGAACCTGACCCTATATATATATATATATATATATGGTCCCGTTCGGCACCCTAAGTTTTACCACACACTTTAACAAACGCGTTTTGTCCTACATGGGTTAGAAGTTTCGGAATGGGCTGATTTTTGGTGAGGATGATCTCTATGGTGAGGAGATCATCCTCACCAAAAATCAGCTCATTCCAAAACTTCTAACCCCATCAAAAATGGTTTACAAAAAATGGATGATCCACGATTTTTTCAACGTGTAAACATGGGGTTAAACATTTCGGAATGGGCTGATTTTTGGGGAGGATGATCTTCTAATCATAGAGATCATCCTCACCAAAAATCAGCCCATTCCAAAACTTTTAACCCATGTAGGACAAAAACCGTTTGTTAAAGTGTGTGGTAAAACTTAGGGTGTTGAACATTTCCCATATATATATATATTACTATGTTCAATCTAAATGGGTTGGACCAAAAGGTTTTTGGGCAAAATGTTGGGTTTGGGCCCATCTTTATTTTCGATCGGGCATAAGAGCCGCTCTTCTTAAAAAACGGAGACTCAATTGACACGCCAACTATTGTTAATGCCACCCCGATTCATATGTAAATCATCAAAGAATTAACACACATTTTGGGTGGCGTTAGCAAAATTTGGTGTGGCAATAGAAGTTCTCTTTAAAAAAGGGAAAATGTTCGAGTGACTGTGTTATTCACTGCATTTTACTCTAGGCTGACATGGAGATGTGCATGGAACCATAGTTGATTTTCCTTGAATCATCTACGGTTACATGCACATCTCCCCAATAGCACATTGTGAAACACAGTAACTCCAGGACGACTCAAAAAAAAGGATTAATCTACTGCCCCATCTCATTAAATTTGGAGTCATGCTGGAGTGACTTCAAGATTGCACCTTATATCGCACATCTTGATGTAAAAGTGGATAGGAACCATAGATGTTTTTCACTTATATCTCGAGAAAAGATTCTATGGTTGTCATGTACTTTCACACTAGGATGTGCCATGTGAGGTCTAATGTTGAGGTCACTTCAGCATTATTCTTAAATTAGGTATTTGTTGGAGTTATCTCATTATCAGCCTGTAATTCTATTGTGGACCGTTTTCAAGCCCATTCAGAAGCATACCCAAACTTAGTTAGATTTTTGTGTGCAGGCCTGTGCTAAATATTCATAAGATATTGGGCCCTAAATAAAAAGAAAAGGAGATATTATTGCCACACCAACTGTTACAAATGCCACACCGGTTCCTATGTAAATCATAATTGCACACAGTTGGTGTGGCATTAGTAAAAGTACTATTGCCATAACAACCTTTAATAGGATATTGTGTCCTAAAAAACTAAATAAATAAGGAGTTACTATTGCCACACCAACATTTACTAATGTCACACCAGTTCCTATGTAAATCACCTTATAATTGAACACAGTTCGTGTGGTAATAGTAACCCTCATAAAAAAAACTTGTCAAGCCTTCATCTCCCATTCAATAGTTATATGTGTCTTCCAAGTCAATTTGTACAAAGTATGGGTTTGGGACCAACATAAATGTTCTTCAGTCAAGTAATTCTTTAACATGGGTTCCACATTAACCAAAAATGCATCATTACATCAGTACGTATGATGGTATTACCTAATTAACGTTTCTCCTAATAGCACTTAGGAGTTAGAAGTTTCGACTGTCAATAATCAGTATGATACATTTAAAAAAAAACTCTCTAAAGTAATAAAGATTAATCCTTTATATAAAAAATAACATGGGTCCACTGATCTTCGATATTTTGTAGACATCAGAGTAAGAGATCCCGAGTGTTCATTGACAAATTTTTTATATTTATGTAAATCAATTTTTTTTTTCTTCTAATATACTCTTTTCCACTTTCTTTTATTTTTCTAAATTAAATGTTTGATTATAGAGCATTACGCAATACAATTAGCATTCCTATGCAAGGATGGCAATCTTAACACGACTTGAAAACGACACGAAATTAGTGGGTTTGGATCAAGCCTAGTTGGGTTTGGGTCATAATAGTGTTAACCCGTCTAACATGGTTATTAAATTAGTCGGATCCAGGTTAAGGGCGTTAACCCTCGTAACCTGTTTTGACATCTTTAGTTATTATGTTATTAACATGTAGCTTTAAATATATTAACAATTATCTAAGAATTTTTAAACTACCATATATATATATATATATATATATATATATTTTGCTAGAATTTCTTAGAACTTTTAATAATACTTTGTTTTTCAAACTCTACAAAATATAAAAGGTGTTTTAAGATATTTTTCAAATAATATAAGTTTTTAATTTATTAAACTTAGTTTATGTCTTGTGATACTTTATTTATGTTGATTGATATTGGTTTATGGTTCTGTGACTTTATTTTAAATAATGATATTTTTATTTTTGGTGGTGGAAATTAAATTTATTTTTCCCAATAAATATTAGAGTTTTATTAAATAGGTTATATCTTGGTCAGGTTAAGTATACCTATTTATAAATGGGTTGAGTTTGGATTTAAGTTTTTACTAAGATTATTAAACAGGTCGAATTTGGGTTTGGTAAATTTTCATAATACCCTAACGTCAACACAACACAACACGACATGACCCATTGCTACCCCCATAAAATAAGAATTATGAGGCTAATGATCAAAAGCTTTAGTACTATGAAAAATTAAAATAACATAGACGACAAAAATCACACAAACACAAGGATTTAAGTGGTTCGACAGTGTGTTTACGTCCACAAATTAGAATAAGAACGATTACTATTTTTCTCTCTCAAGTTTTATAGCCCAAGAGATCTTTATTTATAAAGTCGAAAGTTGCTAAAACATGTTTATTTCCTGAAAACATAAATGCCCCCAAAATAGAAAATCCTTAAAGAAAATATTACATTATTGCCCTTTTTGTCACTTTGGCGTTGCCCCTGCAACTTTGCATAGTGCAACAAAATACAAGACATCTTGTACACAACATGTATAATGACTCAAAATAACACTCGAAGTTAGGGGTGGAGCTAGGTTTTTCTTGTAGTTGTCCTATAAGGTTGAAAAACTTGAAGATGAGTGATTTTGATTAGAAAATTCAAGGGTTTTTCATTAGAGGTTGAAGGAAAAAGCATTTAGGTTATTTTTCGTTAGTATGTGAGAGAAGAACTATGAAATCATTAATCATCCATTTAACAATATGTATAGGGATCTCAAATATTGACTAAAATGCCTACATGCCTCTCTGACCCTGGTATTTTCTAATAGATTAATGAAAAATGATGTCAATACCCTTACCTTTAACTTAAAATAAAATAAAAAAAACCCTTTGATTTATATTTTTAAAGCCAGGCATCTTCAACATCTAGGGTAAAAAAATTTATCTTAGTCTTGAATCATAGGTCTAATCTACTTTAACATTTAAACTTAAAGAACAATATAGAATTTTTGAAGTAAACATGAGATTTTTGAAAAAAAAATTATAGGATTTTCCACAAAGGTATTAAGGTGAGATTAAAATTTTTTTACCTTAGTCTTGAACCAAAGAACTAATCTAGTTTAACCTTCAAACCAAAGGAAAATATAGGGTTGTTGAAGTAGAAGATGTGGTTTTTTGAAAGAAAAATTTCTAGGTTTTTCTACAAAGGGATTGAGGCAAGATTTAAAACGATGGATTTAGACAATGCTAAATAAATTCAAAATAATTTTCTATAGAAATTGAAGAGTTTGAAGATAACTAATTTTAGGACAAAAAATAAATGATTTTCAATTACAAATTGAAGACAAGGTATTTAGGTTATTATTTGTTAGTGCAGAAAAGAAAAACAATGTCAATGGGGGGCATGTCTTTAGTTTGAAAACATAGGGACATTTCAAATATTCACTCAAATGTGGAGGGGTGTCCAAATCAACTAAAACATTGAGGTAGAGAGAGAGAGAGAGAGAGGGGGGGGGGGGGATATGTCATCAATTTGAAAATATAGGGGTATCTCAAATATTCATTAAAAATTGATAGGGCATGTCATCAATTTAAAAGCAAAGGGGTGTCTAAAACATAGTTAGTAAATTCGCGATTGATTCGTGAATTAGATGCGAATTAGACGAGTAATAATCTTCACGATCAAAACTATTGTTAGTTTCAAAGATTCGGATTAATTCATGAATATTTGAATCCCAACAAATAGATCGTAATTTGTACGTATATTCCATAAGTATTTTAATGAAATATTTTGTATTTTTCTATTCTTAATTCTCCCTTCAAAACTCAAGAGAAGGAAAAAAAATCCTAAGTTGAAAATAGCCCCCACAAAAAATAATTAATCTTGAACAATTTAGAGAGTTTCTAGAATACGTTGATGATGATTGTGAAGATCTTGAAAAGGAAGATGAAATTACACCTAATCGTGAAGATATTTATTTTGACGAGCTATTTGGTTCATTTACTTCACATTAATAATTTTTTAGAAAAAAAAAATTAATTTAATTAGGTTATAAGACATAATGATTTTGGCATTAATTAGTATATTATATTTTATACTTTTCATTTACATTGATTATTTGAGGATTAAAACTAAATCTTTAATTGCGAATATATATTTTATTGGATGAATGTGACTGTGGATTGTTTATTTGTTTACTTAAGATATTTTTAATTTAACTATTGATAATTTGATTAGTAAATTAAAATTGTTAGATCATATCATATGTTATATATAACCAAAATTTTGAAAGTTTAAAAAATTGTTGGATCTAAATCATTCTTGAATTATTTCTATATCATATTTTTACCATTCTATGTTTTTTCACCGAATTTTCGAGCTTACCGGTGCATCGCTATTCCGAATGGTACCCGATTTATTTTCATACCGTTTTTTTCCCGTCTACTAACTTGCTAACTATGGTCTCAAATACTTATAGAAATTTAAGAGTGTCAACAAGGTCAAAATGGGTATGTCATCCATTAAAGAATACATGTGGTACTTTAAATATATATATTTTTTTAAATAGAGGGGGTTCCAATAAATCAAAAGAAAAAAAAAACTTAATTGGGGGAGGGGGCGAACTCAAAATATATCAAAACTATCAAGAGGATTATGTAATTTTAAAAATTATTGTAAGTGCAAATGCCCCCATTAGACATCTGCCCCTATTTGAAGTAGCACACGAATGTGTAGAGAACCATTGATTGTCCTCGAGTGTATAACACTCATATTGTTAAGACCGAAACTAATGCTCCAAAAATACCTAGATGTCAATGGAACAAAAAGTTTAAATTTTAACCTAAGGATCGTAAAATACCCCCATGCTTTAAGACCGACGGCCTCTTTCACTTACTTTATGGCGATCCCCCCAAGCACTTAACCTTCTAAGTATCAGGTACCCCTTTCTCTTTTTCCATAAGTCGTCCCTTCCCAGACTAATCACAGTGGCCTATTATGACAGATCCCTTCCATATTCTATTTTATGGCAAACCTTCTAACCTCAAAAGGGGTTTCACTCACATCATCAAACGTACAACCAAGATGGGTGGAAAAACATAAGTTTTCTAGAAATTAGTATATGTTTTATGGGTATTTGAAATCCCTAGAAATGTCCTATTGTGAATACTGATTATTACAAAGGATCTTTTAAGAGAGCTCATTATACATTACAAAAAAATCTTACCACTAATATATATTTGCTAAGTGAAATCTTACCACTAATCTGCTTGCTTGTAATAAAAATTTCATAAATGAATAATAAAATGAACCTCATGATTTATTTATTTATTTATTTTTTATTTCGAGAGAATTACAACCTTTGTAAACTGCATACATTAGGTAGATTTATTTTGACAAAGACTTTTTTTAGAGCAGAGATTTGTTGTTTTGAATTTTATGTGCTAAGCTGATAAAGTAATGGCAATCCACCGTGTGTATTGGAAAAGCAATATGATTTGTTAGTAGAGAGAGAATTTTAGGAGAA
Source organism: Akebia trifoliata (assembly GCF_017979445.1). Taxonomy (NCBI): domain Eukaryota; kingdom Viridiplantae; phylum Streptophyta; class Magnoliopsida; order Ranunculales; family Lardizabalaceae; genus Akebia; species Akebia trifoliata. The sequence continues at coordinate 22,067,240 of NC_141389.1, forward strand.
AATTCCTGAGCGCTTTTTTAAATATTTTTATGATGGAGTGTCTAGACCTGTAGGCTCACCTAGTAGGAACGAGACAATTAGCCTCTTAGAGCATCATATCTCGGCCCAAATCCCCCGGCACACCACATATACAAAGATAAGCCGGGATAAATTCTTGTAAGTGACTAACAAGGGGTTTGAACTCATGATCTCTTCCTTTTTTAGGGGACTTCGGCTACTACACCCAATGCTTGTTAGTTAACAAAGACATGTTAGATGCAAAATTATGTAAAATTATGTGAGGGTTATAATTATCCATTTATCACTCGAAAAAGAAACTTATTTCCCCTTTATGTTTTTTCTTAACAATTTGGATTTTATGTTACCAATCAATTTTAGTGGGAGACTGGAAAGTCAACAATCAAAAAGTCATTAGAAGTTTTCTTGTGAAAGAGGTCACGCTTTGTCTGAGCCAAACTTTACTACCCACAAATTTCTTTCGTAGGTATGATGAAAATGTTTTGATCTTTTTGTATTTTTTATTTTTATAAGTGAAAATTTATTAATATCTTTTATACGTCCAGTCGGTTCTAAGAAGTTTCATATTTTTTATTAATATAAAATCAAACTTTTATATGAACATAAGACACATGTGTCCTTCCAAACTAAAACAAATCCGCTTCACCCACATTTATTTATATATTATTATTTTTTAACTAGAAAGTCTTCACTCGGCTGACGTGCTATGGATACGGAATTATAGATCTATTTCCTCGAGATAAATGGATTTAAATCCTCATAAAAATTACATTTGTGTATCCTGAGAAAATAGATCTATGGTTTCATATTTTTTTAACCTCAAAGGTTTTTTAATAATATTCCTCAAATTTTATTATTTTTTCTCTTTTACCCCCTTAATTTCTAGTGCTTGTGCCGTCACCACGTGCGAATTCTAGTATTGCAACATTGATCAATTTTTTATATGATAAATTTATGTGTGATATAGACATAGCCCTTCGGTATCGATGAATATTTTGTATGCCCTAATGGTTTCAAATTTATGACTTATCCACTAACTCCAAGCATGATTTTAAAAGTTGGTTTAGCGTCTCGTCTCGTCCAGGCTCGATATCAAGTCGTCTCGGACGAGTTTTCTGATATGTTTGAGACGACTCGTTCAAAAAATCAAAAAAATTGAGTGTGAGTCCTAAATCTTAGTAAAAAAAAAAAGTGACTTTGTAAGTTGGTCTCATTTAGCTCCGATACCAAGTTATCTCGGGCATTAGGTCTCGGTCTCAGATGAGTTTTAAAACCATGTCTCCAAAGGACTAATAGAAAATTATTTAAATGTCCTCATCTTCAATCTCTAATTAAAAATCCATCATCTTTAAACTCATCAACTTGTGTAGACACTTTTTTATTTTATTTTAAAACTCATTCAACCTATTAAAATCAAATCTCTAGAGTGAACTTTTTTAGTCTATCCGACATCGTCCTTAATACGTCATTCAAACCCAAGAATTCAATCTTCAACTTCGCCCAAAAGTCCTATATCGTTCTTGAGCTTTGAAGATTGAATAAGATATAATCTTGCGGTTGAATACATGGTTAAAAAAAATTGAATCTAGCGAAGGAAAATTTTGAATTTTGTCGAGAAGATTGATGGGTTTTTTCTACCAGAGATCGAATGTGCGGGATTTTGGTGAACACAGGGTTATATACAATATTCACTAAAACTTGATGAGGATCCCTCCTTAATAAAATAAAAATATCTTATTAATTTTAAAACCTCTTGTACAAGCAACATCTCCTCATTCATGAATCATGAGTTATCATGAAATAAACAAACGGAATTTACGCAGTTATTAATGGTGAAACATTCTAGAGATTCGTACAGATTTTGTATATCAACAAATAACTCAATCTATATGAATTAACATTGTATCTCATATATGAAAAATTACAATATCTCATGTAAAAATAACACAAAAAATAAAGAAAAAAAAAACTATTACATATGAAAAAAAATATAATTACAAAAACACCAATAATCTGGTAAGGCAGAAAGTAAGATAACATCAAATGAAACAATGAATCATGGGCGTAGAAATCTTCTCTGGATACGAAATTCCAAACTGAAATTCCAAATCATTCTCTAAAGGAGTTAAATTCAAGTCTGGACAGAAAATCCTCCTACTATTTGATCTCTTCAGTACTGGCACGTGCGAAGGAGGAGCAGATTTATTTTTAATAGTAGAAGAAGACAACTTTTCATTCATGGTGGCTCTATGTCTCCTCATATGACCACCTAAAGCTTGCCCTATCGAAAATTCTAGACCGCAAATCGAACACTCGTGTGTTTTGTTCTTTGGTGGCGAATTCTGGTTCTCGGATTCCTGATATGGGTCTCCTCCCATTAGTCTCGGCTTCTTGTGACTCGCTCTGTGGCCTCCTAATGCTTGGAACGATGGAAATTGGCGATTACAAGTCTTGCATTCGAAGACACGATTCGGGGAACGAGTTATTGATTCGGTCTCGGTTCCACGAGACAATAATATCAAACACTTGGCCATGTTTGCTATGCTTTCTATCTCTCCTCTGCTTCTCTTCATGTCTTTTAGAAAATAGAAAAAGTTTTGAAACTTAGAAAAGTTGTTTATGAGTATGTGAAGAAGAAAGATGAGATGTGGTTGTATTTATAGGTTCGGTGTAGCATCTTTTCTTACACGGCTAAGTAAGAGACTACATGTTGGGTTTTCTTTGACTCAAACAAATAAAACAAATAGTTAAAATTAAAAGTGTTCCCACGTGTGAGTGACCGTGAACGAGTCGTGAGTGGCGAGCCCGATTGAGTCTTCTTCGAAACTTCCGAATCGGCGAATCTTATTTCCTATCTTCTAGAAGAATTAGTTATTCAAGTGTGAACAAACATGGAAAGATGAATAAGAGTGAAAGAGAATAAATTATGTTAACTTAACACGGGATGCAACGTGGATAACACGTATCATAGTGTACACGCGGTTTCAAGTTGAGTGTCACCTTCGTTATGTAATACTTTTGACACGGATTAGTATTTCCTTCAAATCCGGAAAGTGGGTCCCACTTAACCTCCCATCAGTTATGGCAAAATTGATTGTGATCAATGGCTAATTAGGATTAAAGGACACGTGTACGGGTCTTATTGTCCGATTTCCGTGAAACCCTTTCTTTACTATGATTGTAAGATTTTGAGTTTTTTTTTTATTTTTTGGAAATCCAACACCACACCCTCTAAGTTTTATCGAAAAACTTAAATCTAAAAAAAAAAAAAAAAACTTTTTAACTAGATTCAAAATTTTAAAAATTGATGGCTATTGAACATCCACATAACTCCTAAACTTACAAATGAAATTCTTCAATAATTTTTTTTTTTTTTTAAATTCGATGAATTTCGTCCTCTACAACTCTTTAACATTGGATCATGTTTTTGGATGCCAAAAAATGTACACAACGACCCTTAGTAAGGGTGAAATCCTTACTAACTTAGTAAGGATAGGGGACTCTAGTTTTCTTGTGGTGTAGGAAGCTAAAGTGTGGTGGTTGTACTAACTCCTCTAAACTCACTTTAATGCGAGTTTATCACATTACAAGTTATAGTAAGAACGACACGTCAGCAGGTGCGTTGTTTTTGGTGTTTTATTAAGTGGGTAATACTTGATGTCATCCTATGTAATATCTTACAAAATAATTTTTGTCCATTAACCTTATAGGCAATCTTTTGATTGATTTATTGGCAAAGAGTCAACTTAATTGTTGACTTCTAAATAATGGATTTGATCAATTTATACTCAAATATAATTTAGACTATTCATAAATCGACACGACAAAACATATGGGGTCTGTATGTTATTGACGTGCCAAGGGCATAAAACCATTAATCTTTTCCTTGTGTATCTCGAAGAAAAAGATTTATGGTATTGTGTCACTCCCACGTCAATTGCATACATACCACATGTTTTGCCGCGTTGATTTATCACAGCTTTATAATTTATGAGTCGTGCCAGAGTAACATTGAAATTGACATTGTTTCACACATTTGGTGTTCATAGAATCATAGATGCTCTCACTTGTATCTCGATGAAACGTATCCATGGTTCTGTACACACATCCACATTAGCAATGTGTGAAACAATGTCAATTTCAATGTTAATTCAATATTTTTCATAATTGATATATTGTATCAATCACATCTCACCATGAGTATCAGATTGAGTGAAGATAAGAGTAGGATTTACATAAGGAAATTAGCAAGGTTGAGATAAGAGTGGTACCTAAGAGCGAATGTACCTCAACACAGGATATATCCAAGTCATGTACTTGGAAGGAATAAAAACCATTCGAGATGGGTCAATTTGCTGATACGATGATGATCCGAAAGCACAATTGATGACAAAAATCATTGAAATAAATAATCACAGATCTATAAGATTCTGGAAGAATAAAAATGTAAGTAAATTGCTTGATTAGAGTTTGAGGGAAAAATATCTAGAAATACTAGGAGAGTCATAAATTAGGTATTTTGTAACTATTTTCTGAATTTGAATTTATTCCAACTTAAGCATTAGAGACTCTTTGGTAGGTATCATTCAATGTTCGACAAATAAAAATACAATATCTATATCAAAGTTACTCACAAATCGATTATGGTAATCTCAAAGAATTTGTGATCAAATGAAAAATTATTCACTTCACATGGGGATTTGTGATCTTTTTGGCTTGATCCATGGGGATTTGTTCACGAGAAACATTGAGTAAATTCCATTCAAATGTATGGGGATCTCGGGAATCATCATAAAATAAAGATTTGTAACTTCTGTAATTAATGCTTAAAATCAACAGAGGGCATTTCACTCTCATAAAATCCGAAGAAAAATTTAGGATATCGATGATGTACCTCATAAAGAAATTAGCTTATAAATATTGGGTACAATTTTTGTTGTTTTTATGTGATTAAGTATATTTTATAGTTGTATAAATTTAATTTTTGTATTGAAGATTCTTTGAAAGGCACCACATTAATATTAGGAGTATCCTACAAAGAGGAGATTAGGCAATCATAAATCACAGAAGAATAATGATTGAGTCGTGATAATCTGACACCCCCTTTGACATACTTCCCTAGCACAAAATCGTAAATCTTTTGCCTTGGGATACACAAGACAAAGATTTACAATTCTGATATCTTGAGGCAAATGGTCTACGATTCTATAATGGGGGGCGTATGTCAAAGGGAGACGTCAAAAAATCATTGTTCGTAATGATTTTTTGACTCCTCCCCTCTGACAATACTCCCCAATCTCTCATGATGTGGCATGTGCTAGAATCATAGATTTTATTTCCTTGAGATACATAGTAACACATATTTCTAGATATGCAGAGTGTGTATCCCGAGGAAAAATGTGATTCCCGCACATGTGACGTACGGAGGAGAGTCAGAAAATCACGACTCATCACGGAAGGAGAATGGGCCCAATTAAGTGTTGGACATGACTTTTTCAGAGGTGAACATCAAATTTGTTATAGGAAACAAAGAAATTGGGATTCCATTTAGCGTGTCCGTACTCCGTACCATAGCTTTTGCTGTGTGCGAGGACCAGCAATCAAATTCTGTGGCGGCCAGTCAAGTATAACTGCTTGATGTCTGGTGGGTAGTAAGTATTTGCTGCCACGTAGATTCGACGAAGGATAGCGCCAAATCTCAAAACAAATATTTTGGGCCCACAAAATGATGACCAAATCATTATTTGAAAAATTCGGATATGTATTACCTCGCAATTGACTCGAATGAGTCAAATAAAAATTAAATTAAACTTATAATTATTATTATTTTTTTTATTTTTTTATTTTTTGAATGGTGATAATCTCACTATCTGACATGGCAAATTCAATCGACTATCTTACATGACAAGTTCAAGAATTGTAGATTTGTACTCCTCTAGATATACGATTGCAATTCCTCATTAAAATGTATCTCAAGGCAATCGTGTATCCTGAGGAGCGCATATCTACGATTCTCAAATTTGTCCTGTCAGATAGTCGAATGAGTATGTCATGTGGGGTAGTTAGATTATCACAATTTTTTTTTTTCTCTACAAAAATATTAAGCAAAAGTAATGTTTTCAAAATTAAATTGATAATTGAATAAAAAATTTATCAAATTGATTGAATAATGGCCTAATCTTGAGTCAAATTGGTTGAATGGATTTATATCTATTAAAAAGATATATATACATACGAGCATACAAGAAGCATTCAACAACGAACACTTAGAGAGACAATATGGAGCTAATGTTTTATGAATTAGAAGTTTTAGATTTGATTGATTTTTTGAGAGGGTGATATATATATATATATATATATATAGTGAGGAGATCAATCTCACAAAAAATCAGTTCATTCTGAAACTTCTAACCCCATTAAAAGTGATTTATAAATTGAAAAATTCTCAACCGTCAATTTTTATCGTTAATTTGTAAATCATTGTTGAATTCACATTTCATCTTAATGTGACTATATATTCAAACACAATCTCGACCATATATATATATATATATATATATATATATATATATATGTGAGATCCAATGGTTGACATTTATCCCAATCTTTAGAGCTCACATATACATGATCGGAATTGTATGTGAATATATAAGTTCACTTTCATGAGTCTAGAAAATGTATTAATAATTGAAACAAATAAAATATCTAAAGGTGGCGTTCAATAATGAGTCTTCCAAGTCATCTTCAACTTAAAATAAATCATGGAAATAGATCTAAACCGTTAGATCGTAATCAAAACATGGGCCCACCATGTCAGCTGTCATTTAGTTCCTTCTAGTGAGCCATCGTGTTTGCTTATTAGACCGTTAAACCTGGTAAAGAAATCTTGGTGTGGCCTCATAAGTCATAATGTAGTCACTAAGGACGTATACGTGTTTCTAGAATTGGAGACCTTTTCCCCTATTGTGAATTACTTGTATAACTTTCACTTAGACTACATTGTCTTAGAGGACACGAAACAAGACATTCTCGAAGTCAACAAATACCCCAAAAAATGAAACAACCTGTAATGGCTTCTCAAAATATGAATACCTATGCTTTATAACTACTGAATTGACTCGAAACTCATCCAACTCAACTCAGTTTAGTTGGAATTTTTAGGGTAATAGTGGAATTTTATTATTAGGATATGTAGTATTCTTTCTTATGAGTAAGTGTTGAAGTTGATGGTCCTCACATTATATTAGAATTTTCTTTCAAAAGTGCATGATATATCTCTTTCAATAATACTAGATATATGTTCAATATCTATCCACAACATGAAAAAAAGGCCATATTTATATTTCATAATATTCGACGTTTCTAAGTTGTTGAATCAATGAACATAAATTTTTTTTTACTGTCACGAGTAATTAAAATTCGATTTTTAAAATTCATGGGCTTTGAACTGTCGAATTTTTCTATCAAAAATTTCAATTTTCACGCAATGATCCTCCCCTCCCTATCAGTTTGTAATAACCCATCTTTGATAGACAATCTGCAACCCTATCAGGTTGGATTGCGTATTTTAACTGTCAAGATCAGGTATTCAATTTCTATCCACAACATGAAAAAAGGCCATATTTAGATTTCATAAAATTAGACGTTTCTAAGCCGTCGAATCAGGGAACATCAAAAAGATTTACAATCTGAGGAAACCAAAATTCAATTTATAAAATTCGTGAGCTTTGGAACGTCAAATTTTCCTGTCAAAATTTTTAATTTTCTCGTCAAAATTTTTAATTTTCTCGTAATGATCATCCCTTCCCTATCAATTTGTTGACGGACAATCCGCAACCCTATCAGCTTGGATTGTGTGTTTTAACCGTCAGGATTAGGTGTTTTTCCACGGGTCACTTTACATGAGTCACCCAATCCTCATCCTATAGGAATATAAACAATAAGTATAAAGGTCATAATGTCATGAAACCTTCCGAGAAATGAAAAATCCTAGAGTACTTTTCTAACTTCAAACAAAGATTGAGACTCTCCATTAATACTTTTAAGATAAGAAGAAAAATATATTTCTGAGAGGTCAATAAATCTTTGGGGGCATCAATGCCATTTTTCTAGAGATACATTATCTTGCGGATCCCTAAGAATATTTTCCCCATTTAAACAGTTCATTTGATGGAAAGCTTCATAGGTTGATTGAGGCTTACATTTTTTTTTCAAAAGATCATGGTGTTAGGTGTCATTTTAATTCACTCTTTCTGCTATTGTCCATACATTTTCGAATGTTTCTTATGATAATCTCCTCATCATAGAGATCATCTTCATCAAAACCCAGCTCATTCCAAAAGTTTTAACCCCATGTTTTTGAGTTGAAGAATCGTGGATTGACCACTTTTGTAAATCACTTTTGATCGGTTTAGAATTTTTGGAATGTGCAAATTTTTTTATGAGGATGGTCTCCTCATCATATAAATCATCATTATCAAAAATCAGCTCATTCCAAAACTTGTAACCGATGTAAGACAAAACGTTAGCCAAATGATTGGCACCCGAATGACTCTTTATGTATATAAAAAGAGGGGGGTGTACATGATATAGGACAAGTTGCTAAAGAATTCATGGAACGTTTGGATCGTCAGAAGTCCAAGCATAAGGCTTAGTCCCATGTGGGCCCACGGACCCGGAGGGACAACGAATTCAAAATCATTCGAAAAGACCCATATTTGAATAGAAACGTCGAGATCGTCAAGATCAATTGCCTTGCGATTGAGTTTGCATTTTTAGGCCTAATTCATTCACCTACCCTATTTTTTAGGCACTTTGGAAAATGAAATCTAAGGGAATTTTGGTAAAAAATATTTTTTCAAAGTCATTTTCGGTACAAAATCCAATTTCCAAAGTGTATTTGTTGCACTTTAACGTGTGCTCTTAAGGTAATTTTCCCTTACTATTTTTGGTAATTTTTGTTTTGTTAACAACTTTAGTTATAAAAGTCAGAATTATGAACCGATGATTCTCCCTTGCTTCTAAGTAGTATCTTTTTCACGGCTTAGGTCGTTTTTACTATTTTTAATAATTTTTGCTATTTTGAAAAAATTTCGTACTTTACTAAGATTAGAAGTTTTTTTTCAATAAAAGGGGTTGTAATTGCGATGCAAAGAGGATCTTCAATTTAATAAAATTTCTCTTTAAGAGTTCTTTTCTGGTGGATTTCAGATTTTAATAGTTTTTATTGTTTCACGTTACATTAGTACATAAGCATTAAGTAGGAGGCAAAAAATATTTTTAAATTGAGAGATGTGTGAAAAATATGTTTAATTATACAAGGAGTTAAGAAAAAATATAATGAGAACCTGGGATTGAGACTTGTGATAGAAGTATGATATCGAAGCAATCGAACAACTCATCAATCTTAGCTAATTGGATTGTTGATGGGTAAGTAAGAAGAAAAGATGGGGATAGAGCTAACGTGTGAAGAGGTGTAAGAGCAACAATAACAATGGGTTTTCACACTACCCAATCACCCAAAAAGGGAATGAAAAGTTGAAACTTGAAAACCCTAATGAAATGTGGAGACCAGAAAATAACATTTGGGTCGGATTTTTATCGGATTGGAGTAGGATTTATTTGAACTTGAACCAAAAATTTATCAGAGCAACGGATTTTAAACCTGAATCCGATCCAAAAATGGAAAATGTAGATAGTTGATCTGAATCCAATTTTTTCATATCAAATTGGATCATTGCCAGCCCTACTCATAAGAAATGAAATTCAAGCCACACAACCATGAAAAACCCTAAGTGTTCCTAAGAAAAGCTATCCCTTTGGACTACAATTTGTTTGGCAGACATGAAAACTAGTTGTTGATTTAACAGCTTAACACCCATATTCATGTACAACAAAATCCATATTCTCACGTAAGGGGAGTTGATTTCTTGTGCGCCCCCATTGACACGTAAGCATGTCCTTAGGTCATAGTTCTAGAGGAATTAATACCAAATATTATTCCAAGTCTCAAAATCTTTCATTTTAATATATTTTCCAGAAAAAAAGAGTTTCTATCAAATTACATCACTACCTTATTTTAAAGAATAATGATTTGCGTGACGTCCCCTCTTACATACACTTTCTGACGTGGTGCGTACTGGAATCATAGATTTTTTCTCGAGATACACTACTGCACATCCATATGTCAGAGGTGACGTCAGAAAACAACGACTCTATTTTAAATTTATTTTGATGGAGAACGACTTAAGAGTATGTATCTGTACTTGTACTTAGGTTGGTCAATTATTTATTTCATTATAAATCGAAATCATATTCTCTTGATCTAACTTTGACTTTCCTTAGTAGATGAACGTACGTATCCACGAATCTAGAACAAGTTCATCTTGACCTAAAGAAATCACTGTTGCAATAAAATATTATATTTTTATTTCTACCAAAAGAATCTGACCCGAGCTGTTCAACATGATTCCCTACCACTAGGACATATATAGTATATCTCGATCACTCTTAAATATCTTGAACCACCGATTCAAACCAAAGAATTCCAAGGCGGCAATAATAAAGCATTTATATTTCCCTATGAAAGCATTATTATTTAGGAAAGACCAGCACTACTAATCAATGGAAAGGGCCACATGGTTTTAAAAGTCAAGTTTTCGGATCGTAGGTACAAATGACCCAATTAAGTGTAGTGGTTCTTTATTTCAATTTGAATTGAGACATATCTTGTTAAATTCTCTGTTTTAGGAATTGTGTGGTACTTACTAAAGAAAATTTGATGCCTAAGATACTGTTTGTTAAATTGAAACTTGTAAGCATTGAAAGATTTGTTTTTATAAGTATGCGTTGAGATTGATGAGTCATCCACCTTACATTAAGGCGGTGCTTATTTGTGCTATTTTTCAGTGCTTATTGCTGAAAAAAAATATTTTCAGTATTTTCTTAAAATTATCATGTTTGTGTATCGAAAAAATTCAGCACAAAGTGTTGAAAATTTGACTGAAATTTTTAGTGCGAAAAAGACGTTGAATGCTTATTGTTATTTGCTCTCAGCACCGTTTATATTTTTCGTGGACAAATATGCCCTTCACAAATATATTAATTACCGCATCTGTCTTGTCTTCTATTTCAACCCAAACAACAAAAATTTGAAACTTTTATCTCTCTCGTCTGAAACTCTCTCATCTCACTCGACTGAAACAAATACCACTTGAATTCATCTCTCTCTCTCTCTCTCTCGACTTAAACTACATCATCTCTCTCTTGTTTCTATCATCTATCTCTATAGGGAATTCTACTCGAAATTCTCAACCTGTGAGAAACAAAAAAATAGAGAAAAAACACTTGTAAAAAAAAAAAAAGCAATCATACGCACAAAACAATATTTACGTGGTTCGGCAATTTACCTATGTTCACGGAGTTGCAAGGATTTTATTATTATCGAGAGGAATTACAAAGTGCGGTTCAAGTCCCAAAAATGACAACTAAGATCTTAAAAAATCATAATCACTAAAAACGACTTCTATATACTACGCACAGGATTCACAATGGATTACAAAACAGACCCATGCATCCACTCCATAGACTAAGCATCAGAAAATCTCTCATCAAAATATCATGCAAACATTATTCGGGTCGGGTCGTCAACCGGATCAAACATAATTAGGCTCCACAAAGCCCAACAATCTCGACTAAAACTTTCTCATCTCGCTCGACTAAAACTAATATCGCCTTAAATTTGTCTCTCTCTCGATTGAAACTACCTCATATCTCTTTCATTTATGTCATCTCTCTCTTGCCAGATCTCATAAATTCTCTTTCTCACAAGATCTCACTCTTACTGGATCTCTGTGGTCTCAGGTTTGTTTTTTTCTTTCTGTTATTTCTTTAATTAATCAATGCATTTTCTTTAATTATTTAATACATTGAGGCAATGTATCGATCAAGAAGACAAAACTTAAGATTGTCTTGATTAAAAATTAACAGAAGAGATTGTGAAACATTCAATGCTGTACGTTCGATTTTTCGGACGTATCTCACTAAAAATTAACCGAAGTTTAAGTACCAATTGTGAAGAAAATAGTGAAATTGAGTACTCATATGGAAACTTGTAAATCACCACAGAACATTAAAGCTAATTATAGTGCAACAAGAAGTTGGCATTGGGGATATATTTACACCTACATTGTTTTAAATATTATTTTGTTATCTTTAATCTTAATTTATTTGTAATTGCACATTTTTAACACTTTTTTTAATTGTTGAAGAGGGACAAGTTTTGTTTTTTCTTGTTTGAAGAATAAGATTTACTGCATCGATTGTGTGTGTGTGTATCAGTGTTTTTATTTAACACTTTTGCCAATCATCATCCCTTCTTTTAAACTTCTATTATACTTTTATTGTCTTTAGATATGTCTTCCATATACAATTTTATATTTGCTTAAGTTCTATTAACAATTAACAATTTATTGTTGACAGTAGTTTAACTATTTATGCATTTATTTTTTAGATTTTATTTAATGAATACAGTTTATGTTGATTGAGTGTGAATGAGTAGATAATGATTGTTGCTCCTTAGGCATGGAGGTTCCATGAATCATTTTTATAGTCAGCATAGCTGCTCACTTATCCATCTATAATTTGGGTTGTTTGGGTTTGGACACTACATTATTGGAGTTGCACACAAACATACAAATACAAATAAAACGTAAGCTACATGTGATATGAGATGATCAAAGAAAGATGTGCAAATTAAAACAAACATATAAGGTGCCATTAGAGGCACTTTCCACAAATTATTATAATCATCCACAATAGTAAAACTCGTAGTAAATAAGACTATATGGAAATCACATCTTCAAAACCTTGAAATTAGTAAATAATACTTAAACTGGTTACGAGCATATAGTTTTAAAACTTCAAAATTTTGAATCAACCCCGATGTCCGACAATTCAAGTCAATAAAAAATTATAGTTTGTGTGTGATCCTAACGAAGCTATATTATGAAAGAGTGGTCTAAAAAGCTTATGTGCACTTGTAACAAACATAGGCAGAATAAGTGGAGAGTAAAAATGTTGTATTGAATCTTTCTAAAATTCATTTCGATCCATCATGAGTTTGCACGAGTGATAAAATTGGACTTGTGGGTCAATTAGATGAGTCAAATAAAAATATATGAATTTTATAAATATTTTACAATAAGTAAAAAAATATTTTTTAAGTTCTCCTAAAAAGGAATACATATATAACCAAATAACTCGATCTAGTTTTCAACCTCAATGGGTGTAATTTCAAGTTGAATTGATGAGTTAGTTGCGTTGAGTTTGGGGTCAAATCATCTCGAAATCTAATCGAATTGAGATGACTTTGGCTGAATTGTTATCGCTAACATGTTAATAAATTGGTGACGGGAATTAAACCCACGTCATTGGTTTCATCACCCATATAAATTACCAACTAAGCTAGGTGGGAATCTTCGATTTAACAAGTTTTACAACTATGGTTACTAGTATATAAGTTAGGTAGGAGGATAAAAACAAAGAACTTATGATTAGAGTCTTGATAACGTAACTCACAAGGTGGCATACTCAAATGACTCCATGACCTGAACAAGTTCAGGTAATGTAGACATGTGCATCTCGAGATACACAATTGCACTTTTCATAAAAATATATCTCAAAACGTACAAATCTACGATAACCAAATTTGTCCATGTCATGAAGTCATTTGAGTATGTCACATGACGAGTCATATTATCACTAATCTTTAAGATTAATATGCCAAACCCCAACCATGGAATAAAAAAGAGAAGTCTCATTCCACCTTTGAAATGCATGCAAGTTCCAAGTCAAAACATTTGAACTTCTTTGCTTTGAAACATTTTCATTTCCTTTTGTGAGCACGTTTAGCTTCATAAGATATCTATTCACCACCACGTGTAACCGTCATCCATACTTTCAAATCATTGACTTTTCTCGGGATTTGCGTCACGGGATTCTCCAAAATTACCACGACAACCATCACGCATTCACACCCTTTACTTACTAAGAGGAGTGATTCTCGTGTGCGTTTCAAACTCACACACGTTGGCGTTTAAAGTCAAAGTCCTCCCCACCTTTGGGCGGAGCTAACCCTAGTAAGCACAATCTACCATTTAAATCGTCAAAAATTTATCAATTTTTCATTTTTTTCAATGAAAATATTATTCTTCCGATTAATTAATTCTAAATAAAAAAAAGAATAAAATATATGTTTTTCTAACATTTTTTTACTAATTTTTTATAAATTTCAATCGGAAAAAAAAATGCTACTGTAACTTCTTTTATGTTGTAAAGTTTAAAGTGTAAACTTATAAGTTGTTACATGTAGTACACATTCGACTTTGAAGCTATCATACTTCAAAATTTTAAAGAAATCTATCTTTTTACGTGATAAATACACTTTTTATCATTTAAAAAAATAATGACATTTTAATTTTTCAAATTAATAATTTGTGCCCTTGACTTTGACCTTCTATTATAAATCAATGGAACAATATCCTCAATGCCCTTATTATTACCATCACTACTATATCATGACCTTAACATCACTATTGTATTACCAACGTTTTGATTTTTAAATTTTTTAAATGAGATGAATAGTATACGTATAAAGCATATGCCGCATGTTTTCCATTTATTGAATTTTTTGCAATCCAAAATCGAATAGAACTCGATTTTTTTAAATATCGAATTTTTGCCATATAAAAATTACTAACGAGGGACCTACATAACGACCAAAAATTCACCTTGGTGGTGCATGTGTTGGTTTGGACCATTTTTATTTTTATAATTTAGGGAAAATTACTTAGGATATGGTGAACATATGCCCTGAGGGCACACGTTAAAGTGTAATAAATTCACGTTGGAAATTGGAATCTTAGGGTATTTTGATTAAAAAAATAAAATTTTCAAAGTCATTTTCACTACAAAATCGAATTTCCAAAGTGAATGTATTGCACATTAACGTGTGCCGTACCAATTACTTAATAGACTTCGTGGGAGGTGTTTGTCTATAAATAAATCCTAACTTTTTGGGTGGTAGTTAGATAGTCCATTTAGTGATCGTTTTTCTTTCTTAATTGGTCCCTCACCCCATCTCTCATTATTGTGTTTTTGAAATACTCAAACTACGGTTTTTCTCATCTTCTTCGCATCCAACGGCCGTTACTATCATTTTCAACAAAAAAAATTACCGTGAATGACGGATGGAGAATGATATATTCCTAATTTTTGACATTTAGATGTTTTTTTCTTTTTTGTCTATTTCGATTATTTATAAAATAAAATGAAGAACGGAAGTGAGATTTTAAAAAAATTTAAGATTATATCGTAACTTTTGGTTCGAGTGTCTGTTTCAAACCATAATATATGGATTTTGGGTATTTTGAGAAGATAATCAAGTATTGAAATTGAAGAAATGAAAAAAATTAAGAAAAAATTTGGATCACATTTACAGTGTCAAGTTCACTACTTTTTATTGTCAAGTTCAACATTTTTAATTTCAACCTCACCACTTTTTATTGTTGAGTTTGATGATTTTTTTTGTCGAGTTCGACAATTTTTAAAAAAATTGAATTCAAGCTACTGCCGAGGAAATATCCGTCACAATAGTTTAATTTCAAAAACTATTGAGGGTAAAAATGTGTAAGAGTTATTGTAGCAGATATATCTACTATAGTGGCAAATATATCCTATAATAACTTGAATTTTAATTCTTTTAAAAATTGTCAAACTTGATAATAAAATGTTGAACTCGATGATAAAAGTGGTGAGCTCGATAATAAAAATGTTGATATCGATTATAACAAGTTATGAATTCAACGCTATAAATGTGATTCAGATTTTATCAACAAAAAAAAAAATCATTTTTTTCGTTTTTCAACTTCAACATCGGATAAATCTTCTCTAAATACTTAAACTCAGATATCATACTTGCAAAATGGATACTCGAATCAAAAGTTACAATGTAAGCTTAATAAAATTTAGAATCTCAATGTTGTTCTTCATTTCTTTTATAAATTGTCAAAATAAATAATACATCTACAGATTTAAAATTAGGAATATATCATTCTTCATTCACCATACATGATAAAAAAAACGTCAAAAATGATTGCAGGTCGTCATTGAAAAAAAAAAAAACATTATAATTAGGTTGATGGACCATTAAAAATGAAAATTATAATTATGTGAAGAAGATGAGAAAATGATAATTTGGTATTTCAAAAACATTATAATTAGAGATGAGGTTGATGGACCATTAAAAAAGAAAATGTTTACCATATCGAATATCAAGCTACCGCTCGAAGTTAGGGACTAATTAGAAAAATAAAATTTTACATAAGGTCTATTAAGTAATTTTGTTCTATTTTTTAATAATTAAACACCCACGCAAGAAATGCATATTCTCACTGGTCAAGTCAAAGAAAGCTACTATGACATATTAGAGCCGAGGAAAATGCTGTCGGTGTGTTAACACCTGAGAACACTCCATCAATCATTCATTCATCCTTGGGTTTGGGTTGGTAGTAGGATCATGGAATGTTTCCTATTTCCATGCCATAGCTTTTATTTAAGGGTAAATTACACTTTGACCCCCTATGATATGAGATAATTGCATGTTGATCCCCTATCATTTTGACAATTATAATTACCTCCTTTAAAGTTATCAAATGAAAATTCACACCCATTTGGATTGAGGGCCTTGAGGCTCTCCATTAACATAACCATTGGGATGTTTGGGATTCCCAAGGAAAATTTGCATCCCTAGGAAATCTGATTTTTATTTCAAATCCCAATGGTCATATTGATGAAAAGCCTCAACCTTGGTAGAGGTTAGAAACGTCCTTCTTTGTAATTCAATTAAGGTAGTCAAGTCAATTCATTTCTTCTTTATCAACTCTCGATTATCACCTTATTGTTCCAAGAAAATAATCACAAAATATACATTTATCATTGATGGTTTACTACTCGAATATGATCCTTTTCTTCTTCATTTTCTTTCTTTTTGATGATGAATTTGATTATTTTCTTACAATAATCTATATAATAAAACATAATGGTGGATCCCCCTTTATTATAATTTTGTGAGATATAAAAATTGAGACAAAAGAGTGAGATCCTTGTTAGATTTTTATGCAGTTAAAATCTTAAACATAAATTTAATAAACTATGATTTCCCAATAAGATCTAATATATCTCATACCCAAGTATATTATTCATTCAATTATTAAAACAAGTTTATGGTATTTATTTTGTGTCATTATAAAGTCGTTGATTCAAAATCGTTGGAGATATGCCTTGCAATCTTTATGTTCCTCGAAGCTTTCGAAACTCCAATCAAATTAATCATTTTTTCTAGATTCACCTTCTCTCTTTTCTCTATGTGGATTGGTTAGGGTTCTAATGATTGATGGATATCACTCTCGTGAAGTCTCTTCTTTGTACGTTTTTCATAATTAATTCGTTCTCTATATGTTGCTAATATAAGGTTATCGATCATCTTTTATTAATGAAGGTTGAGGGCCACTAATTATTCTTTTAGTAAGTTTCCTATACATCAAAGTATCTTACTAACTTTAAAAAATATTCATAATTTTAACGATATTGAGATTCCTTAAATATTGATATCTATAATGTATATAGAATTCTTGTGCAATTAAACAACAAAAAATCGAGAGGTCAATTGGGCCACACCATAGAATTGTAACAATCCTTACAAATCCATTTTTGAAATTGGACTGTTACTAAACTACCACCAAACTCCCAAATTTAAAAATTAAAATTTAATGAAGAAAATTAATATATATATTTTTTTAAGTTTATACTTTATAGTACTTTGTCATTTACATCATTGTATCATTGGATCATGTTTTTAGATGTTGCAAGGTGAGCTCAACAGCCCTTAGAGCAACTCCAATCATGCTACTTGTACCCATACCCATACCCATTTTAGTGGTTATGGGTAGCAATTATGAGTATCCATGGGGCATGCATTCCAACTATGCTACCCATAAATTGATTAATAATTTTTTAAGAGTTGTGATAATATGACGTCCCCTCTAAGATACACCTCCCATACACTTCCATCACATAACCATAGATCATTAGCCTTGGCATACACAAGAAAAAGATTTATCGTTTTGCATATCCCAAGGCATGATCTACGATTCTGTGATGGGGGCATTTGTCAAAGAGAGGGCGTCAAAAAATCATTATTCATTTTTAATTCAAATTCCGATTTACAACTTTCTAAAA
Organism: Akebia trifoliata; assembly: GCF_017979445.1. Classification (NCBI taxonomy): domain Eukaryota; kingdom Viridiplantae; phylum Streptophyta; class Magnoliopsida; order Ranunculales; family Lardizabalaceae; genus Akebia; species Akebia trifoliata. The sequence continues at coordinate 22,085,555 of NC_141389.1, forward strand.
TTGATTTATTTTCAACATGACTACTTGATTTATTTTTCCCTACAAAAAAGATGGGTAATCAAGTGGGAATACCTATTTTAGGTATCAAAGAGGTCAAGATCCAAAAAATGGTGAGGGAGATATCATATTTAGGGGCTATTCGTTTGGAATAGAAAAGCCAGCTCAATTGACTTTTTAAGCTTTTAAGCCAAAAAAGCTCCGTAAACAATGTTCGTTTGAGCTCTTTTAGCTCCAATGAAAATCAATAAAAGTTAAAAATCGACTTTTATTCAGAGACGTTACGGAGAGGCTTCTTTCATTTGCTTCTGTACAAAGCCGAACACCGAAAACGGCTATTGAATAATGACCAAAATGCCCTTCATCTTTTTCTCTATTTCCAACGAAAAAATCGTCTGTTTCGTTATAGAGTTCGAACGACTGTAAAACCCTCTCGTCACTCTCTACTCTCACTCTCGACTTCGTTCTTCTTAGATTTCTCTCGGCTCACACCTCCTCATCAACGCCGAACGACTGTAAACCCTCCTCGTCACTCTCTACTCTCACTCTCGGCTTCGTTCTTCTTAGATCTCTCGGCTCACACCTCCTCGTCAAAGTTGAACGACTGTAAACACCTCCTCGTCACTCTCCACTCTCAATCTTGGCTCACACAAATCGATCTCTCAAGGGTAAACCCCTCGTCGTCACTCTCTACTCTCATTCTCGGCTTCCTTCTTCTTAGATCAATCTCGGCTCACACAAATCGATCTCTCTCGGCTCACACAAATCGATCGCTCAACACTCTCTACAGATCGCGAATCTTGGGTTTCCTCATCACTCACGAAGGTAAAATCTCTACTCTCTGCTCTCGATTTTGTTGCCTCAGTGTATACCCTTCTCTCACCCTCTCCACTCCAAATCTGAACAAAAAACTATGGGATCTCCTACAACTAATTTATGGGTCTTGTTGGGGTTGGGTTTGATAGAAAAAATGAACAACTTGCAACTTGTATCCTTACATTTTCACGAATTTTATTTTATTTAATGTTTTCTGTCAAAAACTTGAATTGGTTTTGTTATTGGGATTGAATCTAAAAGCATGGAAATCTCTTTTGATTCTATTGGATTTTCGTTGTGGGTGAATTTATTTATATTGTTTGCAGCTTTGGATGACAAGTTTTCTGATTTCTATGGGATTTCTAGTTGTTTTTGTGTTTATTTAAAATTGTAATTGGATAGGTGTGGAATGGGTAAAAAAAACTGGAAATTGATGATTGTTATATGTTCAGGATTTGTGGTTGAGTTTCTTCATGATGTTTGAAGCTTTTGCTAATTTTCTGATTGAATTTGTTATTTTCTTCAATGATTTAGTTGAAAACTTGGATTGGATTGGTGTGGGATTGATAAAAAAGATAGGTTGTTCTACTATTTTTGGGTTGTTGAGTTCCTCGTTGAGATTTGAAGTTGGTTTTAAGTTATGATTTTTGCTATTCTTCTCCAAGTATATCTTTGGACAATCTGGAACTTATGGGGAGGTAGGTGATAGGGGTGCACATTGGATTGGATAAATCCGAGATCCGAAGCAATCCGAAGCCTTTGGATTGGATTGGTTCGGATTAAACACACCCACGGTTTGGGTACGGATTGAAGAAAAAAAAATCCGATTAATTTGGTTCGGTTCCGGATTAGGATATAATAGAACCGAACCAATCCGATTAATTTTTTTATTACCCTAAAGTCCACGCTTAAAAAAAGGCCTACTTGTTTTTAAGGTTTGAAGATTGGAGGAGATAGAATATTTGGATTGAGGAAGAAGGTATCTATCTTCAATAAGTATGAGAACCGAGAACCGATCCGAACCAATCCGAACCAAGATTGGATTGGATTGGCTCGGTTCTATAGGGTAATTGGATTGGTTCGGTTTCAAATTTGTAGAACCGATCATGTTTGGTTCGGTTCCAATTTTGTCAAAATCCGAACCAATCCGAACCATGTGCACCCCTACTAGGTGAACCAAATGTATTGAAAAGAAAATTCGTAGTGGTATGTGCAAAGCTTATGAACAAACTCCTTAAGAGTTTTAACCTAAGGGTTCGGTTCACATGGGTTGGTTCGGTTTCAAACAAGTTAAATCTGTGCACATGGGTTGTTCAATACTTATATAGAATTGGGTTCGGCTAAATAAGCTCCTAACACTTGCTAATAACTGTATTAGCTAAATTACATATATTTAGATAGAATTCCTCACGTGACAATATCACTTTTTAAAGTAAAAACTGTCATTGTCTCCTAACACTAGGTTTCGACCCTTCTTACCATTTTTATTTTATTTTTTGAAGTTGGGTTTGATTTTAATTGGATTTAAACTCACCCTTGTTGGAAAACATTTAAAACCATGCTTGGGTTATGCTCAAGTTGTCTAGTTGTCTCGATCTCGGAAGAGATTTAAAACCATGCTTGGGTTATGCTCAAGGTAGAAATTGTACAACTGTTTCCTTTCCATCAAATTTGAAGTAAGGTGTAGGATAATGTGATTAATTTTATGGATCTACCACTTTGGGAATTCATCTCTTTTTTTTTATTATGAGGATGCAAGCTTACAATCTTAGCTAAGGTACAACTAAAAGCCTTCCTATAGTGTAATTTTAATGTTGATTCTACATTTCTTTTTAGATTCTCTCTCTTTGTTGATTTTTGTGATTTCAGGGTAAGTTTAGCAATTTTAACCACACTTAAATTGTATTTTCCTTTATGTAAACAATACTCACCCAACCATATGTTCAGATTTATTTTTATTTTTATTTAAACAGTCCTTTATGTAAACAATACTCACTTTTTACAATTTTTTGAACTCAAAATACCAGTTTTTTAACTTTATATTAAAAGTACTAATAACCCTTCTTTTAACTTATATTCAAATTGTATTTGTACACCTCCTATCTTTATTATATAAAAGAGTTGGGTATTGATAAATGTGAAGGGTAAGAATGATAAAAAGGTAGAAGAAAGGAAAACAACAGTTTTTGTATGAAAAATGTAGAATTGTTCATTTTTTAGACCATTTGGTTAAAAAACTTATTTATGAATAATGCAATTTTTTGTTTAAACTCACCTCAAATGCAGAATTTATATAGATAAATGCAAATTTATATAGTTATTTGCTTTATGAATTGATGGATTAGATTTCTTGACATTTTTAAAGATAAATTTTTGACTTGTTTCGATTTATTGATTATTTCTTATCTATTATTTTTTTAAATGAATATTTAAATTGTCAGATGCCGAGACAAAAAGTAACAGAACCAAAAGAAACAGAGTCAAAAATTGATTCTGCAAGATGGACACCCTATCTTCATAAGATTTGGGTTGATATCTGCGTGGAATTAGTTAAGAAGGGAAAAAGACCCGGTACTTCATTGAATGTATCGGGATATTCATCTCTAATGAAACAATTCCAGACAACGACGGGGCTCAATTACACTAAGAAGCAACATAAGAATCACTGGGATAAAAGTAAAGCTATGTGGGCTAGATGGATTAAGCTAAAAGCATGTAGTGGTGTGGGCTACGATGCTGCTAACAATAAGGTCTTAGCAAGCGATGATTGGTGGAACTCTTGGTTGGAGGTAATTTCCGATTAAATTACCAAATAGAAATGTCACGTTTACCTATTCAAACCTATTAAAGAAATTTATTTATTTTGTAGAAAAATAAAATTGATGCACAATGGCGTTATGAGGGACTAGAACATGTTGAAGAGTTGGACATACTATTTGGAGGGACCTATGCTACTGGAGAGTATGTCGTAAGCTCTTCTAATCCTGGTGTACGTCCATCTGCTGGGTCATCTAGAGTTGGAGAGTATGAGCTTCAAGATGATAATGATGACAATGATGGTGATGATGATGATCTTGCATCTGTTCAAGAAACGCAACCACCAGAGTCTCAACCATTAGGTCCTCAGCCACCTGTTGATAGTTCTCCTAATATTGATGTTGATGGTGATGATATCCCTACATTTACTGCACCATCACACAAGAAATCTGGAGATTTTCAATCCCATTCCAAACGACAAAAAATGACGAATGCAACTATGTTGGGACAACAGATTGATCGTTTGATTGAAGCAGTTTCGTCGAGGACGAGCGGGAGTAGTGCACCACCTCCACCACCTCCTACACAACCTGGTAGCATTAAGGAGTGTATTGATCTGTTAGATGCAACAACAGAAATCATCCCTAATAGTGATCGTTATCGGTTTGCACTAAAATTATTTAGTATGAAGAAGGAGTATAGGCAAATTTGGTGCATTTTGCGAACCGATGAACTCCGTATTGGGTGGTTGGATGGTGAGATGGAGGATGCTCGAATTAATCGTTCGAAGTAGTATTTGTATACTTTTTGATATGTATGTTTATTGCCATCTTTCATTGATGGTTATGACTATATCCCACCCCTATGGTGGTATGCTATTGACAATGTCTGTTTATTTTTTTATGTTTTATGTGGATTGGGTGGTATGTCTATTATGTAGTGAATGTTAAACATGTTTATTGTGTTATCTATGTTATTTGAGTGTTATGGCTTGAATTTATATAATTTGTAATTATGTATTTATACAGACTTATGGATTCGACGATGATACTTCCACGCACGATGATATGTCCAGTAATGATGAAATTCATGACGTGAATACCATAGATGATGATCTATCGTTAGATATTTTGGTAACAGGTGCTATTGTTGCAATACAACAATACGCTGACACCTTTATCTATAGGGAACCACATAGGAGTTCTGTTTATACTGGAGCAGATTATGTGCGTCATATCATTGATGAAGAGAGTAACACATGCAATGATTTATTTAGGATGGAACGACATGTTTTCCTAAATTTGTGTGATATATTAGAAGGAAGGGGTCTGTTAAAAGACGAAAAGAAGATCTCGGTCAAAGAACAAGTTGCAATGTTTGTTTATACCGTGGGTCACAATGAAAGGCATAGGGTACTGAGGGCCAGTTTTAGACATTCATTAGATACAATTAACAAATATTTTCACATAGTTCTACGAGGCTTAATTGAAATTTCAAAGCTTTTGATCGTTCCTCCTAATCTCAACGAAGTCTCGATGCATATACGAACCAATGAAAGATATTGGCCATATTTCAAGGTATTTTTTTAATAATTTTCTTTTATTTACCATTATTTTTAATAACGTCAAATATCGTTATTTATATTTGAAATATGTAAATATAAGGACTGTGTTGGGGCGATTGATGGGACACACATTAGTGCACATATCATGTTCGTGCATCAGAATAGATTTCGAGGACACAAAGGCATAACACAAAATGTTATGGCTACTTGTGCTTTTGATATGACATTTACACATGTCGTAGCTGGATGGGAGGGATCAGCTAATGATTCTCGCGTGTTCCTCGACACTATTACAAAGTCATCATTACAATTTCCACATCCTCCTTCAGGTTAGTTATTTTAAAGTTAAGATAAAATACAATATTAAAATGAAATTTTCACATCTTCGTTCTTAATATGTTATTTTCTTTTTTCAAGGTAAATATTATTTGGTCGACTCTGGATATCCATTGATGGAAGGTTACCTTGCACCTTATCGGGGTGTAACATATCATTTACAAGATTTTAGAAGAGAGTCGAGGTCAAGAACAGATAAAGAATTCTTTAATTATATGCATTCTTCACTTAGGAATGTCATAGAACGATGTTTTGGAGTTTTAAAGGCAAAATGACCAATTTTGAAGCAAATGCCACGTTACAAATTCGAAACACAACGAGATATTACATTGGCTTGCATGACACTCCATAACTTCATAAGGAAGCATGCAATTGCAGATGAAGAATTCTTACGTTTCGAAGAAGAACAAATTGTGGAAGATGAAGGGGGTACACCTGAACATGATAATAATGGAGAGCCTGTAGATCGTCGATCTCGTGCTACCATGGAGAGGACAAGGACTGGAATAACTAATGCATTATATGCTGTTTGTAATAGAACTTAAGAACTTTGATTTATTTTAGATTTGTTCTTAATGAAAATTACATTTCTCTTTTTCTATGATATTGTAGTACTTTTTATTTGATAAAATGTGATTTGTGTATGGGATGTTATGTGGATATTGGAATGTGTATATGATGTTATGTGGAGGTTGGATTGTGTATGGGATGTTATGTGGAAGTTGGATTGTGTATGGAATGCTAATGTGTATAGGATGTTATGTGGATATTGGATTATGTATTATGCAGGTATTTTCTTTTTTCAGGAAAATCTCATATGTCCATTTTTAAGAGGAGATGCTGCCAAAATTTCGATAGAATTATAAAAATTATAAATTTTGTTAAAGTAAAATAATTATATATATATATATATATATATATTAAGACATTCTGGTCATTTTTTATTATAATGTTAATAGTAACATTTCTCTTAAAACAATAATGAACTATAATGACTTAAAACATATTGATGTACGTATTATGTATTTTTTTTAATGTTCATGTGTATTAGATATTGCGTGGATGATATATTATGTATTATGCAGTGCATTATGCAGGTATTTTTTTTATTAGGAAAATTTCATATATCCATTTTTAAGAGGAGATGCTGCCGAAATTTCGATAGAATTATAAATTTTATAAAATTATTTTAATTAAAAATAATTATTTTTATAATTTTTTAATATAAATTTATTATATTTATATATGTATTTAGTGTAATTATATATTTATTAAAGTATTCTGATAATTTTTTATGCATTCTGGGTGCATTATCAACATTAAGGGTATTTTGGTCATTTTATCAGAATCCAGTAATAAAAAGCTATCAAACGAACATGCTTTTTTGGCTTCTGTGCTTATGTAACGAACAAGCTTCTGCTGGATATGGCTTTTCAGACTCTGGGCTTCTGCTTCTTCTAGAAGCCAGCTTCTGGAGCTGAAGCTAGCTTCTGTAAAGAACAGACCCTTAGACTCCATTACTCAAAATAGAAGTTGGGAGGGGATGGATAGTGCATTGGAGTTGCTCTTAGAGCATTTCCAATGCAGCACCCTCTACCCATACCCATAAATGAGCTTTTCAAGTGATATGCACTCTAACCGTGTTACTCATAAGTTCTACCCATAAATTATTTAATAATCTTTTATTTCAAATCAGATTTAAAAATTTTGTGAAATAATTTTAAACATAACTCTTAGGATTTTTTTCCCATGAAAAGAATGTGTAACTAAGTGGGAATATCTTTTTTTGGTATCAAAAATGTCTGCACCCAAAAACATAATGAGGGATGGGTCTTGGGTCGGAGACACTATTTTTCGACCCCACTACCCAAAACAGCAGTTGGGAGGAATGATGGTACTGCTTGGAGTTGCTCGTATAGTAAGATTTTAAACTTACTTAGTTTGTAAGGCTAGCCTTACTCTATACCATATATTAGTTTCACATTAAGCAAAGCCAAAACCGTGGCGGCCAGTGAACCATCACTGCCAGAAGTTTGGTGTTGACCAAATATGAGTTGCCACGTGGATTACGCGGGGAACACTTGCATTGTGGCAGTCTGGGAAGAAATACTTTGGGCACACAAAATGATGACCAAATCAAGTTTGAAAAATAAAAAAAACTCAGTCTAACAACTCGCAAATTGACTCGAATGAGTCAAATAAAAATTAGTTAAATTTATAAATATTTAAACATGATATTAATATTTTAAAACAAATAAAAATATTTTTTTCTTCATGAAAGTATTAAGTAAAAGATTTGTTTTCAAAATCGAATTGATGATTAAATTGATCAACTCATGGTCTAGTCCTTGTTCAATTTGGTCAATTAGTTCTATGGAATTATATGTATTAGATAGTCTGTATGTTTTTTTCGTAAATCATCTTTGTGGGATAAAATTCTAACGATCTCTCAATCATATGGGAGTTTTCTACAAAAATATTCTGACGATCAAATTAATGATAATTTTTACAAAGTAAAAGTAAATATACAAAAAATTATGTACCTTTACCTTAGTCTGACTTCCTATTTATAAAATTTCATATCAAAGTTTTCCAAATTTAAACTTCCCAAATTTCTAACACATCCATATTTAATAAGTTCCTTTTGACCCACAACTTCCTAATTATATACTATTTCAAGTTATCCTATTACTACTTGGATAACAATTGTTTCAACACTTTTTTTTTGGGTACATATGAGAGATATTTCCCTTTATTTTAAGAGGTAATTATGTATTTGCCTAAATAACAGGATGCACTTAGGATTATATATGTTCCTGAACATAAAGTAACATATAGTCGAATTACAACTTTGAATCTAGATGAGATTCATAACGACCCATCTCTGAAAATATTTCGTGATGGGACATTATACACACATTGTTTAGATATTTGGATACGGGATTATTTTATCCTATCCTCAGAATCTTCATTTCTTTTTGTGGAAAAATAAAATTCAGAATCAATTTATTACAAAATTTGATTAAATCTTGTCGAGTCATTGGGTCTCAATTTTAAGATAGTAAAATTTAATAATTCAATAGGATTTATGTAAGATGCAATTTTTTGCACTACCTTGAGATTCTCACTCAGTGCTTCAGATCTACAACTCTTTCGCTCCTAGGTGTGTCTACAACACAACCTTGTCGACGCCAAGTCAGATTGAGTACAAAATTGACATAAGTTTCAGTGTAGGGAAAAAGTATGCCTTTTAATGTCTTACATTTTCGTATTTATAAAAGTGAAACCCTAATCTTTTTCATTGCCTTGTTGACGTTATCTTCCTTTTAATTCGGAATTAGAGTCCAAAGAATCAAAATGTATCTGATTTTGAATTATGTCCTTATTCATTCAATCAATTTAGTAACGCATTTCCTTTATCTAGGATGGTCCTTAATTTTTCGGATATCCTATAGACCGTAACTTAGTCAGAATCTTGGTATTTTGGGATCTGAATTCTATGTTGCACTTGATCCACTTCTCTTGATTCCAAGCTCCGAGGTGAGGTTATTCTTGTTCCCCTTCCTCGTAGTCAAAGTAATGGTTTCATCAGCCTCCAAATTCAGCTTATTAATTTGTCAATCAAACTCGAAGTATGGTGCGACATCATATTTGAAATGTGGACGCTCTACGTTGGACTCAGATTACTATAATGCCACATGTTACAATTTAGTGTATTTGCAAAAATAATCATCCATTGTTTCTAATCCAACAAAGTATATTTTCAGAGAGACGTGATAAATCAACGTACCAAAAGATCGATGGTTCTATGCCCTTGCCATGTCAGTCACGTATAGATCGCATATGTTTTGCAGCATCGATTTATCATTAGTCATTCTCAAAGTGACAACCAAATTTATGAATTCACTTGATTTTTTTATTGACTAAATGAGTTGGTTCCATAGTGTTTGCACCAAATCACATCGAAATCAAATTGAGTGAAATAACAACATTTTTAACTAAAGAATAATAGAAAATCTATTAACAATTAAAATAAATAAAATAATTAATAGTTCACCTTAAAATAAGTCAAGGAAATGGATCTAGACCGTTAGATCACCATCAAAACACGGGCCCACCATGTCAGCTGTTATTTTGTTCCTTCTAAGTGGACCGACTTATTGGCTAAGTTAAACTTGATAAAGAAATCTTGGTAAGGCCTCATGATGTAGTTCCTAGAATTGGAAGCCTTTTCTCCTATTGTTGACTAGTTTGTGTATCTTTCACTTAGACTGCAATGTCGTACAGGATACGAAACAAGACAAATCTCTAAGCCAACAAATACCCAAAAATGGAACCAACTGTAATGTCTCTCAAAATGTGAACACCTATGTTCTAGAGAGCTACTATTGCCAACCAAACTTTTACTAATGCCACGCCAATTCTTATATAAAAAGTCAAAGAATGGCCAAAGTTGGTGTGGCAATGGCCAAAGTTTTATAACTATTGAATTGACTCCAAACTCATCCAACTCAACTCAGTTTAGATGGAATTTTGAGGTAAGAGTCAGATTTTAATTTTATCTTCCTGATATGTATTAGTTTTTGAGTCATGGTAATCTGACTTACCCACGTGGTATACTCAATTGACACCCCTAACGTGACATATTCTGAACAGTAGATTTGCACTCTTCAAGATATAGAAATGCACGATTTTATGGGAAGACACATTTCTGTATCCTGAGGAATGCAAATCTAGAGTTTCGAACATGTCACATCAGAGGTGTCAATTGAGTATGCCACGTGGGTAAATCAGATTATCACGATTCTTAATTTTTTTTATAAGTGTTAAAGTTGACAGGGTTTCTCACCATATTAGAATTTCCTTTCAAAAGTATATGATATGTCTCTTTCAATAACAGATTGAAGAGTAATAGATGCATGTTCAACTTCTACCCTTCCCTCCCTATAAGGTCGTAATAACTCATATTAGATGCTAGATAGATCTAGATCGCAATCCTATCAAGTTGGATTACGTGTTTTAACAGTTGGGATCATGTGTTTTCCATGTGCGACCACTATTACTTGAGTCATCGAATCCCGGTCCTCAGAGAATACTAAAAATATAATAATGATAAATTGACTCAAACAAAAAAAGTTATAAAATATACCCTAACTCACGTGGAAAGAACAAAGAATTATAGATTTTTCCTTGTGTATGTCGAGGAAAAAATCTATGGTTCTATGCACATGCCACGCTAGTTGAGTATGTCTGAGTTTATGGCGACTCTAAAAAATAATGTAGAAAAAATACAATGCCATGAACCTTTACAAAAATAACCCTAATGTCATGAAGTAAAGTACTTTTCTAACTTCAAACAAGGTTTGAGACTCTCCATTAAGACTTTTGAGAGGCCAATAAATCTTGGGATTTCTAGAAATACATTATGTTGGGTATTCCCAGGAGTATTCTCCCCATGTCAACTGTCCATTCGATGAATAGCTTCAAAGATTGGTTGAGGCTACACTTCTCCTATTTAGAAAAGGACTTTTCTCTATTAAGAAAATGATTTTTCCAGCATCAATCTACTGTTCAGACTGTCGACTATCCATACAACAGACGGTTGAGATGATATTCCCTTGAAGATTCCTGGATTTGATTGTCCCTAGTAACACTTGTAGTGACCATTCAACATTAATGAAGTGTATATATATATATAAATATGGGTCGGGTTCCATATACCCCTATTACGACTCACATTGCGACACACCATTTTGTCTTATATGGGCAAAAATGTTTGGAATGGGCTGATTTTTTGTGAGGATGATCTCTATGGTGAGGAGATCATCTTTGCCAAAAATCAGCTCATTATGAAACTTCTAGCCCGATGTTTACAAGTTGAAAATTTTTAGACTGTCCAATTTTTGTAAATCAATTTTGATGGGATTAGAAGTTTTGGAACGGGATGATTTTTTGCCAGGATGATCCCCTCATCACAGAGATCATCCTCACAACAAATCAGCCCATTCCTAATATTTTTGCCCATATAAGACAAAACGGTGTGTCGTAATGTGAGTCATAATAATGCCATCCTATATATATATATATATATATATATAGGGTCACGTTATTACGACCCCCTTTGCGACCCCCTTTGCGACACACCTTTTTGTCTTATATGGGCAAAAATGTTTGGAATGGGCTGATTTTTTGTGAGGATGATCTCTATGGTGAGGGGATCATCCTGGCAAAAAATCATCCCATTCCAAAACTTCTAACCCCATCAAAATTGATTTACAAAAATTGGACGGTCTATAATTTTTCAACAAAAATCGGACGGTCTAGAAGTTTTGGAATGGGCTGATTTTTTGCCAGGATGATCCCCTCACCATAGAGATCATCCTCACAAAAAATCAGCCCATTCCAAACATTTTTTCTCATATAAGACAAAAAGGTGTGTCGCAAAGGGGGTCGCAAAGGGGGTCGTAATAACGCTGTTCATATATATATATATATATATATATAGATATGAGGGCGGTTCAAAGGATATATGTAAAAACAATGATTTTTCAAAATATGGGTTAGAGGTTTTGGATTGAGCTGATTTTTTGAGAGGATAGTCACTATGATGAGAAGATCATCCTCACAAAAAATCAGTTCAATCTGAAATTTCTAAATCCATCAAAAGTGATTTACAAATTATTGAAAAAAATTGGTAAAAAATCGACGGTCCACATTCTAAATCACTTTTAATGGAGTTAGAAGTTTCAGATTGGATTTTTTTTTTTTTTTTCAGATGATCTTCCCATCATAGAGATCATCCTCACAAAAAATCAATTTAATCCGAAACTTCTAACCTATATTTTGAAAATTTATTAATGTTACATTGTTTTTACATATGTTTTTTCATATGTCCCTTGATCCTAACCCTATATATATATATATATCCTATGGTCACCCACTACCCTTTCGAAAAGTCCTACGTGCAACTGGTTGAGTCGATGGTCAATCAAACCTTAGAGGGTGGCCCCAAGGAATTCTTTGCTTCTTGGGGTTTCAAACACTTGATCTACCTTTCCCGAGAAGCTTATCTAGGTTGGGCATGTCATATATATCATTTGGGAGACAAAATTTGTCCTATGGTTTTAAAGTTTCAGATTGAGTTGATTTTTTGTAAGGATGATCTCCTCATAAAAAATCAGCTAATTCCGAAACTTCAAACCCATATAGGACAAGGCGATGGCTCCACGTTGTCTCCCCAGTGTTGTCTGTCGAATAGAACCCACATATATATGGAAATGTTCGGCACCAACGTTTTGCCCTACATTTGTCTTACATGGGTTAGAGGTTTTGGAATGAGCGGATTTTTTGTGAGGATGATCTCTATGGTAAGGAGATCATCCTCACCAAAAATCAGTTGTCATTTTGAAACTTCTAACCCCATGTTTACCAGTTGAATAATCATAGATCGTCTATTTTTTGTAAACCACTTTTGATGGAGTTCGAAGTTTTGGAATGGGCTATTTTTGGTGAAGAGTATCTCCTAGTCCATTCCAAAACTTCTAACCCATGTAGGACAAAACACGCGTGGCAAAGCGTAGGGTGCCGAACATGACTATATATATAGGAAAAGGTTGTATGGACCGAGGAACCATGTAGAGTATGGACTGAGATTCACATTTGGGACACATGGACTACCTGATTGGTCCAAATGACAACTAAGCCCTCTTATTTGGGATTTGAGGTTTTAAAAAAATGATGTAGCCTTTACCTCAAAATGAGTTGTCTTTTATAAAGTATCTTGAAATTTATCACATTTTTTCTGTCATTATCTCTTCTGCTAAGATTACTACATATCCGATTGTTTATCTTCAGACATAATCTCCTTGCTCGATTACTAGGGGTATCATGTTGTGATGTTGTGAAAGCAATATTCAAAGTCCTTTAGCATTTAACACGGATGGGTATTGTTGTATATGTTAATATTCACAATGTGGAAAAAGCCCAAATTTGGCAGTCTTGGGCTATCAAATTTCATAAAATTCGACGGATCAAGAAGTTAAATTTTTCATTGTCAATTTTTTTCAAATTAATGAAGGATGAGAGAAATTCGATAGCTCTAAGCCTTCAAATATGAGAACATCAAGAATTTCGACAATCCTAGACCGTCAAAACTCAGTTTCTAAAATTCGTGGGCCTTGGCTCGTCAAATTTTTATGTCGAATATTCCAATGTTCATATGGTGATTGACAATGTAAGTGGCATAACATTTGATGAGCATTAATGCAAATGCGTCATTCATTCTTCAAGGGATTTTTCTAGCCTTAACCTATAGATGAGACTCTCTATTAACATGATCGTTAGGATTTGAGGAAAATGACAAATTTCCTAGAGATCAACTCCAATCTTCTATGGATTATTCACACCTTTTCCTAGCTATACATTTTTCTTGGAAACCTCTAATATCCTAATAGTCATGTTAAGGGAGAGTCTCAACCTTTATTAGCAATTCAGAATACAACAAAAATTCGATTCATGAAACATTCAAGTTCTATTCGATTTTGGATTGCAAAAAATTACCCAAAATTTCGATAAATGGAAAATATGTGGCATATGCTTCATGTGTGTATTATTAGTTTCATTTAAAAAATTCGGCCATATGACAGTGATGGTGATGATGAAATTGGTGATAGTAATAATGATGGTGGTGATAATGAGGACATTGAGGTTATTGTTCCATTAATTTTTAAAAGAAAAAAAAATGTCAATAGACAAATCATTAATTTGAAAAATTAAGATGTAATCTCAAATAAATGTAAAGGATCGTGTCATTAATTTTTTTTAAAAATAAAAGGGATATTTGTCACATAAAAATGTGGAGTCCTCCAAAATTTTGAAGTATGGCCGCTTCAAAGTCGATTTGTGTTACATGTCACAACTTACAAGTATACACTTTGCAACATACAACAAATTATAGTAGCATTTTTTTTTCACTGAGTTTTATAAAAATTCGTAAAATATGTAAAAGTCAAAAAATTCAAATTACCATTTTATTATCAACCATACATTTCTGAATGTTTCTTTTAAGAAAGCTTTGCTTAAAGGAACCCCACACTTGATTGTTGCTTGGCCAGAGATGCATCAATTTTGGTCTTGATATTGGATCTCGTTTAGTATTGGATCGAGAGAATACATTTTAACCTATGTTACTTGATTTATGGGTTCGCTCAGTTTGAATTCGAGTTCACGATTCATGGATCATCATTCGTCACTCGAGAATGAATCTGGTTCTTAGGGGTGGACGAAGATGGGAGCATTTGAAGATTGAAATGACGAGTAAGGTAAGCTTTTGGAAAGAAAATATAAAGTTTTTATTTATTTTTATATGTTGATGATGAGGATTTTTTGTCATTTTGCATTAATCTACTATTAAATACCAAGGTCAAAGGAGTATATTATCAATTTAAAATATTGGGGAATGTCTCAAACATTATCAAAATTTAGCCGGATATATTAAATAAACAAAGTAGAGTGGAGTTCGCCACTTTCACGAGTACGTGGCGAACTCTACTGCGAACTAGTTTCATACGAACCAATTCACAGCTCGATACTATCCATCTCGAGGTACCATTTATACGGATAAGATAAGGTGGATTTTATCTATTCCCACAAGAAGAAAAACAAAATTTTCTTACAAATTAATTCTTTTTAAGTGATTGATATGAGTTTTTGCTTTTTAGGAATTACTATTAATATAAAGTTTTTAGAGACATATTTTTCTTGGGAGTCCTTAGCATCTCAACTGTCTATTTGATGGAGAATATTTTCCCTAAGTATCTCCTAAGAAGTGAAATTCAAGCCACATAATCATGAAAAAACATGAGGGATTCCTAAGAAAAATCTATTCCTAGAAAAACTGATCCATAGGAAATGTTTGTTTTTATTCCCTTTAATCTCAACCATCTATAGAAATTGGTTTTTTAATTTTAATTTTAATTTTAATTTTTTTTTACTAATGATATATTGACTCGAAAAACATCACTCGTTGACATGGATGTATATATGGAAGCATAGTTTTTTTCCTTGTGTATCTCGAAGAAAAGATCTATGATTCTATGCACATGCCACATCATTGAGTGAATTTCGAGTGATTTTTTTCTAATTAATTTATCGCAACTCTTCTTTTACACATTTGGACAACAATTCTAATTTTGAAAAATGTTAAAGTAACTGCAGAGGACACTGCATTAGAACTAACATGGAGGTATCCACGGAACCATAGATGCTTACAAGGAAAAACATATATGATTCCGTGCACACATCCATGTTAACTCAATGTTTAACCGTTGTGTCCTGCCCAAACACTTTAGGAAAGTTCTTTTATTTTGAGAATTTCTTTTGCCACACGAATTTTTTACTAACACCACCCTAAGATGTATGTTAAATCTTATGGTGATTCACATATGAATTGGGCTGTGGTTAGCAAAAGTTGGTGAGGCAATAAAATATCTCTTTAGTACATGGAAACTTGTGCTCCTCCCATTGACACATAAGTGTGTATTTAGATCGTAGTTCTAGAGGAATACAAAGTATCATTCCTCTTCTCAAAATCCTTCATTTTAATTTATTTTTCAAAACTATATGCAACTTGTTTTAAATTTATTTTGATGGAGCACGTGTATTCGGTGGGTCAACCATTTATTTGATCATATAAATCGACATCATATTCGATGCTTTTATTCCGACTCAAGATATTTACAAAAAAGTGATCAACTTTTGATGAATTTATTATTACAACTCATTGGTCATTTTAATTATCAAAATGTGAATGATAACAAATTCAAAGGTTTTTAAAGTGACTATTTAAACCTTCAAAATGGTCATTTTATTCTAATTTTTTTTTTATAACGAAAACGTAATTATTAAAATGAACAGTGAATCTGAATCGTAAATAACTCATTTTCAACTCACGAAATAGTAATACACGCTTCCGACTTTACTTTCAAAATGAATGTATCCCCATATCTGGAATAAGTTCGTCCTGACTCGATTATATCTATATATTCACTGTTATAATAAAATATTGTATTTTCAATTCTAAACAGAAGAATCTGACCTGATTCAGTCCAAAATAATTTCCTAGTTGTATAATATGGCATAGTATTCACAAACACTTTCCTGACTAAGTTAGTAAGGAAATAAAGGTCTCACCGAGACTCGTCCACCTCAAAATAAACCTTGAGATTTGTTACAAAATTCGAGGTTTTGTTTTGATGGAGAATGAGTCTCAATAAGGCCTTTTTTTTCCTTACTTAGGAAAAGACCCGCGTCCATAATTAATGGATGAGACCACGTGGTTTTAAAAATCGAGTTTTCGGACCATATAAGCTTTTAAATTGTGTTTGCTAACCTGTCAAAAAAAAAAAAATATTGAATACACTCAACTTAAGTATTAAATTTAAAAAATATATATCTCTTTTGATAAATAATTAGGCCATTACAACCATTTCTTCACCCAAATTTTTACTCTCTTTTGATTTTATTTTTTTTAATAACAAAAATTATATAATAAAAACGCTAATTATTTACATATATTTATATATAGAATATGAAATTATATTTTTGTTGTCAGGTAATTAGGTAAGATATGACATATATTCATACCCAATCCTACAAAACTTTTGGCTGAATGGGTATCATGTAATATTACTCAAATTCTTAATCAGATAGAAAAATCTTACCCATATCCAATTCATTCAAGTTGGATGAGTTGGGTATTATCTGACCAATTGCCAACTCTAATTGCGTCTATGTTTAACTTTTTGTCCAATAGCTAGCTTCGATTAACCCAAGCAAGTGTTCAGTTAGCCGGGGATTCAACAGTCACTACCAACAAATAGTCTCTGTAAATAAATGTATCATTGGGTTAGCCAAAATTAGTAGGCTTCGATTAATCGAGAGCTACCTTTGGTTAGCCGAATGTGCTAAGTGCATTTTGCATTAGCATTATGTGACTTCTTGATGCTGAAAATTTTGAGCAAAAATCCAACACATAGTGCTGAATTTTTTTAAAAACAAATATATTAAAATATCTTAAAATGCTGAAAAACAGACCTTAAGTGAAGTTCATGGCCAACTATTTTAGCTAGAATCATATAAAAAAAAATCAGAGTAAAGAAATCCTATGCTTATGTAGGTTTATCCTTCATATAGGTTTTTTTGTGAATCTTGTTGTTACACACAGAGACAACATTCTCAATGCACTTTTAATTAAAATTGTTTGAATTATTTTTGTATGTAAACCCTATTAGCATCCTTTTCTATCATTTAATGATTTTATAACTCAACCTGACAGGGGTGACTCAAAAACTCAACTGATGTGTCCCCTACAAGAACTGTAGATTTTTTCTCTCGAGATACACAACTACGCATCCCCATAAAACATGTGCAGTTGTGTGTCCTAAGAGAAAAAATCTACGATTTTTGCACCTGCTACATCAGTGTGTTTTTTAGTAACCTATAATATCATCACCCAAAGACTTTACCAACCAAGTTAACTGGCACCTGCAATTCTATTAGAATTTTTACAATTAAAATTTTAATAATAAAAGAATTATTTTTTTTTATCAAATTAGATTTGAAAAGTAATTACTCTTGCTTAATCGAGTAAATCTAAACAACAATGAAAAATTTTAACTCGTAAACTAATTCTAAAAAAAAGACCGAGCTTTCCAAACATTTGATTGATTCAAGTCATAGAGTCCCCACTCAGATTGGCAAACTCGTTCGTCCTCTAAATCCATTATGACTCACCGGAGTTCTAAAATCATGTGTTATAGTTATTAAATGATTACGTGCCGAAAGAAGTGGCATTAACTCATTTTTCTAGACCCACTGATCATTTTTATTTATGTAAATCAAATCACTATGGGGTTCATGTATTTGAAGGAGTTTAATGTCAAACTCACTCCAGGGAGTAGAGGATCATATCTTATGGTCAATAGAAGAATTAGGTTGAATCTTTTTTATTTATGTGGTCACCTTTCCCCAACTAGGTATAAACAAAAACAAAATGATTTACTTTGTTTATAAAAGTTTTTTTTTTTTTTCAAAATAAATAGCTGACCCAACTTGATCTTGATGAACTAAATTATCATATTTTAATATCGTTTATCATACGTGCATATGAGTACGTAAATTTAACGTTAAACTACTATACTTTTAAGACTGAAAACCTTAGAATCGACTCAAATGTCCACCAATCAAGTCAAATACAAAATTATAGTCTATGGTCCTGATGAAACTACATTATAAAAGAGTTTCCTAAACAGGTCATAGGCACACTGGTATTAAATGTAGGCACAACAAGTGGAGGCCGAAAAGTCGTATAAATAAATATGTGAAATAAATATAAATATTTATTTTTTCTTCTCTAATAAAAAAAATATTATAAAATCAAATAATTTGGTCAAATTTCTAACCTAACTTGGTGTAATTTCAAGTTTACATGCAATAAACCTATTCTTAGTGAGATTAACATGTTGGGGATGACAAGATTTAAACCTAAATCTGTCATCACACATAGACTTTACTAACTAAGACAGCTAACATCTTCGACTCAACAAGTTTCAAAACTATGACTATGTAGTAGATTAGGTAGATATAGGAGAAAAACAAGAAACTTATGATTAATATGTGAAACCCCAACTATGGTAAAAGAAAAGAAGTCTAAGCTTGAAACTCATGCAAGTTCTCAAGTCAAAACAATTGTACTTCTTTTGCAAGGTAACATTATTTTCTTTTCTTCTTCTAAGCATATTTAGATTCATGTCCACTCACCCCACATGTAATCGTCATCCATATTTTCAAATCGTTTGACTATATCTCAGGATTTGTGTCACACAATTCTCTAATATTACCACAACCACCATTCATGATTTTAAATCTCGTCCGAGTTGGTATCATCTAAGTCACGAGATGACTTAGATAATACTTTGAAAAATCTCTGTAGAGTCTGTAAAATTCGATCGAGTCAATCAGGATTTTGTAGATTTAATTTGATTAAAAAAATAATTTAAGATTAAACATTTACTAATCTTTGTTATTTTATTTTTTTTAAAAAATTATAATTATTTTCATTTAAATCTATATAAATAAATCATTATAAATTGAATTAGATGATTTATCTCAAACGAGACGTGTTGACTCAGTGGAGCTCGGTCTCTTTCATGGACGAGACCAGAAGCCAAACCGAGTTTTGAAACCATGCCACCATCACACACGCATGTTTTACTTTCTATGAGGAGTGATTCTCGTGTGCAAACGACGCATACACGTTACGTTAGCATATAATTCAAACTTCAAAGTACCAATATTTGGTGGACCTACCCAGCAAATATTCACCTGTGTTGGTGGTTTCTAGCCGTTAATTTGGACCATTTTTTATTTTTATTTTTTCATTATGAAAACAGCCATATAAGATATGCAAATTCTCACTGGTCAAGTCAAGGAAAGCGACTATTAGATACTTGTTTAGGAATGTTTCCTATTTTCATGTCATAGCTTTTATTTAAGGATAAATTATACTTAATTTGATTCCCATGGTTTTAGCCTAATTATATGTTGACCCCCCCGCAATATTTTGAAAATTGCACTTACCTCCACTAAAGTAATCAAACAAAAATTGGCGTGGTTCATCGTAATTCAATGAAGAGACTCAATCCAATTCATTTCTTCTTTATTGAGTGTCGATTACCACATTATTGTTTCGAGAAAATGATTATGTAATGTACATCTTCGATGGTAGGAATTAGATTTATAGCTCAATTGGTTGACAGATTGCAAAATAACTTTGAGGTCGTGGGTTCGACTCTAGCTTATCAATCAAAAAAGTAGGTGCCAACTAGTTTAGTTTGTAAAATCAAGAGATACTGAAACTCAGTAAAACTAGGTTTATCGATTAAATATATATGTAAAGGGTGGGATATTAGTGACTCGTGATAAAACACGTGATCTCAACCGTGTAAATATGAAATCCAATGGTCGAGATTTACATGTATCAAAAAAAAAACATAAATCTCGAGGATACTTATTTGGAGGATAAATCTCTATTGTTAAATTTTATGTTTATACGGTTGGGATCATGTGTTTTTTCCACGAGTTAGTCTTCATTTGTCAACAAATCTCAACCCTTACATACATACACATTTCTGTTTGATTTATAGCATGGTTTTAAAACTCGATTTCGCGTGCCGTCTCATCCAGGTTCGATATCGAGTCATCTTGGACAAATTTTCTAATACGTTAGAGACGTCTAGTTCAAAAAATCAAAAAATTGAACATGAGATATTAAATTTCAGTCAAAAAAGTGACTTGTGAGTTGGTCTAAAATCATGATCTATACTTGAAGAATCCTTTCTACATAGTTTTTGTTGCACTAGGAGTTTACCTTAAATTTGTTCTCAAAGAGATGATTGGTACCGAGGGGTATCAATCGGCTCTCTAACTCATCTCGTTGGAGGAAAGAGGGCTTGGGCCTTGATTTTGAACTCGGAAAGGTATGGTCGAATCAAAATTTGACAAATCCAAGCTAGGTTAGGGTCTAACGATCTCCAACCCGATCTACTAATATATTTTATATATGTATAGTTAGACATGTTAATTTATAATGAAAGATAAGTTAAATATATTGTAATATAATAAGTTTACTCCCATCTCTAACCATTTTTTTAATATAGTATAATATAATGATTTCGAAATCTACATGAATTTAATTTTTTTTTTTTAAAAATTGAGAAAATCAACCTGGCCAAGCCTATAAGGACTGGATTTGGGCTTACAACTTAGGCCCAATAGGGCATAGGGAAGTCACAAGGTGAAGTCCAAATAATGGCATTGCCGACTTAGATCATATAAGAACTCAACTGAGTCCAGCCCGAACCGGCCCATAATCTAACTGCAATTGATGCTTAGACCGTAGCCCATCTTTTTGAATGGCGTGCAGTGTCCCATTCCCATAAGCTATAGAGTTTTGATAATATGACTCGTCAGGTGACATACTAAAATGACTCCATGATGTGATAAGTTCAGGAACCATAGATCTGTACGCCTCGGGATATATGGTTCCCAAGGCGTACAGATCTGCAGTACCCGAACTTGTCACATCATGGAGTCATTAAAGTACGCCTCCTGGCGAGTCATATTGTCACCACTCTAAGCTATAAGAACAATGTCTCATTCCTACATCCGATGTTTACAAGGCACATTTTGATTGGAAATTAAAATATATAGGGTTGCTTGTCAAATAGAAAAAAAAAAAAAAATGGTTTGTTTAGAGCCAATGTGTTTTAAACATCCACCTAAGTAGACATCCTATGTTACCATAGGTAGTGCTGCAACTTTGGGCAGGCCAAACCTGAACCCGATGGGTTCAACCAGACTTTGGGTCGGATTTGGGCACATTTAGCTGGGGTTCGGGCTAAAAATTTTTGACCAAGCAAAACTGGGTTAGGTTCGGGCATAGACATCAGGTTGTCCAATTTGCCCGAACCTGAACTTATTAAGGTAATAATTTAAAATTTTTTGTTTCTTTCTCATTCACAATTCACAATTTAAACTTTAGTTAACCATCATCACCATCTTTTTATTAACGTTTGCTTCAATTTCATAAACGTAAATTTTGTAATATATTTTCTAAACAAATAATTGTAAATTTTAGATTTTTTTTTACATACCACTTATCTTTGTATAAGCCATTATCATTACTAAATTATTTAATATTAATGATGAATGAGCCAACCCAACTTGGGTTGGGCTTGGGCTGAGCATTTCCTATCTGAAGTCGGGTTGGGCACGAACACGAGTTGGTGTTTGTAAAGTGTGGGCTGGGCACAGGTTGATCACCAGCCCAACCCAACCCTCCCGAATTGCAACCCTAACCATAGAGGGAGCAGGATTCAGGATTCTGGATCCTGAATATTTATTTATTTTTATTTTTTTTATTACTTTGGAGAAATTGCTAAGGCTTTCATGTTAGAGTCATTCTGGAGTGACCTCAAGATTGTACTTCATACCTCACATCCAAACATAAAAGTGTGTAGGAACCATAGATGTCTTTTGACTCGTATCTCGATGAAAGCAACTAGGGTTCCTACACACTTTCACATCAGGATGTACGATATGAGGTACAATCTCAATGTCACTTCAGCATTATCTTTATATTATAAGATAAAATCGTTACATTTTGAAATTTGGTAAGGAATATTTATTAGCTGCCACGTAGCTTGCACGGGTGGTACTTACTATAAGAAAGCCCAAGAAGAATTGTTATAGGCCCACAAAATGATGAACAAATAGTATAACCTTTAAAAATACTCCTTTAATTTTTCAACCAAGTTGAATGCTCATGTAAGATTAATGAAACTTAAGATACTTTTTCACAAAAGAATACTAGAAAATCTAAGAATGAAAATAAATAAAATAATAAAGGTACATCGAAGCCCACTAGTGTCTCCTCCTTCAAGTGGGCCGATTTGTTGGCCATAGACCTTGGGTTGTGTTATTCCCTCACCATTAAAGTATGAAATTATTTTGAACTTAAAACATAATAAATTAAATAAAACTGGGTGAAATTTTGTTTTTAAAGGTTGGATAACAACACTACAAGTGAAACTGTCATGGTCTATGATAATGAAACAATTTATAATGTTGAGAATAAATGCATTTTTTAACCACTTGACATCTCTTACCATAGAATTAAGCCCCCTTAAAAAAAACAACACTTTCCCCTACTTAAATACTTTCTTAGAATCAACTTGGATGAGAAAAATATCATAAGATTTTTAAATTTCATTATTTCTTTTGAAATCACAATCACCCATTTTCCTTCACTGTACATGATCTGATATTCCGATTTCCCCCATGATCACTTTACCTGATTTGACTCTTACGTTGTCTTTGGATTGAGATAAATGGAGAGAAGAGAAGAGAAAATAAATGAGTTTATCTCCATTTCTCATGTTTGGATTGTCAAGTGGGGAGAGAAAAGAAAATAATTGGAGAGAAGAGGAGAGAAAAAAATGTGAGTTTTATTTCTCTTCAAAAGTGGAGAGAATGGAGAGAAATCCTTTTAAAATATTTTATAATTCCAACTCTGCCCCTAGATCTCTTTTAAGATAATTTAAAATTTCAAAGTTGTCCCAAGTTCTCTCTTGTCAATCTAAACATGGTGAAGAGAAATTGAGTTTCTCTTCTCTTCTCTTAATGAGTTTCTCTTCTCTTTACATCTCTTAATCCAAAAATAGCCTTAGTAATTAACTTTTAGGAGTTAAAAGGAGGAAAACAATATTATAGTGGTTCTCATGATCAAAAAGTTCAAATTTTAGAATTCAAACTTATTATCTAGCATCACCCTTTACCACTCGGTATACATGTCGTACCTTAATTTTTTGGGATATTTACAAAGAAGTGATCAACTTTTGACGAATTTACGATACCAATTCACTGTTCATATTGATTACCAATTATTGATATTGGCATTTTATCGATCATGTGAAATTTGACATAGTGACTACCATGAATGTAACCTATGACTATGAGCTTCTGTGTAAGAAGAGGTGGTGATGATAGAAGAAGGAATTAGAGACATTGTTCTTTTGAAATGTGAAGTAATACGACATTATAGTATGAGGTTATTATGCTTCAAATGTTCATTTGATCCGAGTCTTTGTTTCGCCATTGTCATGTAGCATTTTGACCATTTCGAAAAGATCTATCCAATGTCAAAGCTCGAAACAACCAAAAGTCGAAATCGTCGACTTTGAGGGTTTTAATTTTTCAATTTTTTTAGCTCGATATCGGATAGATCTTCTCGAAATACCCAAAATGCATATTTTAGTAGTCAAATGGATACTTGGATCAAATGTTATGACTAAATCTTCAAAATTATGATTATGTCATTCATTTTCAAAAATCTTTGAAATGACTTGAAAGTTATATCTAAATCTTCATAATTATAAGAATATCTTTTTTCATTCATCAAAATTGACTATTGAAAATTTCAGGTATGTTAAAATATGTGAGGAATGACTATTTTGGTACTTCAAAAACCTTTGTTAAGGTGAGGGCATTAAGAAAAAAAAAATTGGCAAATTACTTAAAGGTGCCTGACAAAGAGAGTTCTTTCTAATTAGTTCTTAAGTTTTAGGGCCTCTCTTAATAGTCTATTTAGCAAAACTTTTCTTTATAATCAGTCCCTGAACCCCATTTCTCACGATTGAGTGTCGTAACCATTCGAACTTACCGTTGTCATCAAAAAAAAATTTTGGATTTTTAGCATCCCAAACAAGTTTCGGAGACTCCAATCCGTCGGAGAGGATTTAAGAAGGAAGAAGCCATTTTCAAGGGTTTTTAAAAATATTTTGAAAACGTCTGTAAAAAACTATGATTTTTCACTATTTTACTTCATCTTTTTTAATTATAAAAAATTGATCAAGAATTGTTCTTTTGGTTTGAGATCATCTTGACAAGTTGTTATCTCAAGTTTTTAGTTGATCTTTCCATTTATTTTAGTGGGAAAAAGTCGAAAAACGAAAATAGGTGTTGAGTTCACCAACTTTTATTGTCGAGTTCGACATTTTTTTAAATTGTTGAATTTAACAAAAAAATAATCGACAAACTCGACAATAAAAAGTGGTGAGTTCAAGAATAAATAAAAAGTAGTGAGCTTGGCAGTAAAAGTTGTGAGTTCGACAATAAATAAAAAGTGTTGAGCTCGCCAATAATGAGAGACTAAAAGTTCACTAAATGGACTATCAAGCTATCACCAAAACTTCGGGACTATTTAGAAAGAAATCCCTCCATCAAGGAACTTTAAATAATTTTTCCAAAAAATTTATTATTACGTTATTGTCCAAATTTATTACGAATCTTAGCAGTTCGTAGGTCCCTCAGAGCTAGAGTTGTCAATTGAGCTCATTGGCTTGCTAGTCCGACTTGGCCCACTTGAGAAAACAAGGGTTAGGGCCTTTCTATTGAACCTGAAAAGGTAGGGTCGAATTCAATAATTTCAGCCTGTTAAATCCAGGTCGGGCTAGGGCCTTGTAGTGCCCAACCCGAGCTGGCTGACCCCTGATAAATCTTGTAGAAATGTTCATAATATATTTAATTAAATGAATATTTTTTTTATAAAAACAAAGTTATTGTCTTCTTACAATTTAATTAGGATCTATAAATTTTATAGGTTAAAAAGATATTATTGAATTTTAGTCATTTTATTTGGCCCGAATCCGTTAGGACCGGGTTAGGATTAGCCGACTTAGGCCCGATTATGATATAGGGCTAGTCTAGATAGAGCCCACCTCTTTAAGGTCGGGTTAGGGCTCAACAAAGCCTAACCTAAACCCCCATTGAACACCGTCTATGGGCGTACAAACAAGGCTCACTTAATTGTATAATAAAATGATGGATTGAATATATAAAAAAAAAAAAATGTAAACTTTTCTTCCATCATTTCATAATTGATAGATCCTCGGAGAATTCATACGGGCCAAAGTAGACCAACACCAAGGTCCGAAGGAGAGTTCAAACTAACCGAAGACCAAGAGAAGTCACATGTATCTATCGAGAGCAGGATCTTATTTGGATGGACTAAAAGGCCTAGTAGGCATGATAACTCACTCGATTCTCATTGGTCAAGCCCCAACCTTCTCAGTCGACTCCTCCCCCAAATCTAGACTATCACCGCTCAATTACATCGACCCTCAAGTTTTAGCCTGTCATGAATTGAATTCGGACAGATAACTAAGCACATTAGTAATTGCCCATCTTAGACCCATGGTTTTAAAACTCGGTTTCGCATCTCGTCTCATTCAAGCCTGATACCGAGTCATCTCGGATGAGTTTTCCGATACGTTTGAGACGTCTTGTTTAAAAAGTCAAAAAAATTCAATGAGAGGTATTAAATCTCGATCAAAAAAGTGACTTGTGAGTTGGTCTCGTTTAGCTCCGATACCGAGTTAACTCGAGCGATACGTCTCGGTCTCGGATGAGTTTTAAAACCATGCTTAGGCCTGATTCATCTAAAGTATTGGGTTTGGGAGCTGGACCATAAGGCAACAAGGATTGGCCCGATATTGCCAAATTTTTGGGCCTTGTAGTTGGCCATTAAATAGGCTCAAATACTTTCTTGGTAGGTTGGGCTTGGACGTAGGTTTTTATTTGGCTAGACCCGATCAGATGGCTCTGGCTTGGCCGAGCCACTGGACTGGAGATTGTTGTTTTGTTACAAAAAGAAGATTGCCATGTGGAGCAGTTATCGGTATCCTTTGTTCGTAGTTATCGTGCATCCGGATGCACATTAACACTCCACTCTTTGTATAGCTTGAGTTCAACTGCATCACCAAATGATTTCCACTCGAAGAACTAAAAAATTAGGTTTTTTTTTTTTTTTTCTTTTTCTGGTAATTTAATCCAAGTATAACCTAATTTGAGTCTGGAAGAAATCGTGACCATCTATTTCAAATTTGAATGTTGATGATGATGAGGAAGATGGAACAATTAATCACTTGGAATCGATCAATTTTCGCAAGGAGATTCAGCTCCCAACTGTTTGTTAGCAGTAACGTTTCATTTCCTTCAAACCCTAATCTTTTTTGTTTTTTTGATTTTGAAGATTTCAGTTTATACACTTGTGTTTGGGAACTTGAATTTCAATAATCCGATTTTGATTTATTAGGATTATCATTTTACACCACAGACAAAGAACTAAAAGAGTTATTTTCACCTTTTGGTACAGTCACTGAAGGTAAATTCTTAATTTTTAGTAAAAATTTATATTCATTATGATGTTTTTTGTAGTAATTTTTTTAAACTCGTAGTGGTTTTGTTGATTGATACCCAGCCAGATTGGTTAAGGACCAAAGAACCCAAAAGCCTAAAGGATTTGGTTTCGTTACGTACGAGTCAGAATCGGAAGCCCAAAAGGCATTAAAAGCTATGGATGGAAGGGTAAATATATGTGTCTCCACTTTTGTTCTTGCATTGCTCATCAATGAAATTAATGACTATAAGCCTTATAATAAAAAAAAATTAAATAGAATTGAATCTTATGTTTCGTGTGTAGTTATCCGTAAGTTCTTGTAATAAAAAATTTAAATAGAATTGAATCTTATGTTTCGTGTGTAGTTATCCATTAGTTCTTGTATGATCATCTATGGTTGTTGTTATACCCGTGGCAAACCACTAGTAGGTTAGGGTCTGTATGATTTATGGTTTTAAAACTCGTTTTGATGTCTCGTCTCATCCATGAACGAGACTGAATCGTCTCAGACAAGTTTTTCGATACGTTTGAGTCGTCTAGTTCAACAATGGGAAAAATGAACTGTGGTTTTAAATCTCGTCCGATACATTTGACTTTGTCTATCCGTCTCGTTGGTGGATGATATCGAGACGTATCAGAAGAGTCGTCTCTGTCTCAGAAAAGATCTAAAACCATGGTATTATTGTGTAAGAAAAATGAGCGGGAAAATGATTTCTACTAGAAAATGCAATTTTTAGGCGTGTGATTAAGCATTCTCCTTGGAATTTGATTTCCTGCTGTGGGGAAAATGTTTTCCATTCCCACTCCCTGGGAAAATGATTTTTCCCACGTAATGTTATTCTTTGACAATTAACCCCACCTCCAAAACTAAAATCCCATTCTCTTTTTGATATTTTTCTAGGTCCAATCAAATGGTGGAATTCATTTTCCCGCGAAATTCACTTTCTCATGACCATTTTTCCATAGAATTCATATTCTTTTGAAAATAATTCCTGCAATCATACAAACCCTAGTGGAAAATGGGTTTTAGAATTTTAATATCCCTAATGACTCTTAAGTACATGAGATGATGCATTTTTGCGTGGTCATTTGCACTTTGATTAATTAGCTTCAATGAGCGAGGGGGTTATCTTTATTTGTAGGGCAATTTATATTACAAAACCATCATATTATATTACAAAACCATTATATTATGAATAAACACCATAAGTGATTTTATTAGATGATGTGATTTTACAATAAAATCACTTATGATGTTTATTCATATCATAATGATGTGGTAATATCACAGCACTATTTGTATCATCTTCAGAACTTGAATCTTGTTGTGTCAGATATCATGGAACATTCTCTCAAGTATGTCAATTTTTTAGGTTGAAACCTTATTGCGTAAGATGCGTTTGATTAGATTTAAAAGAGAAGAAGTTAGTTATGATTCTATTTACCAATCTTAACTGCATTGAGCTCCACGTAAGTTCTTCATTTACCAATTAGTTCAGGCCCAAATTATCAATTTGTTATAGGAACTATTCAGAACTGCTTTGCTTGACTTGGAGGGCCACAATATATTTTCCCAAGATTTTGACACTTTTGAAAGGCAATATTTGAAACATGAATGCTGCACACCCTTAAGCCTATCATTTCCCATCTCTTTTTAGGTTGGACCACCTGGTGTATAGAGATTTTTTTTATTTTATTTTATTTGGGGGGGGGGGGGTATGGAAGGATGGAGATGAAAAGTGGATGTGCCGACAGAGATAAGCGTTGTAGTAAATGGTAATGGCAAGATCCCTCTAAATGAATAAGGTTTCACAGTTGTCCTCAAACAAAGACTGGGAAGGTTGTAAGAAGAGTGACTTGGGTTCCAACCTCAATAGTTGTCCTGGTTAGGAGATAAGGATCATCTATGTTTTTGCTTCAATCAAAGGCCATTTAGGTATTAACAAGGGAACTGAGGACAAGCCAAGCAGTTATTCTTTGACAGTCAGTCTTTGACTGTTTATTCCCTTGTTTAGAGGACTCCTCTACTGAGTAATGGACCAATAAGTAGGCCAAACCTTCAGAATGATATAGTTCTTGTGTATTGGTGGTTCACCTTGAGTTTTGGATTTTGGACTTCTATCTACGTACCAAGAGTTAATTTTATAAGGAATTGCTCTCTTTGTGAGATGGTTGGCTTCAATAAAACACCTCCCAGCTTCTTGGTTTTTTTTTTTCCTCTTGTAGGTATATGTATATGATATTAATTAGGGGTGGGAAACACCAACTGACAAACAAAATACTTTCGTGGACATAGGTGAAATAGAGGCGCTTCCATTCCCCATACCTCAAGGGTTCTTGCTGTTTTTTTGTGAAAGAGAAGATATTATGCTGTACAACTTCTAAGCAGACTAAGGGAAGCTTTGGAGGATTATTGGGTGATATCCCCTAACAACAATCAGTTGGTTTCTCCATGTGTCATGATGTTCAAATGGATTTTCTCTCTTGTTGATTCTATCTTGCCAACAATGGTTCGTTGATAATGTACTTGTTCCAATTACTTTTGAGTCTTATAATCTCCAAATTTGACAAAAGTCGTGAGGTAGTTCTCTTTTCCTTAAGGGTGTCAACCTTGATGTAGGACAACCTAGATCCATTCGATTAGGGAAGAAGAGGAAATCTGAGGGTCAGGGAAATTTGGTTGGGATTTTGGGTAAGGATTTGGGCTACAATAGGATTACCTCAAGTGTTTAGGGTAAACCCCAGGGGTTTGTTTGTGGGGTTTAATTATAGTATTTTGCAATTATGATCAAGGATCTAGGTTTATTAGGGTAACGGAAAGTGTTAAGAATTTGGTTATGGTTTGTAGGGTAAGGATTAAGGTTCAGAGAAACCAAGTTTTCCTCTTACTCATCATTGCAGAATGCCACAAATGACTTCCAGAAGGTAAAATCATAGTCACAAAGTCATAGTACAGTTTAAAACGGCAAGGGAAAACTTTGAAAAAAAATGAGAAAAAATAAAAATATTAAAGATTATCAATATGTATCATACATTTATTTTACATTTCTAATATATTTTTGAGCAGCATAACATCAAACATTATCATCCCACATTGAACTACATTCATCATGAAGCATCAAAATCCTATAATATGTATCAAATCCCATAATTAACTTCATTCATGAACAATATAAAAAACAAGTAAACAACTATGAGCCCATAAATCCACAAAAAATAAACATAGGTTCACAAAAAATTTAAAGTAACTCTATACACCCACAAAAAATAAGCATAGGCCCGCAAAACGTCTAAAAGTTTAGATCTATTCGATTAAGAAGAAATCTGGGGGTTAGGGAAATTTGGTTGGGATTTTGGGTAAGGATTTGGACTACAATAGGCTTACATCAAATGTTTAAGGTAACCCCCAAGGGTTTGTTTGTGGAGTTTAATTGTTGCATTTTGCAATTTTGATTAAGGATCTAGGTTACTAATAACGATGGATTGTTCTTTGTAAGAGAGTTTTATAATGAGTTGAGTAGGGGTAGGGAAGTTACCTTTCCCCACGAGGCGGTTTGGGGGGCCTAGAGCGCCATCTAAGGTGGCCATTTTTGCGTGGATGCGTAGACTGCGGTTAAGGAACGAATTTTAACATTTGATCAGTTGTGAAGAAGGGGTTTCTGTGGCCCAAACTATTGTTGTATGTGTGGGAGTAGCCAGGAGTCGTGTAATCATCTTCTTTTGCATTGTCCGCTGGCAAAGGAGGTTTGGGATCATTTCTTCTTCTTGTTTGGTGTGGAGTGGTGTATGTCGGGTATGGTGAGATCTCTTGATGGAGTGGTCTCAATTAAGGAATAACTTTCGTCTGTCCAAGAGGTTGCTTTAGAGTTTAATACCGTTCGTGATTTCATGGGGCCCATAGAAGGAAAGGAATGCTAGAACGTTTGAAGGGAAATTTCTTTCAAGTCAAGATTTATTTTTGTCGATCATTGGGTTTCTTTATTTCTGGTGTAAGATCTTTAAGGAGTTTAAAGGGATCTTTTATGAGGATTTCCTAATCTGTTAGGATTGCATTTTTAATCTGTTAGAGACATAGCTCTGTGTTTCTTTTTGTTTCTTTTTCTTGCTTTTTGTTTCTGTTTTCCCCTTTGGTAGGTCATCTTGAACTACCGCTTGTATTTGTTTTCGTTTATCTATAAATAAATAAAAAAGGTTGAGGATTTGGTTTTGTTTTTTTTTTTTTGTGGGGTAAGGATTAAGGTTAAGAGAATTGGGAAGGATTAAAGATTGAGGTAAAAGGGATTTTAAGAAATCAAGAAATCAAGTAGAGGAATTAAAAAGAAGATTCTTAATGGTTATTTGATGGGATTAGAAAATTCTTGATGGATTCAAGATCTCAAAATTTCAAGAAAACAATAAAAACAATGGAAAAGATGTGAATGTGAGAGAAAAGATAGTACCTTGGAATCACACTAAGGGTTCTTGAAATCACACCGAGATGGATGATCTCCAATCACTGGAAGAGTTGCAAAATTTCTTTTAATTTCATAAACTAATTAAAATTAATTACAATAGTCATATATAGGTTAGATTCAAAATCCTAATCCTAAAATTACATAAAAATCAACTCTTTTGACCTTGAGAAGTCAATCCCGTGTAAAATTGACACTTCATCGGTATTTTGGCTATAACTTTCTCAAAACTCATCAAAATTGTGAAATCTTAAGCTCGTTGGATATGAAATTAAATAATCTATTAAATGATATAAAAAAATTGATCCAATACAACATGTTTTGACCCCTCAAAATAGACTTAAATAAAAATAATGTGAATAGTACCTAAACTAACATATGACTTTTAAAATAATTAGAAGACATCTAAACACTAAAATAATCTCATCTAAAACTAATCCCAATAAAATAAAAGGGATAACAAAGTAATTATGGACGCAAACAAGCTGCAACCTATATAATTCCAAAATTTCCATTGGAACCCGTGCTGCTGGCTTGATTTGCATCTCACATCAAACCCTCAGATACGATTTGTGTGATAAACACCATCTTGTTTACAGACAATTTGATTATCATTTATCTCTTTCAATTGCTAAGGATTCTTTAGCCACTAAATGAAATATGTTAGCTTATGCTTGAACAAACAATCTTGACTTATTCAAGAATCTTGCCATGCTCAAGTACTTCCAGAAAAGCTGAAACGCCTCAAAGGCCTTCTGGTAGCAATTTAAATGCAATATTTTATGTTTGTGTTTGTCGTAAGAATTTGGTTCTTTATGCTTTAAACATAACGAAGTTGATCACCTCAATAATGAAATCATAATTTCCCAACCCCAAATTATTCACAGCTCTATAGTGGGCTACCATTGGTTGGGACCATAGTGTAAAAAATGACCAATATTTTGAAAAAGTCACAATTAATTCCTAACTCTTGCAATCGGTGATTTAATCCCTATGTTTAATATGAAAAATACATTGTTATAATAGGGAATTTTATTTATTATAGTTTTTAACATATGAATATACATTTTTTATATTATATTATATTATATATATATATATATATATATATATATATATTGATGTATTAATTTCCCCATTTTTGGTAGTTTTTCCGAAGTTTTCCATAATGTCCGACCTTGACCTTGACCTTGTCTCACTATGTTTGGGACAAAATAGTTGAAAGAACTGCGACCTACAAATGCGGTTCTGGACGTTGAATCACATCAGGATCTTCTTTCTTATTGTCGGGACTCACCATTCTTGCCACATCCATGTTTTTTTTTGTTATTTCCGGCATTTGATGCAATTAATGTCCTCTTTGGTCTGTGTTGTGTCATTCTATTTTAGTTGCCATGTATGATTCAACCAAACAAGTTAAGCCAAACAGTTGGGCTTATAGCATCTCACTCTTGAAATTGTGAGTCAGTGAAGCTAGTAAAGATTTTAAATGTTTTTCATTTAAGTTACACATGGGTTGTAATAACTCAATTCTTGTTTGTTGTGAAGCTTCTTCAGTATGACTTCTACTTATCTGTGCATTTGCCATTTTCCGTTTATTCTATTTGAACAGATGGTTGCTGGAAGGATTATCTTTGTGGAAGTTGCCAAGACTACAAGACCTGAAGAGGTACATCCTACCTCCTAAATTGATGCTTTTTTGTTCATCTCTTGTGGTGACAGCAAAAAAAATTACATTGTCGACGTTCTGTACTTCAATTGTGACAGCACGTTGTCTGTTATTTGAACTTTTTTTTTGCTAAGTGGAAACAATTGTATTAATCAAAAAATAGTGTGCAAAGGAAGACTGCCTTAGTTTACATGTTATTTGAACTTAGTGTTTCAAGTATGTTGATTATCTTTTAGTACTTTGGAATTGTATTGGGTGGATTTTCATTGACGAGCACGACCTCAATTGATACAAACTGGATGTGAATCCAAAGTAAACTAATAATTGTTGTTATTACATCTGATAACAGGATGATAAGTTGATAGATCAAACGAGTACAAAATAGAGCTTCTACACAACTTGACTTGAAACTTATCGATGCAGTTAGAATCAGTTTGGGATAGAAATTACTTGGCCTGACTGAGCTTAACTTAGTTTAAAGTCAGCCTTGAACTACCATTTGGGATCACTAAGATTAATAGTTTAGACCATCGGATAGACAACTATAACATCATTTTTATTTCAACTATTTTATTTTTATCATTGAGCGCTTTTAATTAGATTAGTAACTCGGTGATGGCAGGAATCGAACCCAGGCCTTGGTTGAATCACCATGATTTACCAGTTTGCTAACTAGGACAACTTTTGGGGTATGGGTCCACCACATCAACCCTAAGTGGTTGGCCTAGTGGCAAGCCTAGCCTTGATAAGCTCCTCAGGAAGTGAAGGTCAAGTGTCCGGTTACCCTCGAGTGAACCAGTTGCACGTTGGACATTTTTTTTGGGGGGGTGGGCGGGGGGTGCATGTGACTGGGATTAGTCTCATCCGAAGGGTAGGGATACCTACGATAAGCATAAAAAATAAAAATAAAATAAAAAGTTCCACCACATTCAATCTGTAGATCACAAATTGCCTCAAGTTCAATGGATGGGAATTGCCAATTGAGATACTTTTACCGTGTAGGTCCAACAAAGGGTGGGACACATTTCGATTTTTACTGGATTAAAGTCGGAGGGTGTTTCACACGATTTTTTTATAAATATTTGAGAGATCTTATATTTTTAAATTGGTGGTGTAGAGGTGGAATCTAGTGAAGCTTCGATAGACTATGCTCTACTGATCCAAAGTTACTCCTTCCTCATTCCTGTAATCACCGGTGTGGTACTTGCCAAGAATTCTCCGACGCTCAAGTTAGAGTTGTAGAAGAACAATAATAACTTGCGGAACTCTTTCTTCCTCAATCAGCCAAAAGATCCTCTAACTTCTGTCAATTCCTTCATTTATAGATCCTTCCTGCAAATCAGGGTTTCCCCCTTTAACAAGATGTGATCCTGGAGAATCTCCTAATTACAAGAATCCTAAACGGAATTAGGATCTTTGATATTGGGTCCATGATTCCAGGCTGATCTCCTCCGAGATCTCTAGACTTGACACACGGAAGTCAGGATTGTGCAACTTCCCAGACCAGGCCTGCCTTGCCATGCAGGCCAAGTCTACTCTAATGCTATCTTGCCCTACTAGGCAGGTTAGATGCCTTTATCCTGGTCTATCTTGTTGTTGGGCATTGTTAAAAATGTTAACTCACACATAGTACCATTTAACCGACGTGGACATATGTACGGTTTGGATAATCATGCAATTCTTACCCTCTATAGGCGGCATGCCCTTGATTTCAGGCAAATTTTAAAATGACTTAAAAGTAACACCTTTGTTTTGGCCTTTCTCTTATAAATTATTGAAAAGTGACTTTAGTGCCCTCTTCGTCATCAACACCACCACCTCCGTCACATCAACTTATTCAATAGGTTGAAGTCAATCGTGTTTAAGAAGAGAAAAGGTGTAAGGTTATTCTTCATGAATCCTCATCAGATGTAAGGTTGAAGCTGACTAATTTTGGGGAAAAAAATCAAAGGTGTGTAGGGCGTGTTTGATTGCAAAAATTATTTTTCATCTTCTACAAAAATCAAGAAAGTGAAGATTTTATTTTTTCACTTACACCCATAGAAAAATGAAATCCACCCCCAAATCAGAATAAGAATCTTCTCTCTTCTTCTTTCTCATCACCACCACCATAGTCATGACCATTGTAGTCGCTATCGTCAGCCACCTCTCTCCCTCCTCCTCCTTCACAACACTTTTTGAACTTCCCCCCCTTCCCCCTTCTTCCCTGTTCTTCTTCCTTAGGCTTTTCCCCGTTGGTTTAGTCTAAAGATGCAATCAAATAATAAAAATTGATTTTTCAATCCAACCTATTTTTCACCATCATTTTTCCAATGATTTCAAATTCTATAAAAAGTGACTTTTCATGCGATCAAACAAACCCTGAGATTATTTACAATAGTCTTTAACAAATGTTCAAAGTGAAGGAGTTTGCTATCAATTTGATTAATAGGTTGAAGGTGACTACCTTGTTTAGAAGGAAAAAACATAGGTGTTTAGTGCATCTCCAACTCTAGTCTTCAAATTAGCATCTTCTTCAAATTTGAAGACTTCAGCAACTTTGAACCAATGTTTTTAAAGTTGGACCAGAATCAATAGCTTTTACTGGTTGAATCAATCCAGGAACACAATTTAAAATAATCAAATCGACCATCTAATTCTATCAGTTCAATTGATTTTACTGATGACCTAGCTAGGGATAGCAATTTCTCCCCGCTCCGACTGTTCCTATAAGGTCGGTTTTTTACTATTCTAAATGGTTCCAAAGTGATTTTGGTGGTTTCAGGGCGGGGATAGTTTTGATATACCCCACCCCGTCAATTTGCCCAATCCCGCCCTGATTATATAATATAATATAATATATATTGTGTGTGTGTGTGTGTGTGTGTGTGTGTGTGTGAGAGAGAGGATCCATAAATGTGTTTCAGAATGGGCTGATATTTTGTGAGGATGATCTCTATATTGAGGGGATCATTCTTGCCAAAAATCAGCCCATTCGGAAATCGCTAGCCCTAGTTTACAAGTTAAAGAATCGTAGACTATTCATTTTAATTGTTAGTTTGTAACTACTTTTCATAGGATTAAAAATTTTATAATCAACTGATTTTTTGTGAGGATGGTCTACTCATCATAGAAATCATCCTCACAAAAAAATTGACCCGTTCTGAAATTGATTTTTCATATAGGACAAAACGTTGTTTAGAATGTTGTCTACGGAATGTTACTCTCTCTCTCTCTCTCTCTCTCTCTCTCTCTCTATATATATATATATATGGGTCCCGTTCGCCACCCTTAGTTTTACCACACACTTTAACAAACGCGTTTTGTCTTACATGGGTTAGAAGTTTCGGAATGAGCTGATTTTTAGTGAGGATGATCTCTATGGTGAGGAGATCATCCTCACCAAAAATCAGCTCATTCCAAAACTTCTAACCCCATCAAAATTGATTTACAAAAAATGGACGGTCCACGATTTTTCAACGTGTAAACATGGGGCTAAACATTTCGGAATGGGCTGATTTTTGGGGAGGATGATCTTCTAATCATAGAGATCATCCTCACCAAAAATCAACTCATTCCAAAACTTCTAACCCATGTAGGACAAAAAACATTTGTTAAAGTGTGTGGTAAAACTTAGGGTGTTGAACATTTCCCTATATATATATATATATATATATATATATATGAGAAATGTTCGGCACCAAACATTTTTCAAAACATGGGTTAGAAGTTTTGGAATTTGCTGATTGTTGGTGAGGATGATCTCTACGGTGAGGAGATCATCATCACTAAAAATCAGCCCATTCCAAAACTTCTAACCCCATCAAAAATGATTTACAAAAAATGGACGGTCCACGATTTTTCAACTTGTAAACATGGGTTAGAAGTTTTGGAATGGGCTGATTTTTGGTGAGGATGATCTCCTCACCGTAGAGGTGAGGATGATCTCCTCACCGTAGAGATCATCCTCACCAAAATCAGCCCAATCCAAAAGTTCTAACTCATGTTTTGAAAAATGTTTTGCCAAAAAGTTGGCCCTTGAACGTGACCCTATATATATATATAGGGAAATGTTCAACGGGTCCCGTTCCCCACCCTAAGCTTTACCCTACACTTTAACAAATGTGTTTTGTCCTACATGGGTTAGAAGTTTTGGAATGGACTGATTTTTTGTGAGGATGATCTCTATGGTGAGGAGATCATCCTCACCAAAAATCAGCTCATTCCAAAACTTATAACCCCATAAAAAATGATTAACAAAAATTGGATGGTCCACGATTTTTCAACTTGTAAACATGAGGCTAAAAATTTTGGAATGGGCTGATTTTTGGTGAGGATGATCTTCTAATCATAGAGATCATCCTCACCAAAAATCAGCCCATTCCTAACCCATGTAGGACAAAACACGTTTGTTAAAGTGTAGGGTAAAGCTTAGGGTGTTAAACATTTCCCTATATGTATATACTCCTTTTGAACAACAAAAACCACCTAGCATAATGGAAAGATGCAATAACAAGTTCAAACATTCTTCAACTCTATTTGTACTTATAATACTCCAATTTCTTAAATTAAAATGGGCTAGGCTAGCTTGAAAGGTGTTTGGATTGGTGCAAGGCAGGGTTGGAGCATAAAATTAAGACTCGAGCCAGGGTCGGGACAGGTTTGGGATGTGCAAATATAATCGGGAATGGATTTAAGTAAACTCGGCTCAAAGCCACCTCGTTGCCCTCCCGAGACCCAATTGGGTTTATTACTTCAATTTTTAGGTAACTTTTAACATTCTCCTCCAAAATTTAGTCAATGTTTTATTTTTTAAAGATTTCATTAATAATAAGAGGGGAGAAAAACTGGCCAAGTTAGCCAATCAAGCAAACAAAAGCCATCACTCTCTTGCAATATTACAAATCCAATCCCATCTTCCTACAAAATTTGCAAAGCCCATTCCTTTACATTCATCAACAGGTTTAGACCGCAGGAAGATAAGACCCAAAATGACGAGGATAAGATTTAGTGTGCCCAAAGACTTCGCTTCAAAGATCCTTCCATTACATTCCTTCAACAACAAACCTCAACAAATAATAAAATGAGTATTACTCAACAGTGTCTTTTCATCTCGGAGGAGTTGCCTACTTACAGCCATGATTCAAACTAAAACCCTAAATTGACCCAAAAAATGAGACCAAACCTCTAGGTTGAGGAATATTTGAGATGCCCTTATGTTTTGAAATTGATTATATACCCTTTGACCAAAAGTCTTCTCTCATAAACTAATGAAAAAATATCAAACTTCATAAGATTTTAATTGTTGGAGGTCCGCATGGATTACCACATTGGAAAAATAACATGATCCTTTAAAATAAAATCATTTTTGGGCTTGGTTTATACATTAAAAATGCACAGCAACAAAACTCTGTAATTTCAAATTCAAATCTAATGGTAAAAAATTCTCTTAAATTTCAAATTCAAATTTAGATCTAATGGTGAAAATTCATTTTTTGAAATTCTTGGAATCTTGTAATGTAGATCCTTGTGACATTGAATCATGTTTTTGAAGTAATTGGGAAAAAAATACTTTAACATTTTATTTTTAGGTTTACTACATTTGACCCATTTATTAGACCAATTTGGATAGACCAATTTTCAAAACATTGCTTTGAACTCCAACCAACCCAATCTTTAAATCACTATTCATTTTCTTAAAAACTCATAATTTTTAACTCACCAACATGTCATCCACAAACAACCATAGATTCTTTCACTTGGGACACACAATTACAAATGACAAGTTGATCAAGTCGGTTAAATCACTATTCATTTTCTTAAAAACTTATCATTTTTAACTCACCAACACATCATCCACAAAGAACCATAGATTCTTTTGCTTGGGACACACAATTACAAATGACAAGTTGATCAAGTCGGTTGTGTATTCTACAGGACAAAATCTACAATTCTTTGCCCTTGCCACATCATAGTTTTTGAGTTTTCCTATCAAATTGAGTTCAAAAGTCAGCACTCTTTCAAAAATATTGTTCACTCACTTGAAAAAATAAAAGGTCTTATTAACATTCTAAGGCACATGTTAAAGTGCAATAAATATACTATGAAAATTGGAATTTAAGAGTATTTTTG
Source organism: Akebia trifoliata (assembly GCF_017979445.1). NCBI lineage: Eukaryota > Viridiplantae > Streptophyta > Magnoliopsida > Ranunculales > Lardizabalaceae > Akebia > Akebia trifoliata. The sequence continues at coordinate 22,125,052 of NC_141389.1, forward strand.
GTAAAAAAATAATTTTTTTAAAGACTTTTTCAATACATCAAGTGCACAAGTTGACAAAATCCAAAAATGAAAGGAGATCATAATAGGTAGGTAACCCTAAAAAAAAAAAAATATTTAAAACATATTCATGAAAAGAAGGTCAAAAACATCATTTATAACAAAAATAAAATATAAAATAAAGATATATAATAGGTATTTCAGAAAATAACAAGAGCAATGGAATGAGGCTTTTTGAAATTTCTCAAGATCCTTATATTTGGAGGTATCTTATATCTTGTAGGTGGCAGTTTGCATATGAATTGCAACAATTAGAATTTATGTATGATTAAAAAAATTATAACTACTTTAAAAGATTATCACAAACTTATCTTCTTCTTGTTGCTACATATTCCTCTAACAACTATGAAAGATGTATTACACAAGTAAAGGAAGCATCAAACAAGGGAGAAACAAGAAGTTTCATTCTTGGAAAGAGTAGGTTTTCTTACACAAGCTGTTACAGAAGAGAACCCAAAATTACATACAAAACAGGAAAAATAAAAATAAAAATGGGTCTAAAAGAAGGTTTAAAAAAAGGGGTGGGGCTACTTTTGATTTCAGAGAAATCAAGCTTTCTTGGGAGATTTGGTAGCCTTGGATGAGGTTTTGGGTTCTTTTTCTTTGGGGGGCTTGTCTGACTTCTTGGGCAAAAGAACTGGGTTGATGTTAGGAAGGACTCCTCCATGAGCTATGGTCACACCATTGAGAAGCTTCCCGAGCTCCTCATCGTTCCTTACAGCCAACAAAACGTGTCTTGGAATTATTCGATTCTTCTTGTTATCTCTTGCTGCGTTTCCAGCCAACTCCAACACCTAAAAGACAACATTTGAATCACCATAGTTTAAGGTCAAGAAACATCAAATCTGGTCAAAATTTGAATTTTTTTTCTGCTTTTGAAATTGGATTCCGTCATTTGTACACAAAATAGACAAAATCTACTAAATTTCTCTTAATTTCGTTTTTTTTTTTGGTAAATAGGGAAAATGGACCAGAATAAAGTGGAAGAAAACACAATCCAAGACAATTTTCCAACCAAGAAAAAAAAAATTCCTTTTGATACTCGATTTATGATCTTAAAATCTGCTAAAGTTCTCTTAATTTCGTTTTTAGTAGGGAAAACCATCACAAAAATTCAGACGAAGAAAAAAAACAATGTAAGGTCATTTTCCAAAAAAATAAAACCCCAATTTGTCAAAAAGACATAAAATCAACTGAGATATAGGGGAAAAAACACATTTGAATCAGCATACTTTAAGGCCAAGATATATTACATCTGGTCCCAAAAAATTGCCTTTTGATATTAGATTTTATTTTATGATCTTTACCCCCAAAAAAATAAAACTGCAAAATTTCTCTCAACCAGGAAGAAAACCCTAAATTTGCCGAAAAAAAACCTAAAATCAATTGAAACTGAAACAAAGGGGCAAATAAAGAAAGAAAGGGAACCTCTGCTGCAAGATACTCGAGTACAGCAGCCAAGTAGACAGGAGCACCAGATCCAACACGTTGAGCGTATCGACCCTTCTTCAAGTATCTCCCGATCCTTCCAACAGGAAATTGTAGACCAGCTTTAATGGACCTAGACACTGATTTCTTCTTTGGTCCTCCTCCTTTCCTTCCTCCTGCACCCTTCTTCACCTTTCCAGTCCCCTCCATCTCTCTCTCTCTCTCTCTCTCTCTCTCGAAGAACTACTAATAACGGACAAATGAACAACAGTTTCGATCGGTTTTAGGCGTTGCGTCTCAACACTTTAATATAGTTTTTTTTTTCGCCTTTGAGACAATGATGAACGTTGGATTCTTTTTTTGGCCTTTTTTTTGGACGGTTGTGGGTAAATCATATTTCAATCTGTGCATTCGAAAATGGACCAATGGCGTGCGAGATTCTTTGTGCCCTCATGAATTCAAACAGGCTTTTATGATAACCATCCAAGTGATTGTGAGACATGGTTTCAAAACTCATTCGATACCTGAGCCATTTCGTCCGAGTTAACTCAGTATCCGGATTGAACAATATAAATGCACAAGTCAGTTTTTGACCGAGATTTAGTATCTCACGTTCAACTTTTGATTTTTTGAATGAGACGTCTCAAATGTATCGAAAAACTCTTCCGAGATGACTCAATATCAAGCCTGGACGAGACGAGACACGAAATCGAGTTTTAAAACCATGTTGTGAGATGGAGATGGCCAAGACTAGGGCTGCAACTTGGGAACAAAATTTGAACCCATTGGGTTGATCCCGACCTTGGGTAATGTCTGGGCATAATTAGCTTGGATTCGGTTCCGGGCACGGACAAAAAAAAAAATACTCAACTCAAATCGGGTTGGGCACAGGCATATAGGTATCGGCCAACTCAATTGTTCAAACCCGAATTTAATATGATTATAATTTAAAAATATCTCTTATCTTGATTTCTTTCACAATCATAATTCATATTTCAATATGTATGCTTTTGTTTATCTATATGTCAAAACTAGCGTATGACTATTTTCATTAGATGGTATAAACATTAATTCCTTATGGGTCACTCGCGAGGACACACCCTCACTTACCTGGTGTGTGTGAGGTGTGGGTGTTGCACGTGCCCAGGGACTAGTCCTTGGACAAGACCATGGTCTATGGACTAGTCAAAGAACACATACGGACCCGATCTGTTGTCTACATGGATACCCGGTTATCAAAAAAAATTGCTTTGCTTAAGTGTAATACAGATATTACAATTTTAAATGTTTTTCTTTTCTTGAAAATTATGATTATTAATAATGATAAGTAATTATTTTACTTTTATTTATAAATTTGCTTATAATTTTATGCATATAAACTTTTGAAACGTTTTTTTTTTTTTAATAATTGTAAATTTTAAGTTATTTTACATGCACTTATCCTTATATATATCCTTACAAGTATTAAATTACTTAGAATTAATGAGGAATGAATTAACCCGACTTGACTAAGGTTTGAGTTGAGCATTTCATGCTCGAGGTCAGATTGGGCAAGGGTGTGGGTTGGTGTTTGTTAAGTTTGGGTTGGGCGCGGGTTGATCCTCAACCACCCAAGTTGCAATCTCAGCCAAGACCACACCTTAGGAAGGGGAGGTCTTAAGTTCGAACCCCACCCCTTTAATAGGGCTTAAAATGGAACGAATTTTATTCAAAATCTGAATGATCCAAATTTAATGGATTTGATTCCTTCAGGTGTATCCAAATTAAAAAATGGATTAGATATGGGTTCATGTCCCTTGACCCGAGTCAAATCCGAGTTAGATACGGATCCATCCCTATATCCACTAAGATCTGAATGATACATTACTTTGTAAGTTATATTTTTCTTCAAGTAAAGAAGTGTTGAGCATAGTAGCTAAGGCTTCAAGTCATTCGACCCGAATCAATTAATTTTGTTAGGTCAGATCCGGATATGAGTTTGGTAAAAATAAATGATTTGCATATGATTTTAATTAGTAGGATCCGAGTCGGATTTAGGTCCAAATAAAAAATTTGGATATGGATATGGATATGGATATACTCATATCCAACCTAAAAGCCAACCCATTTTAAGCCCTACTCTTTAGGGACCACCATCAGGGATTTATCCCATAAATTACAACCAAAATACCTAATTTCAAAAAAAGAAAAGAAAAATAATAGCATTTTATGTTTTATGTAGGTCTACAACTTGAGCGGGTTGGATGGTAAACCCAGGCTCTACCCAAGTTGTAAAACCCTCAACTCAACTAGACCATTGGGCTTGAACTCATTAACCCGAGATTGAACTCCTAAAGTCGAGTTGAGCTTGGGTTAGTCGGAGTTAAGTAATTTTGGGCAGGTTGGACCCATTGAATAAGCTTAATTTCATTTTGATCAACATATAACAATAAATTCAAATAGAAAGAAAAATATGTTTTTTCCTTAGTTTTATACATATATGTAGAAGAGATAGCTAAAAATAGTTTAAAATAAATATAAATATTTATACATTAATGTATAACATTGAGTTCAGGTTGAGTTGGGTTGCCCGAACCCTCAACCCAAGCTCTACCCGAATTGAGGTCGGGTTGAGATATCCTAGCCTAGGCTCAACTCATATTCTACATAACTTGACCCAAGCTCGCCCATCAATCTAGTTGAGTTCAAGTTAGCCTGCCTAGGTTGCAACCCTAGTTTTATGTAGACATGAGATCATTTATAGGGCATATAATGGGTTGAATTTTATCCAAAATCTAAGTGATCCAAAATTCTTATTTAACATGTTTAGATCCTTAGAGTAGAAACGAGCCAAAAAATGGGTCAAATAGGGTTTGATGTCCCATGATTTGAGTTGGATCTGGGTTGGATAAAGATCCATCCATATATCCACCTAGATCCAAATTAAATATTGCATTTAAAATTATATTTTTAGATTTTTCAAAATATTCTTTTCTACTACCTATTTACTATTATAATGAGAGAAGACAAAGTAAAAAATGGTTCGACACCAAATTTTGGATCCCACGAATGCCCTCACTTTTACATTTAAAGTTGATATAATCAGGGTTGTTCTAGTCACAAACCAAAAAAATTGCAAAACTATCCATTATAATATTCAAAAACCCTTGAATCAATGTCTTAAATTACAAATAAGCCTTTTTGATAGATCTAGGTTTGTACATACCACCTTCTAGTGAAGATAACATAAATTCTTATAAAATAAAATAATTATAATAGTAAAATAAAACAGTATAGAAATTAACAAACAAGTATATAAAAAAATGTTGAACCATCTAGAATTATCTTACCCAAATCAAGCAATTAGATCGAGTCAGATCCAAATCCAGATTAAGTGAAATCAATATGATTCAGATATGGTTTATCTAGTAGAATCCAAGTCAAATATGGATTTTGGTCTAGATAAAGAAATTCGGATCTAATATGGCTGTACTTAGATTTGAGTCGAATCTGACCTGTAGACACCCTATTTTGCCTTGATTGAGTCCAAGAGCAATAAAAACCTTCTGATAAGGGGTTTGACTTAAGCCAATTTTCAAGTAGTCACAAAGATCCCATGTTGA